>NC_062565.1:94025015-94391265 GCF_022837055.1 Prionailurus viverrinus | reverse complement strand
AGTGGAATAGGAATGTGGGACTGTAAAAGGAATTTTTTTTTAATAAAAGCATTGATCGTTTAATCAAAGGAGGGGGACAACTGTAGACATAAATGAAAAAAAAATTGTAATGGCTATCTTAAGAGTTAAGAAGAAAAGTCTGACACACTTTTTTCTTCAACCACTTTATGTAGGTTTGGATTGAGTGAATGTTATTTTTAATAACATAAAATTGAATAACACATAAATGAAAATCCTGTTTATTGAGTAATAAGCAAGAATCCCAAAGTTTCACTTTATGAACAGTGAGAGGAGACAGAAAGAGGGAAATAAAAATGCAAATAATTTAAAAGAAAAGAGAATGGGTAATAGAGAAAAAGAGAAGTTGATCTGAAGGGAGTAAGAGAGAGATACAGGAAGAGGCAGAGCTAGTCAGGAAAGGGAGGGAACAAAACACAAAGCAAGGGAGGCAAAGATCCTGTCTCCATAACCTCCCTTGGAGATAACTCACAGATTTAAAAGAAGATGGTTCACATCCCCCAGAGGTATTAAAAACTCAGAGATGATTCCAAAAAAGAAATGAGCCCATTTATTGTCAGGCTTACAGCACTTTTTTTCTTTCTCTTATGTCATTTGTATTAGGCCTTGGGTTTTATTGTTCTAAATCTACCCATCAGTCTCTCACACTTGTCTATAGACTCCTAATTCATTTCTTAATCTCCCAGTTCAAGGCTCCTAACCACAACGGATTAAAAGACATAAAGAAGGTCAACAAAGAGAAACTGACAAACCTACCCTCATAGAAGAAGGTTTAATATACTTCATAAACACAGCCAGAAAAGTTGAAGAGAGAAAGAACTGGAGATTTAAATAACTAATTGAAAGCTTGATTGAATATGTATTTCCATGTGTATGTATATAATAGCTTTTATCCAAGACAATGAACATTATTTCAAAGTACACACAGATTATTTAAAAAAAATTATTTGTGTAAGGCTACAGTAGAAATCTCAATTTCAAAAATGTGAACATCATACAAACAACATTCTCAAACACAATGTATTATTATTTTAGAAATCTGAAAAATTATAAAATTTCCTCTTCCTGCCTGTTCTACATGGTGATTTGGTGGGAGAGTACACGTACAGATAATTTGTGGGTTAAAGAGAAAATTAATTAGAAATCAGAAAATTTTTAGAACTGAATAAATACTAAAGCACTATATATCAAAACTTAGAAGATGCAGTTAAAGCGGATCTTAAGGAGCAATTTATTCTATAGTAAGCCAATTTAAATCCTGTATTAAGAGCAATTTATAGTCTATATTTGGACACTATAAATATTTGATACTATGTAGTCATTGTCAAAATCAAGATAAAAGGAACAATGGAGGGGGCGCCTGAGTGGCTCAGTCCTCAAGTCAGTCCATCTGACTTCAGCTCATGTCACCATCTCGCAATTCATGAGTTCAAGCCCCATGTTGGGCTCTGTGCTGGCAGCTGAGAGCATGGAGCCTGCTTCAGATTCTGTGTCTCCCTCTCTCTCTGCCCCTCCCCTGCTCATGTTCTGTCTCTCTCTTTCTCTCAAAAATAAATAAACATTAAAAAAATTTTAAAAAAGGAACAATAGAGAAAACAAATAATTTAAAAGGAAGGAAATTAAAGAGATGGAAGCAGAAGTTAACAAAGTGGAAAAGTTAATGAAAGAGACCACAAAATAAAAAAATATTAGTAAATTTAAAGAGTTTCCTGGAAAGAATGATGAAATAAACTTCTGTTAAAATTTATACAAAAACATAAATACCACAGGCCCCAATATAGAATATTATCTATAGACAAGGAGATATAAATCCAAATATAAGACATAAGTGTGGAGATTTAATAAGCACAAGAATGTCCATTAAGAAACTTTATGCCTGTATGTTTCAGGGCTCAGAAGAAATATAAAATCCTTTAGGAAAAATATAAACAGTGATTTAAGGAGGAAAGGATAACCTGAATAAGAAAAAAAAATTAAAGATTTTTAAAAACTCCTACTTGTCTACCCTAAAAGACCAGGCCCAGGTAGTGTTTTGGAGACTAGGTATTTATTACTATTATTATTATTACTATATAACTCTAGAAATATCTTATACAAACCTGTCAGATTATATTGTAAGAGAAAAGTCAGCAAACTCGTTTTATGATGCTAGTTTTACCTTGGCACTGAAATTGAAAGAGAGGATTATAAAATAAGCATATTTCACTTCTGAAACTAGATATGAACACTGAAAATCAAATAATAATAAAAAGAATCCAGTGGTATACTAAAAATAGCATGTCACAATCAAATAGGCTTTATTCTGGAATGCAAAGATGGTTTAACAATTAAGGAAAATCCAGTTCTAAATGGTAAAGTGGACACAAACATTTAGCTCTGTTCCCTTCAAGAAAAAAACCCACAAAAATGCCATTAAAAGAAAAAGCAGAAATAAAAACCTGCAAGGAAAAAAGAAGAAGCAAGCCAATTCAAGAAGATAAATCTTAAGAAGTCTGATAAAGTGGGAGCACCAGATACCTGTGAAGTCAGGAAAATTGGTTCAAAGTCTATTTAAGAAGCAAAAATACAAGCTACCTCCTCTGCCTCATTCAGCTATACAACTGTCTCTCTTCCACCACAGCAGGAGCTAGGAAGTTTGCTCAGGGAGTGGTGGAACTGGAGGTACTCTCTCCACTCGTGGATGTAAGGCCTGGCTGAGAGATTGGAGACAGTTATGAAAATGGGATTGAGTGTGAAAAATTTAGCCCCTCTTTCTCCCTTTTGCTCAGAGAATATTTGTCAGGTGGCTTCTGTCTGTCTAGACAGGAGAGGGTAAGATTCATTGATTGGGAGACTGACTATTTTGTGTGTGTGTGTGTGTGTGTGTGTGTGTGTGTGTGCACATGCGTGTGCATGCATGTGCCTGTGTGCATACACATATGTGCATGTGCAACTCTGTGTACATGTATATTATATACCTACTATATGTCATGCATTGAATATCACCTAACTTAATTTTTATCTGAGAACAGACTAAGATGAAATAGGTTGAAGCAGAAAGTATGCAAATTACATATTCTTATTTGTGACAAAATGTAGGAGGTAATTAAAATTAAAGTGTGAAGCCATTTATTAACTTATTATTTCCACAGAAAATATTGAGCAATACTACACTGAAGGTCTTTAAAAATATACTTGGCATTGCTTTTCAAAAGGATGATTGGCATGACCTTAGAGGATAGAGAAAATCAAGTAGATGTTGACCTTGATATTATCTTTATGGGAATTGGTTAAACACAGATTATCATATATTTTAAGAAACTCAGTTGTTACCCATGACCCAATATGACTTGCTTCTATTAAAGGATAGCATGAAGAGAAAAAACATGAACTTTCATGTGGTTATATAGTTTTAAATAATGAATTAGAAATTGTCATTTATTCCCATATAACCCTACCTTTTTTAAAATCTGTTTTAACATTAATATTTTTTATCTGTAGTGAAGAAACACTGCCTAGAATTTAAAATGAGTCATTAATATGATATCCTTTGAGCATTTGAAATAGTTGAGACAAATGTCATCATCTTTATTCACAGATATTAAAACAGTTATAATGGCACTTTTAAGCATTGGACTTCAAATTGAGAGCCTCCAGTCAGAGTCTTGACTTTGCCACATCTAGCATTTATTTTGGAAGTTGGGGGAGCACTTATTGTGTCTGGATTTCAGCATGCTTATCTATCATATAAAACGTTTAAAACTGTATTTAAACTCTTGTGTTTATAATCTGAGAAAGAAGTCTTTACTAATGATGAATAATGCCAGTTGGTCCCAAACTGTCACTTAAAATGCTTTTTAACATTTTAAAATTCTATAATTATTATTTTTTTTTAATTTTTTTTCAACGTTTATTTATTTTTGGGACAGAGAGAGACAGAGCATGAACGGGAGAGGGGCAGAGAGAGAGGGAGACACAGAATCGGAAACAGGCTCCAGGCTCTGAGCCATCAGCCCAGAGCCTGACGCGGGGCTCGAACTCACGGACCGCGAGATCGTGACCTGGCTGAAGTCGGATGCTTAACCGACTGCGCCACCCAGGTGCCCCTATAATTATTTTTTAATGTTTATTTATTTATTTAGAAAGAGTGGTATGTGTGCATGAGTGGGGGAGGGGCAGAAGATAGAGGGAGAGAAAGAGAGAAAGTGAGAGAGAATCCCAAGTAGGCTCCATGCTCAGTACAGAGCAGGACACCAGGCTTAATCTCACAAACTGTGAGACCATGACGTTAGCTGAAATCAAGAGTCGGCTCAGTTGGACTGAGCCACCAGGCACCCCTAAAATTCTATAATTGTTTTATTGTTTACTCTCCTTCTTTCTCTATCTTCTCCTTTGCCTCCGTCTTTCCCTTCTTCTCTCCTTCCTTCTTCCTTGCTAAAAGTTAGATTTAATAAATCACAGAAAAATCCCAAGAGAGAGCAGCATCTGGACAAAATTCAACCACTCAGTGCTGACAAAATTTGGAAGTCACATTCTTACCAAATTTGCACTGTCTTTTCCTCAGTGTATTGATTTGTTTTTGACTAGCATGGAAATATGAAAACATGACAATGTCTAGCAGCAGAAGAGAGGTGGCTTTTTCAGTGTGCCTCTTTGTATATGTAAGAAAATCAATACCATTGCCTCCCCTCCACACTTTTCCTTATGTATCATTGGCCAGACTTGCTTTACATGTTCATGTCTAGTTAATCTTTGGCAAGGAAAATGGAATCATTATGAATGAATTGGGCCAGTTAGAAAAACATTCCTCCCCTCTGCAGTTGAAGTCAGAGCCCTCACTTTCTTCTGCATGTATCTTGAGAAGAATGGTGTCTTCATGTGGGATTTGCCTCATCTCTTACTCTATTGCATCTGTAGATATTAATCTTTTTCCCGGGAATTACATTCTACATTTTCTTCCAGGAAAACTGTTATTCATCTTTCAGTATACACTTTGGATGTTACTTTTGAAAGGATCATCATGACAAGGAATAAAATCACATGAATTGATACATTCAAGCTTAAATAACATTTTAGAAAGCATTGTAAACATTTGAAGAGAAAAAAAACATGCTTGCAATGAAAACAAATCTTACCATATGAGAGAAATTAAAAAAACAGTCATTGAACATCAGCTAGTTGTCAATAAGATACAATGGGAAGTAAATATTCTGGTTCTTCAAAGAATCTAGGTCACTAACACATATTTGTACTTACTTAGAAGGAAACCAAAGCATTGAGATTTTGAACAAGGGAATCACAGGCTCAAAATGAGGTGGTATGGACATGCCTCATACCATAATGGAATGGCAGTCCACAAGGTGGATGTGCAAGCCCACTCTGAATACAGTAGGTAGCAATCTGGGATGCTTAGGGTCGTCACTGACCACCTCAGTGGATGTTCTTAGTGGAAACCTGAGTAGAGTTGAAAAGAGGGAACAAAGAAAATGGTGTTTATTTACTTACTTTCACATGCATACATATACACATACATACATATACGTGTGTATACACACACACACACACACACACACACACACACATGCTCAGGATATACCATATTTGGGAACTGGTAGACCTGATATTTCTCCCTCTCATCTGGCTGACGGTCAGTGTGAATTAAGAAACATTAGCAGATTCACGTTGCTTCACTTCCTTTTCTCATCTTAGGATATCTACATACTCTTAGTCTTGGACTGGGAGAGAGAAGAATTCAGTTGGCAACCTTTCTGGATTGAATTAGGATCATAGCCATTGTGACAATTCATTACTGTGACAAAATAATTATTTAAATTACTTATAAATCCCATAAATAATTTAGAGGGAGAAGGGAAGCTTTTTTACCAACCTTCTCCAGGTAGCCTTCTTTGACCCTGCCCTACCATAAATGCAGTCACCATCTCCCTCTGAATGTTCTCTAATTATTATTCTGATTTTGTATCACCTTTGTTGCATATGTATTTTCCCTCAATTTCCAAAAGATTGTGAGTGCCATGAAGTCCTATTCACTTAAAAAATTTTTTTTAATGTTTATTTATTTGAGGGAGAGAAAATGACAGAGAGCAAGCAGGGGAGTATAGAGAAGAGGGAGACACAGAATCTGAAGCAGGCTCTAGGCTCTGAGCTGTCAGCACAGAACCCGACATGGGGCTTGAACCCACGAACCATGATATCATGATCTGAGCTGAAGTCAGACGCTTAACTGACTTAGCCACCCAGGTGTCCCAGTCCTATTCACTTTTTATCCCTAGTCTCAAGCTTTTTTTATAGTAGGTGCCCATCATGTGGCCTAATCTTCCCATACTTTATGGTTGTATTCAAGTAGCAGAATGGGGCTGGAGAAAAACATACAGCCATGATGACTGGCCTACATCATGACCAGAAACCTCAGGGGGGTCCTTGTGCTGCTCAAGAATCCTACAACCTTTCCTTAGCAATTCACTGAGTAGAGGATTTTATACTTGCTGTTTTCTAAAACCTCTAGTACTCCCACTATCTTTCACTCTTAGCTGATGATCTTCTTATTTTACTGAGGAAATAGAATTATTGAAGAGAAAGAACTTACACATGTGTTCTCACAAGCTATACCAAATTACCTGTATTCATATATTGTGCACTCCCTTCTTTTACAATTGCTGTACTGAGGCTATACCCTATTTTGAGCGTTAGATCTCATCCCTTCCTCTTAAGGGTTTCACTCCAAAAGTATATCATCAATATTACTCTCAGTACTAAACCTTTACAATAACATACAAATATAATATCTTCCATTAGGAAAGACCTTTTTCTCCACCTTTTCTTCAAGCCATTGCATCATTTCTTGTCTCTGTTAATAGCACAACTTTTACTCTTAGAAAGTATTGTTTCTTCTTGCTGCCTCCATTTTTTTTTTCACTTGCATTTAGATCAGGTTTCTGTCCATACTGTGCCACTCAAGGTGCTCTTGTCAAGGCTCCTCCTCACTGCTAAATCGCATCCTCATTATATGCAATCTACCAGTTGCACTTTCCATGATTGATCATCCTTCCTCCTTAAAACACTCTCAGCACTTTCTGGGTTTCAGCTCTTTCTTCTTTTCCTCTGCCCTGACTGGCTGCTCCTGCTCAGTCTCCCGAGTGGCTCATCTTCTCCTCGACCTTAGTTACTACAAGCACTTCAGGCTGTGTCCTTGGACTGCTGTCTTTTCTAACAGCCCTCACTCCCTAGATGCCTTATTCACAGTCAAGGCATCCATCTTAGCCTGTGTGGCTTAAACAGTAGATATTTATTTCTCACAGTTCTGGAGGCTAGGAAGTTCAAGATCGAAGTGCCAGCAGATTTGGTTAATGGTAAGAGCCATATTCCTGGTTTGTAGATGGCTGCCTTCTTGCTGTGTCCTTACATGGCTGAGAGAGAGCTTGATATCTAGTCTGTCTTCCTTTTCTTGTAAGGACACTAGTATCATCCTGGCAGTCCCACAGTCATGACCTCATCTAAACCTAATTACCTCCAAGGGCCCTATCTTCTAATTCCTTTACATTGGATGTTAGGGCTTCAACATGTGAATTTTTGGGGTACACAAACACTTAGTCCATAACACATGTGTATTTCCAGCTCCAAGTCTCTCATTTAACTGTCTGTCTAACATCTTCCAGGGGGGTCCTGGCCTCCTACTATTTATACAACCTTTCTAACCACCCATGTTCTCCATCTGCCCAAGCCCCATCAGATTTCTTGTGACTCTTTGGGGATTCCAGGCATGCCTCTGCAACAAAGACTATCTTCTCCCTGCCTGGGATTGTTTTTTACCCAGAAAACAATTTACATTGTTTGCATTTTCCTTAACTTCAGATAGTTGTCCAAATATGCTATTACCAGGAAACTCTTCCTACAAGCACCATATCAAATCTGGTCCCTTTACCCACCGCCCATGCTTTATTTTTCTTCAAAGTAATTTCCCTCACCCTTACCTTGCATTTCTTATTTTTCTTTATTATCTCTCTTCCCCATTGGTTCTTGAGAAAAGAACCTTGGCTATTTTGTTCATAGCTCTGTCTGTGTGCTTTGAAGAGGGCCTAGTACATATCACATGCTCAATAAATTTTTGTTTGAAGAATGAGTGAATGAACAAAGCATTGAATGACCATATAATTGCCAGGACAAGGGATGATGAATTACTGAGAAAGCAGAGTTCAGCATAGTAGAATCACAGATTGTTGAAAGGCAACTTACATGGTCCAGTTGGATTTCCTTACTTTTAATATTGAGAACTTAAAACTCAGGAAGTTTAGGAAAGTAGTTCAAGATTAACTAACTATAGGAAGAGATAGGTTTAATTTGCCTGAAACCCTCATTCTGGTATTTTTTTTTTGTATATCATGCTGGGCTTGTTATTCATTTGACTGCTGATAGTATAATTTTATTGAGGTCTCTATAATTCAGTTAAAATCCATTAGTGTAAATTTTCATTAAACTGATAAGAACATAACATACAATAGATATATATGATCTTTAGGTCTTTGTCTTACTAACAATACTCATTTCCCCCCCTCTACTTTTCTCTGATTTACTACATCTAGTGCCCCATCCCTTTACTCATCTTACTGTACTATGATGCTGTATCTATTACCATAACTGATTCTACTACTTTTATTGTGATGACTTCTGAGTCTGTATCTTAAATCCGGATCTTCCTTCTGAGCTCCAGACTTGCCTTACAGGCATTTGTGTTTCAGGTGTCCACCATAAATTGGAGAAATTCCAAAGTGAACTTCATCGTCTCCTACCTCTATTCACCATCTCCTCCCTCTCCTCACCACCCCAAGCCCCCTCCCTCTAACAATCCCATTGTGCCTCTGGTATTTAGTGACTTGTGGATGGTGCCACTGTCAGTTAAGGCAATAAAGAAGTTCTGTGGGAATCACCCTTGAATCCTTTCTTGTCCTTCTTCCATGTGAATTCATTGCCAAATCTGGATGCTCCTTTCAGTTAGATCTGTCTTCAGTTTCTCTCTCTCTGTCTCTCTGTCTCTCTTTTTTTCCTATCCCAACACCATGGTCCTTGAATCAGTTTCTCATGCCTCTTCCTCTCATCACTGCATTAAGTCTCTATCTAGCATACCTTCCTTTGGAATTCTACACTGTTGCCACATCTTTTTAAAAAAACAAATCTTGTTCTGCCTCTCCCCTGCTCTCAAAGTCTTAATATGACACAAAATGCCCCTTTTGATTTGATTCCTGCAAACGTTTCCAAGGCTGCCTCCTTGCTTTTCCAGTCATTTCTCCTTTCCAGCCGTCTTGAAACTTGCAGGTGTCAGGCTGTGCCTTGCACTCTCACTCCCTCTTAGAGTTTTCTTGACTACTCTCTCTATTACCCCTGTTTCTTCCAAGCTAGGATCTGTCTCTTCCAAAGAGTCTCTGTGTTCTCCATACAGACTGAATTTGAGATGGCTCTCTGGTGTGTTTTTGTTTTTGTTTTTGGCTTAAAACAATAGAAATTTATTCTTGGAGTGTGTGAGTGACTCAGTTGGTTTAGTGTCCTACTATGGCTCATTTCATGATCTCATGGTGAGTTTGAGCCCTGTGTTGGGCTCTCTGCTGTCAGCATGGAGCCCACTTTGGAGCCTCTCTTTCCCTCTCTCTTTCCCCCTCCCCTGCTCTCTCTCTGTCAAAAATAAATAAATACTAAAAAAAAAAAAAGAAAAGAAAAGAAATTTATTCTTCTAGTCCACGCCAGAAAATCACAACCAAGGCATCAGCAGGATTGGTTTCTTCTGGAGATTGCCAGAGAGAATTTTTCCCATACCCCTCTCCTGGCTTCTGGTGGTTGCAGGCAATTCTTGGTGTTTGTTTGCTTGCAGATATATCCAATCTATGTCTCAATTGTTTCATGGCATTCTCTGTCTTGGTGTCCAAATATCCCTCTTAAAACATTGCCCCCAGCAACCTCACTGAGATATAGTTGGCATGTATAACATTGTGTAGGTTTAAGGTTTGCCACATGATGACTTGATACAGATATATATTGGAAAATGGTTATTATAAGGTGGGTTAGTGAACACATCCATTACCTCCCATGAGTACCTTTGTGTTGTGTTAAGAACTTTTAAGATGTACTTTCTTAGCAACTTTCAAGTGTACAATGCAGTATTGTTAACTATATTTGTCATGTCTCTTGTGTTTTTATCGTGCCTGTCCAAGGCATCCTTAATAGTATCACTGAACTGCACAGCAGCTGTCAAGTTACCTGTTGAGCTGAATTACACTGTAAGATCATTGAGGACTGAGTTGTTCTGTATTTCTTGTTTATTTAGCATTTAGAAGGCTATCTGGCACAGGAGTGTTGATTGCGAAAAGGACAGAATGAGAGGTCTGTAGAACAGCATCTTCTTGTATGTGTATTGCCATTCAGCATATTTGATGATAATGAGCATTAAAGCTTATCACTTCACCTCTAACTGCTTTACCTTTGGCCTAATCCCATTCATAGTGCTTCCCTGGTTTTGATTATAATCATTATAATAAAATTATAGTTGTTATTTTTATAGCATTCAAATTTGATATCATATTTAGGGATACATTTTTCTTAAGTGTATTTATTTGTTTTGAGAGAGGAAGGGGAGGCAGGGCAGAGAGAGAGGAGAAAGAGAATTCTAAGCAGGCTCTGCACTGACAGTGCAGAGCCTAATATAGGGCTTGATTTTACAAACCAGGAGATCATGACCTGAGCAAATATCAAGAGTCAGACCCTTAACTGACTGAGCCACCCAGGTATTCTGTGATACATTTTTAAATTTGACTCCCCTCAAACAAACAAAACTTGAGAATTATCATGATCACATTTCTACAAATCAGAGTCCTGAGAAATAGAGGGAGAAATGTACTTGTCCAAGGTCACACACTTGGGAAGCCACAAACTTGGGATTTGAACCCAGTTATTTTGGATCTTTGTTAAGCATTTTGAGAGCATCTCTGTTTGGCCCCATACACTTTATTTACTTTATTTACATTGTTTAAAAAATCTGCCTCTTTGTTTTATACACTCCTTTGTTGCCTAGAGAAAAACATTCCAGAGAAAAATCCTGTGCTTCCTCAGAGTATAAGAGTAGAAAGGAAACTAATAATGGTTTTATACAATAATGTTTTCATTTAAAGGATTTAATGGAAGAAGGAAGAAGAGATGAAAGAAAGGACAATGTATACAAGGGAATTATTTTGGATATTAAGGGATGCATTTATTCAAGTGTAAATTGCAAACACAAAACTGTCCTTCACTGAAAATTGCCCGAGTTCTAAATTTTCCTCACCCTGTTTTTGTTGTTGCTGTTGTTTTCCCAATTTGGTTTCCTCAAATTTCATTTTGTATTAGACAGAACAAAAAATCTGTTACTTGAAGATAGCTACTCTGGTGATATTTGAGCACAACAAATGAATTGAGCACCAGAAATCACATAAGGAATCCTGTTCTTATGAGACTTTTTTAAGGACAGATTTTCAGGCTTTAAAAATTATTCAAGCTTCACATCTAAACAAATGTTCAAGCCTTTGATGTATTTTTAGCTGTTCAAAAGGTTAAACCAACATTCTGTGTTATTTCTGCATTTTTTTCTTTATGGTTGGTGTTGTCACCGAGGACCCAATTTCTAGCCACAAGGCAGGGTAGAAGGCTTGCAGCCAGTGCCTCAATCAATGCTAATGTTGCTCTTTAGCCAGCTAGAAATTGGACCTGGGTATTTCTCTGGAGTCTGAAATCCTCGGGTCATAACACTAACATCTCCCAGCACACAGCCCAATCTTATTTAACCCTGCTTCTGGGCATTGTACATTTTAAAACTATTTCACTTTTCTGAACAGGTCTCCAAGTGACTTATGCTGTGTGTATAAAGTTCTTTTTTTTTCCATGTAAAAGAAAGTATATCACAAGAAGTGAGCAATAAGTCAATAAGAATCAGGTGTATGCATATACATTGAAATCAATAGTGCAGAGGCCTTACTTTAATGTTTTAAGATGTAGATGGCTGATTCCAAATTGATACTATGGATAATCGAGTTTCAAATTTCATGTTTTGAAGTCTTTGCTTTTAATTGTGAGCAACTCATCATCATTTTACGGTAAAAATGGACTTATGGACAACTTTATGGACTTATGGACAACTTTATAGTATAGGGACAACTTAAGGGGTTTCCTCTAACATTGAAAAAAGCATGTTTGACTGTCATCTCCAAATGGCTGCAGGATCGAATAGGTATTTTTATATTAACTCTAACAGTGAATAGCTGATGAGTTTAATTCCCCTAACTGGTGAATTAATTCTTCCCAGTGACTACTCCTACAACCACTTCTTGTATTTACCTAGTAGCTATAGTTCATTCGGTAAACAGTACAAAGAGTTGGATCATTTTTCTTTTCTTTTTCAAGTTTTTATTTAAATTCCAGTGAGTTAACATACAATGTAATACTAGTTGCAGGTGTAGAATTTAGTGATTCATAATTTACATATAACACCCAGTGCTCATCACAACAAGTGCCTTCCTTAATACCCATCACCTATTTAACCCATTCCCACACTCATCTCCCCTCTGGTAACACTCAGTTTGTTCGCTATCATTAAGTGTCTCTTATGGTTTGCCTTTTTTCTTTTTTCCACAATGTTCATCTGTTTTATTTATTTATTTATTAAAAATTTTTAAAAATCATTTATTTATTTATTTATTTATTTATTTATTTTAAAGAAGTGCTTTTTTTTTTTAACGTTTATTTATTTTTGAGACAGAGAGAGACAGAGCATGAATGGGGGAGGGTCAGAGAGAGGGAGACACAGAATCTGAAACAGGCTCCAGGCTCTGAGCTGTCAGCACAGAGCCCCACGCAGGGCTCGAACTCACGGACCGGGAGATCACTACCTGAGCCAAAGTCGGACGCTTAACCGACTGAGCCACCCAGGCGCCCCTTTTATTTATTTTTGAGACCGAGAGAAACAGAGCGTGAGCAGGGGAGGGGCAGAGAGAGAGGGAGACACAGAATCTGAAGCAGGCTCCAGCCTCTGAGGTGTCAGCACAGAGCCCGATGTGGGGCTTGAACTCACGGACTGTTACATCATGACCTGAGCTGAAGTCGGATGCTTAACTGACTGAGCCACCCAGGAGCCCCAATGTTCATCTGTTTTATTTCTTAAATTCCACATATGAGTGAAATCATATTGCATTTGTCTTTCTCTGACTGACCTATTTCGCTTAGCAAGATACATTCTAACTCCATCCATGTTGTTGCAGATGGCAAGATTTCATTCCTTTTGATGGTTGAGTGATATTCTGTTGTGTGTGTGTGTGTGTGTATTTGTGTATATATGTGTATATTATATATATATAATAATATATATGTAATATATAAAAAGAATATATATACATATATATGTATATATATGTATATGTGTATATATACACATAAAAGAATGTGTATATATATATATATGTATATATATATATTCTTTAGCCATTCATCAGTCAGTGGACATTTGGGCTTCTTCCATAATTTGGCTACTATTGATAATGCTTCTGTAAACATCGGGGTGCTTGTATCCATTTGAATCAGTATTTTTGTGTCTTTTGGATAAATACCTAGTAGTGCAATTGCTGGGTCATATACTAGTTCTATTTTTAACTTTTTGAGGAATCTCCACACTGTTTTCCAGAGTGGCAGCACCAATTTGCATTCCCACCAACAGTGTAAAAGGGTTGCCCTTTCTCCACATTCTCACCAACACCTCTTGTTCCCTGTGTTGTTAATTTTAGCTATTCTGACAGGTGTGAGGTGATATTTCATTGTAGTTTTGATTTGTATTTCCTTGATAATGAGTGATGTTGAACATTTTTTTCATGTGTCTATTAGCCATCTGTATATCTTGTTTGGAAAAATGTCTATTCATGTCTTCTACTCATTTGTTAACTGGATTATTTGTTTTTTAGGCATTGAGTTTGATAAGTTCTTTATATATTTTAGATACTAATACTTTATCAGATGTGTCATTTGCAAATATCTTGTTCCATTCTAAAGGTTGCCTTTTAGTTTTGTTGATTGTTTCCTTCACCATGCAGACGCTTTTTATGTTGATGAGGTCCCAATAGTTCATTTTTGCTTTTCTTTCCCTACCTCGGGAGACATATCTAGTCAGGAGTTGCTATGGCCAATGTGAAAGAGGTTGCTGCCTGCTTGATGGTTTACTGTCTCACATTTAGGTCTTTCACCCATTTTGAATTTATTTTTGTGTATTGTATAAGCAAGTTGTCTAGTTTCATTCTTCTCCATGTTGCTGTCTGTTTTTCTTAATACCATTTGTGGAAGAGACTACCTTTTTTACATTGGATATTCTTTCCTGCTTTGTCAAAGATTAATTGACTATATAGTTGTGGACTCATTTCTGTTTTCTATTCTATTCTATTGATATATGTGTCTGTTTTTGTGCCAATACTATCCTGTCTTGATAATTATAATTTTTTTAAATTTTATTTTTATTTTAAAAAATTTATATCCGAATTAGTTAGCATTTAGTGCAACAGTGGTTTCAGGAGTAGATTTCCTAATGCCCCTTACCCATTTAGCTGATCCCCCTCCCACAACCCCTCCAGTAATCCTCAGTTTGTTCTCCACATTTATGAGTCTCTTCTGTTTTGTCTCCCTCCCTGTTTTTATATTATTTTTGTTTCCCTTCCCTTATGTTCATCTGTTTTGTCTCTTAAAGTCCTCATATGAGTGAAGTCATATATGATTTTTGTCTTTCTCTGACTAATTTCACTTAGCATAATACCCTCCAGTTCCATCCACATAGTTGCAAATGGCAAGATTTCATTCCTTTTGATTGCTGAGTAATACTCCATTGTATATATATACCACTTCTTTACCCATTCATCCACCCATGGACATTTGGGCTCTTTTCATACTTTGGCTATTGTTGACAGTGCTGTTATAAACTTGGGGGTGCACGTGTCCCTTCGAAACAGCACACTTGTATCCCTTGGATAAATACCTAGTAGTGCAATTGCTGTATCATAGGGTAGTTCTATTTTTAGTTTTTTGAGGAACCTGCATACTGTTTTCCAGAGTGGCTGCACCAGCTTACATTGTAACAATGCAAAAGAGATCCTATTTCTAGTTCTATTTTTAGTTTTTTGAGGAACCTCCATACTGTTTTCCAGAGTGGCTGCACCAGCTTACATTGTAACAATGCAAAAGAGATCCTATTTCTAGTTCTATTTTTAGTTTTTTGAGGAACCTCCATACTGTTTTCCACAGTGGCTGCACCAGCTTGCATTGCAACAATGCAAAAGAGATCTTATTTCCTCACATGTCCCCAACATCTGTTGTTGCCTGAGTTGTTAATGTTAGCCATTCTGACAGGTGTAAAGTGGTATCTCATTGTGGTTTTGATTTGTATTTCCCTGATTATGAGTGATGTTAAACATTTTTCATGTGTTGGTTTGCCATCTGGATATCTTCTTTGGAGAAGTGTCTGTTCATGTCTTTTGCCCATTTCTTCACTGGATTATTTGTTTTTTGGATGTGGAGTTTCATAAGTTCTTTATAGATTTTGGATACTAACCCTTTATCTGATATGTCATTTGCAAATATCTTCTCCCATTCTGTCAGTTGCCTTTTAGTTTTGTTGATTGTTTCCTTCGCTGTGCAGAAACTTTTTATTTTGATGAGGTACCAATAGTTCATTTTTGCTTTTATTTCCTTTGCCTCCGGAGACGTGTTGAGAAAGAAGTTGCTGTGGCCAAGATCAAAGAGGTTTTTGCCTGCTTTCTCCTCGAGGATTTTGATGGCTTCCTGTCTTACATTCATCCATTTTGAGTTTATTTTTGTGTATAGTGTAAGAAAGTGGTCCAGGTTCATTCTTCTGCATGTCACTGTCCAGTTTTCCAAGCACCACTTGCTGAAGAGACTGTCTTTATTCCATTGGATATTCTTTCCTGCTTTGTCAAAGAATAGTTGGCCATACATTTGTGGGTCCACTTCTGGGTTCTCTGTTCTGTTCCATTGATCTGAGTGTCTGTTCTTGTGCCAGTACCATGCTGTCTTGATGATTACAGCTTTGTAGTATACTTGAAGTCTGGGATTGTGATGCCTCCTGCTTTGGTTTTCTTTTCCAAGATTGCTTGGGCCATTCGGGGTCTTCTCTGGTTCCATATAAATTTTAGGATTGTTTGCTCTAGGTCTGTGAAGAATGCTGGTGTTATTTTGGTAGGAATTGCATTGGATATGTAGATTGCTTTGGGTAGTATAGGCATTTTAACAATATTTGTTCTTCCTATCCAGGAGCATGGAATCTTTTTCCATTATTTTTGTGTCTTCTTCAATTTCTTTCATAGGCTTTCTATAATTTTCAGTGTATAGATTTTTCACCTCTTTGGTTAGATTTATTTCTAGGTATTTTATGGTTTTTGGTGCAACTGTAAATGGGATCGATTCCTTGATTTTTCTTTCTGTTGCTTCATTGTTGGTGAATAGGAATGCAACTGATTTCTGTGTATTGATTTTATATTCTGCAACTTGGCTGAATCCATGAATCAATTCTAGCAGTTTTTGGTGGAATCTTTTGAGTTTTCCATATAGAGTATCATGTCATCTGCGAAGAGTGAAAGTTTGACTTCCTCCTGGCCAATTTGGATGCCTTTTATTTCTTTGTGTGGTCTGATTGCAGAGGCTAAGACTTCCAATACTATGTTGAATAACAGTAGAGAGAGTGGACATCCCTGTCTTGTTCCTGACCTTAGGGAGAAAGCTCTCAGTTTTTCCCCATTGAGGATGATATTAGCATTGGGTCGTTCATATATGGCTTTTATGATCTCGAGGTATGCTCTTTCTATCGCTACTTTCTTGAGGGTTTTTATCAAGAAAGGATGCTGTATTGTGTCAAATGCTTTCTCTGCATGTATTGAGAGGATCATATGGTTCTTGTCCTTTCTTTTATTGATGTGATGAATCATGTTAATTGTTTTGTGGATATTGAACCAGCCCTGCATCCCAGGTATAAATTCCACTTGGTCATGGTGAATAATTTTTTTAATGTATTGTTGGATCCGGTTGGCTAATATCTTGTTGAGGATTTTTGTATCATGTTCATCGGGGAAATTGGTCTATAGTTCTCCTTTTTAGTTGGGTCTCTGTCTGGTTTTGGAATCATGGTAATGCTGGCTTCATAGAAAGAGTTTGGAAGTGTTCCTTCCATTTCTATTTTTTGGAACACCTTCAAGAGAATAGGTATTAACTCTTCCTTAAATGTTTGGTAGAATTCCCCTGGAAAGCCATCTGGCCCCAGACTCTTGTTTTTTTTTGGCAGATTTTTGATTACTAATTCAATTTCCTTACTGGCTATGGTGTGTTCAAATTTTCTATTTCTTCCTGTTTCAGTTTTGGTAGTGTATATGTTTCTAGGAATTTGTCCATTTCTTCCAGATTGCCCATTTTTATTGGTATATAATTGCTCATGATGTTCTCTTATTATTGTTTTTATTTCTGCTGTGTTGGTTGTGATCTCTCCTCTTTCATTCTTCATTTTATTTATTTGGGTCCTTTCTTTTTTCTTTTTGATCAAACTGGCTAGTCGATTATCAATTTTGTCAATTCTTTCAAAGAACGAGCTTCTGGTTTCATTGGTCTGTTCTACTGTGTTTTGTTTTTGTTTTGGTTTCAATAGCATTAATTTCTGCTATAATATTTATTATTTTTGCCTTCTTCTGGCTTTGCGTTTTATTTGCTGTTCTTTCTCCAGCTCCTTAAGGTGTAACATTAGGTTGTATATCTGAGATATTTCTTCCTTCTTTAGGAAGGCCTATTGCTCTATACTTTCCTCATATGACCGCTTTTGCTGTGTCCCAGAGGTTTTGTGTTGTGGTGTTATCATTTTCATTGATTTCCATATACTTTTAAATTTCCTCTTTCACTTCTTGGTTAGCCCATTCATTCTTTAGTAGTATGTTCTTCAGTCTCCAATATTTGTTACCTTTCCAAATTTTTTCTTATGGTTGATTTCTAGTTTCATAGTGTTGGGGTCTGAAAATCTGCACTGTATGATCTCGATCTTTTTGTACTTGCTGAGAGCTGATTTATGTCCCAGTATGTGGTCTATTCTGGAGAACTTTCCATGTGCAGTGGAGTTGAATGTATGTTCGGCTGCTTTAGAATGAAATGTTCTGAATATATGTGTTAAGTCCATCTAGACCAGTGTGTCATTCAAAGCTATTGTTTCCTTTTTTTTTTTATTAGATGATCTGTCCATTGTTGTGAGTGGGGTATTGAAGTCTCCTACTATTATGGTATTACTATCAATGAGTTTCTTTATAATGTGATTAATTGATTTATGTTGTTTGGGTGCTTTCACATTTGGTGCATAAATGTTTACAATTGTTAGGTCTTCTTGGTGGATAGACCCCTTGATTATGATGGCCTTCTGCATCTCTTGATACAGTCTTTATTTTAAAGTCTAGATTGTCTGATATAAGTATGACTACTCTGGCTTTCTTTTGTTGACCATTGGTATGATAGATGGTTCTCCCTCCCCTTACTTTCAACCTGAATGTGTCTTTAGGTCTAAAGTGGGTCCCTTGTAAACAGCATATAGATGGATCTTGTTTTCTTATCCATTCTTTTACCCTGTGTCTTTTGATTGGAGCATTGAGTGCATTAACGTTTAGAGTGAGTACAGAAAGATATGAATTTATTGCCATTATCATGCTTGTAGACTTGGAGTTTCTGGTGGTGTTTTCTCTTCCTTTCTAGTCTTTGTTGCTTTTGGTCTTTTTTTTTTTTTTGTCTTTTCTCCCCTCAGAGAGTCCCCCTCACAATTTCTTGCAGGGCTGGTGTAGTGCTTACAAACTCATTTAATTTTTGCTTGTCTGGGAAACTTTTTATCTCTCCTTCTATTTTGAATGACAGCCTTGCTGGATAAAGAATTCTTTGGTGCATGTTTTTTTTCTGATTCAGCACATTGAATATATCCCGCCACTCCTCTCTGGCCTGCCAAATTTCTGTGGATAGGTCTGCTGCAAACCTGATCTGTCTTCCCTTGTAGGTTAGGGACTTTTTTTTCCCTTGCTGCTTCCATGATTCTCTCCTTGTCTGAGTATTTGACTATGGTATGCCTTGTTGATGGTTGGTTTTTGTTGAATCTCATGGGGGTCCTGTGTGCTTCCTGGATTTTGATGTCTGTGTCTTTCCCCAGGTTAGGAAAGTTTTCTGCTATGATTTGCTCACATAACCCTTCTACCCCTATTTCTCTCTTTCCTCTTCTGGGACCCCTATGATTCTGATGTTGTTCCATTTTAATGAGTCACTGATTTCTCTAATCCATAAATAGTTCTCTTTTGTATTAATCTCCCTCTTTTTTTCTGCTTCATTATTCTCTATAAGTTTGTCCTCTGTGTCTCTGATTCTGTGTTCTCCCTCATCCATCCTTGCTGCCCTGGCATCCATCCATGATTGCAAGTCAGGTATAGTATTTTTTATTTCATTCTAATTTTTACTTCTTTTATCTCTACAGAAAAGGATTCTAATCTATTTTCGACTCCAGCTATTATTCTTTTTATCGTGATTCTAAATTCTGGTTTAGACATCTTGCTTGTATCTCTGTTGGTTAAATACCTGGCTGTCATTTCTTTGTGCTCTTTCTTTTGGGGTGAATTCCTTTGTTTTTTTTTTCATTTTGAAGGGAGAAAAGGAATTAATGAGGTAGAAAAATTAAAATAAAAAAATTAAAAAAATATTAAAATTAAAAAATTAAATACACACACACACACACAAATTGAATAAATGATGCTAGAACCTAGGTGTGTTTTTGTCTAGGTGCTGAAAGTGGTTTGACAGATAAGGGGAAAAAAAGGAAATTGTTTGAGAATTTGAAAAAATGAATTAAATGATGTAGACTAAAGTGAGATGATGGGAGTAAAATATAATTTGAAAAAATTTACACAAAAGTAAAGAATATAGTAGTAAAAATAAAATGAATGTTTTTTTCTTTCTGTATTCAAGAAAAAGAAAAGAAACAAAAAAGAGAAAAAACAGGGGAAAAAAGGAAATCATTTGAGAATTTGAAAAAGTGGATACACTGTTGTAGACTAAAATAAAATGATGGAAGTAAAATAGAATTTGAAAAAATTCACATCAAAGCAAAAAAATATAGTAAAAATTAAAGAAAAATATTTTTAGTAAAAATTGAAAATAAAGATGAATTGTTTCCCTTTCTGTATTCAAGAAAAAGATAAGAAGTGAAAAAGAGAAAAAGGAAAAAAAAAAGGAAATTGTTAGAAAAATTGAAAAAGTGAATACACTGAAGTAGACTAAAATAAAATGATGGAAGTAAATTAGAATTTGAAAAAAGTTACACAAAAATAAAAAATATAGTAAAAAAATAAAGAAAAATATTTTTAGTAAAAATTGATAATAATGAATTTTTTCCCTTTCTGTATTCAAGAAAAAGAAAAGTGAAAAAGAGAAAAAAAAAGAAAATTGACTAAATGGACCTGCTAGCATATTGAAATAGGGCTGAAATTACTTTGTTTTCCCCCAGAAGTCTGAGTATGAAGTGCTTTATATCCATAAACTAAGCAGGCGGTGAGATATGTGTTCTTGAAGAACGAGGTTGGCCCAGTTGGGCAGGGCTCAGTGTAATGGCTCCGTTTTCCTCTAGATGGCTCTGCTAGCCTACTGGGGTGGAGTGTTGTGGCGCTTATAGGTGTGTATGTGCATGCACCGGAGCAGTGAAAATGGCATCACCCAGTTACCCAGTCTCTACTATGGGAACTCTGTTCTCCCTGTGCAGCCATCGTGCACCAGTCCTCTGTCTTCAGCTTTCGTCCACTTCCCACTTTTTCACTGTCCGTGACCAAACCCCAGGCAGTACTTCTCTCCCAAGTTTTGTCTCAGATGTGGCTGTTTTCCCCAGCCCCTTACTTTTGAAGGACTGTGGCTTTGATCCATTCTGCCCCTTTGCTGGAGGGTCTCACAGAGCAATGACCAAATATCAGCTGCACCCAGGAACGCTTGTGGGACCCTGTGCTGCCGGTGCCCGGACACTGCAGCTAGGTGCCAGCCCACCCCCGAAAAAGTTCATGAGATAGTGTAGCAGCAGCTTTTCAGGGATTATGGAAAATCACAACACACATCTGGCACCAGGCTTCACCCTTAAGGACCTTGTTCCAGCACTAGCAAATGTAGCCATTCTCTGGGGCCTTCTGGGCCTAGGTGGTCTCACAGCCTCTACCAAATGTCCTTCCAGCAGTGGAACCACTTCTCCCCGTGTGGCCTGAGAACCTCCCGGGCCCCACTCTGTTCCTGGGGATTCACCCTTCCCACCCACCAGAGCACCGCAAGGTATCGAGCTGCGGAGTTGCAGACTTTGCACTCCCCTTGTTTACAGTCTTAATGGAATTTAAATCCTCTCCTTTCTCCTTTCTCCCTTTTTAGTTTAGTCCCTGTGGCTGTTTCCAATTTTCCACTTTCTCTCCAACTGCTTTTGGGGAGGGGTGCTTTTCCCATATCCCCCCCCTTGTCTCTGTTCTCTCTCCACCTGCAAAAGCATCTCCCTGCCCACTGCAGCCTCTCGCTCCCCAAGTTCACCTCTCTGTGCCATGTACCTGCTGAATTCTGTGGTTCACGTTGTGCAGATTGTTGTGTTAATCCTCCAATCAGTTTTCTAGGTGTGCAGGATGGTTTAGTGTTGGTCTGGCTGTATTTCATGGATGCAAGAACACAAAAAACTTCCATGCTGTTCCACTCTCTTGGTTCCTCCCTGATCATTATAATTTTGTAATATAACTTCAAGTCTGGAATTGTGATGCCTCCAGCTTTTCTTTTCTTTTGACGATTGCTTTGGCTATTTGGGGTCTTTTGTGGTGCCATACAAATTTTAGTATTGTTTGTTCTGGTTCTGTGAAAAATGCTGGTGGTATTTTGATAGGTATTGCATTAAATGTGTAGATTGCTTTGGGTGGTATAGACATTTTAATAATATGTGTTCTTCCAATCCGTGAGCATGGAATGTTTTTCCATTTCTTTGCATCGTCTTCAGTTTTTTTTATCAGCATTTTATGGTTTTCAGAGTACAGATCTTTTATCTCTTTGGTTAGGTTTATGCCCAGTTATCTTATGGTTTTTGGTGCAATTGTAAATGAGATAGATTCCTTGATTTCTCTTTCTGCTTCTTTATTATTGGTGTATAGAAATGCAATGGAAAGATTTCTCTACATTGATTTTGTATCCTGTGACTTTACTGAATTCATGTATCAATTATAGCAATTTTTTGGTGGTCTTTTGGGTTTTCTATATAGAGTATCATGTCATCTGCAAATAGTAAAAGTTTGTCTTCTTTGTTGCCACTTTGGATACTTTTTTATTTCCTTTTGTTGTCTGATTGCTGAGGCTGGGACTTCCAGTACTATGTTAAGTAACAGTGGTGAGCATGGACATCCCTTTTTGTTCCTGACCATGGAGGAAAAGCTCTCAGTTTTTCCCTTTTGAGGATGATTTAGCTGTGGGTTTTTAATATATTGTGTTTATGATGTTGAGGTATGTTCCCTCTATCCCTACTTTGTTAAGAGTTGTTATTGTGAATGGATGTTGTACTTTGTCAAATGCTTTGTATCTGTTTAAAAGATCACATGGTTCTGAGCCTTTCTTTTATCAATCGTGTATCATCTTGGTTGATTTGTGAATATTGAACCACCCTTGCAACCAAAGAATAAAGTCCACTTGATCATGGTGAATGATTCTTTTAATGTCCTGTTGGATTCGATTGGCTAGTATTTTGTTCAGAATTTTTGCATCCATGTTCATGAGGGATACTGGCCTGGAGTTCTTTTTTAGTGGGGTCCTTGTCTGGTTTTGAAACCAGGGTAATGCTGGCCTCATAGAATGAATTTCAAAGTTTTCCTTCCATTTATGCTTTTTGGAATAGTTTGAGAAGAATGGATATTAACTCTTCTCTAAATGTTTGGTAGAGTTCGCCTGGAAAGCCATCTGACCCTGGACTTCTGTTTGTTGGGAGAGTTTTGATTACTGATTCAATTTTTTTGTTGGTTATCAGTCTGTTCAAGTTTTCAATTTCTTCCTGTTTCAGTTTTGGTAGTTTATGTTTCTAGGAATTTTTCCTTTTTTCTAGGTTTTCTTATTTAGTGGCATATAATTTTTCATAGTATTCTCTTATAATTGTTTGTGTTTCTGTGGGTTGGTTGTGATTTCTCCTCTCTCATTTGTGATTTTATTTATTTGGGTCCTTTCACTTTTCAATTTGATTCTAGGGATTTTTTTTTCTAAAAAGGACCAGGTCAATCTGAAAGATCACTTGGAAATATGCTTATCAGAGCACCTATGTTACACTTGCCGACTTTCTAATCTTGGCTTCTATGGTTGCTAACATCAGAAATCTCTAAGTGTATTATTTATATTTTGATGCAATTACTATTTATTATAGAAGTCTTGACTGAAGTGCAACCATTTTGAGGTTTGGAGCACCAAAAATTGAATTGGGGACATAGTATTGTCTGGTAGTTCTAGGATCGGTGTGTAAATTGGTATTCTGTTTATGGGATTTACTCATTTAATAAGGACTATTTATTTTTTATTTTATTTTATTTTCACTTATTTTATTTTATTTTATTTTATTTTTTTTAGGTTTATTTATTTTGAGAAAGCATGCACAAACAGAGTAGGGGCAGAGAGAGAGGGGAGAGAATCCCAAGCAGGCTCCATACTGTCAGTGCAGAGCCCAATGTGAGGTTTGAACTCATGAACCATGAGATCATGACCTGATCTGATAAGATATGATAAGAATCACTTGCTTAACCAACTGAGCCATGCAGGCACCCCTATTACATTTTTATTTTAGAGAGAGAGAAAGAGAGCATGAACTGGGGGAGGGGCAGAGGGAGAAAAGAGAATTTTAAGCATGTAGCACACTCAACGCAGAGCTGGATGCAGGGCCCAATCCCAGGACTCTGTGATCATGACCTAAGCCAACATCAGGAGTTGGACATTCAACTGACTGAGCCACCTAGTTACCCCAAGGACTATTTAAAATCATATGTAGTGGATCTCAGGGGTTTTGCTCAGCTTTTGTTTTGGTAGGCTTTCAATGCATGATCCTACTCCCTTGGCTATAGCAGGAGATTGTTGACCCAAATTGAGATAATCAGAATTTCCCTCACGCAGGAACTGAGCATGAGAAAGGTAAGGAGGGATGGAAGGTTGTGGTAACCTAGACACCCCATGGTAACATTTCCATGAATTCCTGCCACAGAACCTCCTGAAACTGCACTGATATCCTTACCCTTATTGAAGCAAGAGAGTCAGTCTCTTAACCTAAGGAATTTTCTTAAGATAACTGGAGTTTGTTTCTTTTGCCTACAAAGAAAGAATCCAAACTCATTCAACACATACTATACCTAATAAACTTAATTTTCATATAATTATGAGATATTTTAATTTAAAAAAGATATAAACTTGTTAAAATTACTGCTATGAGGGACAATTACTCATAGAATTGGTTATAAACAAACTTGTGAAATAGGCTAAATTTATCCTGGAGTTTTCTATCTCATCTTTCCAGATCCTTTATTATCATCCTCCCGTTCATGTCCCTCAAAAAGTTTTTGTTTTTAAGTCATTAAGTGTAGAGTGACTCTCTACCTCTAAGTGCCTAGCATTTTGGGTGTATGTCTATTATACTAGTATAATTACTCATAGCACCTCCCTTCACTCTCAAAGGTCTCTCAGTTTATAGCCACCCCACTTAAAAGTTTTTAGTAGCCTTGATAAAAACTTCTACTGTGAAGAAAAGTTGAGATGATAGTGATCAGGAAGTTACTGAATTTTTCTACCATCACTTTTATTGTTAAAAGAGAATGGATATAAAGAACCCATACAACTCAATGGCAAAAACAAATCTGATTTAAAAATGTGCAGAGGATCTGAATAGACATTTTTTCTGAAGAAGACATACAGCTGGCCAACAGGTACATGAAAAGACCCTCAACATCACTAATCATCAGGGAAGGGCAAATTAAAAACTACAGTGAGATATCAGCTCACACTTGTTAGAATGTCTACTATCAAAAAGATAAGAGATAACAAATGCTGGTGAGAGTATGGAGAAAAGGGAGCTCTTCATGCATGATTTGTGGGAATGTAAATTGGTGCAGCCACTATGGAAAACACTATGGAGTTTCCTCAAAAAATTAAGTATAGAGCTATCATATGATCTGGCAATTCTACTTTCTGGTAATTATCCAAAGAAAAAAAAACAGTAACTCAAAAAAAAAAAATAAAACATGCATCCCCATGTTTATTGTAGCATTATTTACAATAGCCAAGACATGGAAACAACCTAAGTGTCCATCATCGGATGAATGGGTGAAAAAATGTGTGTGTGTATGTGTGTGTGTACTGAAATATTATTCAGCCATTAAAAATAATGCAATCTCACCATTTGTGATAACATGAATGGACCTTGAGGACATTATGTTGAGTGAAATAACTCAGAGAGAGACAAGTACTATATGATCTCACTTATATGTGGAATCTAAAAAAATCCAAAAAACAAAAACACCACCAAACCCATAGAAACAGAGAATAGATTGGTGGTTTGCAGAGGCAGTGTGTGTGTTGAGGGTGTGGAATGGGTGAACAGAATCAAAAGGTACAAACTTCCAATTACAAAATAAATAAATCTTGGGGATATAATGTACAACATGACAACTGTAGTTAATAATATTGCATTGCATATTTGAAAGTCTCTAAGAAGCTCTCATCATAAGGAAAACACTCCTGTAACTATGTATGGTGACATATGTCTTATTGTGGTAGCCATTTTGCAATGTAAATAAATGTTGAATCATTTTGTTGTACACCTGAAACTAATTGATATCAGTTGTACCTCAATAAAAAAAGAAGGAAAATGGCATGACTGTCAATAGGAATAAAATTTCAGTTAAACAAGATGAGTAAATTTTAGAAATCTGTTGTATCGATAGTTAACAATACTGATTGTGCACTTAAGAATTTGTTGAGTGGGTAGATCTCATGATAAGTGTTCTTACTGCAATAAGAAAAGAAGAAAAGGAAAGAGAGAAAAAGAAAAGAAAAGAAACAGGCATTCAGAAGTATTTTTTAAGTTTTCTTCCTCTCACTGGCTCTCTGGTCACCTACACCATTTTTTCTTTTAATTATCTCTTTTTGGCTTTACTTAGATTTTTAAACACCAAGATTGCTTCTTATTGTCACTTCTTATGACATAAACTTATCTTTCCTTTGTATGCACTTTATTGGCCTTTTAACTTTCTCCTGCCTATACCTAGAGAAACACCAAGCCTGTAGAAAGCCAAATATCTACTTCATCTGGTTTAAACATCTATAGAACATTACTATCAAAAACCCTACTTCTCCACATGCACATCACAGAAAAGAATCTCCAACTCCTCCTATCAGGCTCTAACACTTCCAGTTGATCTTTCTTATGTACCAAGGAAGCTCCCGCCATCATTCTCCTCCATCATTGTGTCAAACCCTTACTTTTCTCTGCAACCCCCAACCTGCCATTCCCTCCTTCTTCACAGAGAAGATGAAGACCATCAGGCAGGAACTGTCTATAGGTTAGCTCACACTGAAACATGCACCCAGTGTTGCTCTATCCAGACTCATCTCTAATACCCTTCCTTCCCATGGACTTGGAGAAAAAGGAATTTCATTTTTGAGAACCTTTATTTGAGAACTGTGTTCCTTCTAGTATCTTTTCTTTCCTGTGCAAGAAGCTTGTTCTACTATCTTTTCTTTCCTAGGTCTATCATGTTTCTCTTATAGCTTTTTCTCTTTAGCGTAGTTTTGAGTTTTAACACTCCCATATTCCCGAGTTTCAGTTATTCTAGAAAGCTCACAGCTCTCCAGCACGTTTACATCTCTTGCAAAGTCTCCATCTCCCTCCACTTGTTCCCCAAGTTCATCCTCCTTTTAAAGTCATCATTCTGGCTTTCTCTTGTTCCTCTAAGAAGCTTTTCCTCCCCCTCAACACTGCCTCAGTCTTTGATGGGTACTACCTCTTGGTATTCTCCCACATCATAGGCATACATCAGCTTGGGTAGAGATAGTTTACTAGTCTGCCTTTGCTATTAAACTGTGAATATTTTGAGAAGTGGACTGTCATTCATCTCTCTATTTACAATGATTTATTCTAGAGTTGTGTTTTATCAAAATGATATACATTGTCAGTTTCATGAAATATTTCCCCACCTACTAACCTCAGCAAGCTATAATACATGATTATAAGACATTTCTATAGGATATTTTAGGATAAAAATAGTTATTTCTCTTCCTTTGCTCCAAGATGAGCCACCATAGAGGGTGATTATCTAAAAATATAGAACTGGTTATGATAAGGAAGATAAAATCTGAGCAAAAGAGTAATAATGAATGTGGAACAGCAGAAAGCACAGATGGGTAAAGGAGAGGACAAAAATGGTGACCAGAACCTTCAAGTATATGTGTTTTACTGAAGGTATCTTCTTATATTTGAAGTTATGTAGTGCTGCCCAAGTACCCAGTCTTTTTTATATATTAACTCACTTAATCTTTATCACAACCCTATGATATAGACACTGTTATTAACTGAATTTTACAAATGAAGAAGTCAGGGCATCATTTGATAAATCATAGGCACAGTTACTAAATAGTAAAGCTGAGATTTGAGTCAGGCAGACTGGCCCCACAGTCCTTGCTCTTTACGCAGGACAAATGCAGGGCAATGAAATTGTATGGTCTGACAAATAATCCCATTATTGAAGTAGCTAAAATCATATTTAAAGTGAGCCACTTTCTTTCTAAAATCTGTGAAGTATGTTCATTCCATTGTAAATTGGTCTTATTCCCTTGGTGAAAATTTTCTGCATTGGCTTCAGTTACAAACATTGTCAATATTTTTCCAGGGTCAAATAATAGCTTATTAAGAAATGTGACTTCAGGGGCGCCTGGGTGGCGCAGTCGGTTAAGCGTCCGACTTCAGCCAGGTCACGATCTCGCGGTCCGTGAGTTCGAGCCCCGCGTCGGGCTCTGGGCTGATGGCTCAGAGCCTGGAGCCTGTTTCCGATGCTGTGTCTCCCTCTCTCTCTGCCCCTCCCCCATTCATGCTCTGTCTCTTATGTCCCCAAAATAAATAAACGTTGAAAAAAAAATAAAAAAAAAAAAAAGAAATGTGACTTCAGAAAACACAGAAGGTCTGGTTATCCAACCATTGAATTTGGGGTATAAAAAGAATTTTTCTTTAAAGATAGCATTTCCCTATAAACTGCTTGGAACTATTGCCCTGCTTTGAAAAGCACATGTATTTGCTAATCGGCTAAGTAAATCTACCTGTTTTAACTCTGCTCTGGTGGTGTTTCTGTTTTAAGTGTAGATAAATAGAAGAACCACAGCACCTCCAAAATGCTGCTGCTTAATTCTTCTGTGCAATTTTCCCTATTGAAGATGTCTGCCTTTACATGGATTTGATGAGTTTTGTGAGGTTTTCACTTCAAAAGGGGCTCTTGAATTTTTAATCCCCTCACTCAGGAACAATGTTTTCTTGGTGTGCCTTCCATTTCTCTTTTATATGGGGAAATTATACACATTTTTACTAAGTCATCAATTCCTGCTTGAAATGCTACCCTTAGTTTCATGCGTGCATGGCTTTATAAAAGTGGGATGAGCTTTATATGCTTCAGGGACTGTGCAGTGAAAGCAGGATCCAGCAGAGATTTGGCCATATCTGACAAGTGCCTGCTGTCAGATTTTTCCTTCTCCTCTGTTTGACACAATGGAATCCCTTACAAACATGTCGATTCAGACCAGCACACTGCATACTAAATTATGAAAACAATATTCACATGTAGCATCAAAAAGAGTGGACTCATCATGTGGTATTGTTCTGAAGTGAAACCTGGGTGATGAGATGAGGGAAGAAGACTATCCATCAATTATCTCAATATTTTGAAGGCTGTAGCGTAGGGTGGATGTTTGACTCTTGCTGCAGGATGGCAGCTTTGCTGTGATTTATGTGGATCTAGTTATGTGATTTTGGTTTTGATGACAGATGTTATAGGAATAGTATTCAACTTTGTGATGTATTCTAATATCCTTGGGATAAAATGAATCTATGTAGAATTGAAGGGTATTGTAGTTGTATTTGTTAATTGCGGCTGCTGTGCTTTGTATTTTGTTTCAGAGCATCATGCCTGAACAGACATAGAAGAATAGCGATTATTTTTAGCAAACGTGAGACTGGCTTGCAGTGTTGCTGGCATGTGGTGAGCCTCTAGACACGCAGAGAAGGGAAAGCAGGGGGTCGCAGTCTCGGTTTTCATTTGTAGGGTATACTTGTCATCTGGAAACCAATAATGCTTTACATATGTTTTGTTTCAACCCTTTATGCACAAAGCTGGCTTTAAATATGATGGAGTTAAGTAAAGTGGACATGTCTGTGATAATTACAAGATCCACAGTCGTTTTCTCATTTTCTGTGATTCAACAATTTAGCCATTTTAAATTCTTATCATAAGCAGAATTGAAGATTCTACCTTCCTCTTCCACATTCAGGCTGGGTATCATTAGAATAATAATAAAAAACAACCTTTAATATATATCCAGTGGAAGGGGTCACAGTGACACTTGGCAATAGAAGGAGAGTCCATGGGGAGTGAATACGCAGAAGCAAATGTCCAACTGAAATAACCACACCATTCTCTTTTTAAATCACCAATAGGAAATGAATTTAACAAGCATTCTTATGTTCCTGAATACCACTTCAAGATTAACTTTTAAATATATTTTAATCACCTTATTATACTGATAAAACAACATAAATGGCATCCATTTCCTAAGGCTCAATGGCCACATGTAACTTTGATAGTCAAGGTCTTTGTTAAACAAGCTGGTGAATTTAATTTTCTAGGTAGACTCTCTTGGTCTTAGCTTTGGGTTTCTACCAAAAAGCATCTACAGTTATGCTGCCTAGCCTATTGGAGAACTTACCCATTGTTAATCATAATTGCTAACATTTTTTTTAGCATTTATTATGTGCCAGTTATTGCACTGAGTGATTTACATGTATTATCTCCTTTATCTCTTATCACAACAGCACTGTGAAGTAGGTTGCATTATTTTACCCGTGGTGAGTGTTAGACCCACAGATGTATGGGACTTCCCTGAAGTTGCAGAGCTCAAATATAAGGCACCATGTCTGACTCTAGAGTTGAGTAATTAAACCATTAAGTTGTATTGCTTCCACTTTACTTCAGTTTTTCTAAACAATATCTCTTTGGATTCTGTGTTAGACTAACCTCTTGGGATTGCTGCCTTTGCTGGTCTGTTAGGCTTTCTGTTTTTGTACCTGACCCCTGTCTCACATCAAACTTGGTTTCACTTTTTCTAGTCCTTAAGCCACCCTACTTCCTCCAAATCCAATCTGACCTCTACTTCCCTCGCTGCCAGTATCCTGAAGAAACACTATATTCAGTCACCTCTGCCTCATTACATTCATCAACTTTTTCTTTCACCTGCCCAGAAGGCTTGGAAGTATTTCCTTAACTTTCAATTAAATGAATTCCACTTCTATGGTTTTCTGAAAGCAAAATTCTTCTGGTTGTCCTTCCTTTCTAAGCATCCTCTTTACCTATCTGCAGGCTCCGCATTTTTTTGTCCCCTAAACTTGGGCATTCTGAAAGGTCCTAACCTTTCATTTTATCTCTTTGCTTTCCATTCTTTCTGGCTAGAAATCACAGCTTGTTATACTTGTAGGTGGGTGATTCTGAAATCTGGGCCATCTGCCAGAACTTATCATGCAGTAAGTACCTTGCTTCTATTTGTTAGCTGATTATTTCCACCTGAACTCTGTATTTCTGCAACCAATCTTATAGTCTGCACATCTGTATCCTTCCGCTTGTCCCTAACCCGCCTCTTCCTTTTGACCTCCCCTACTTTTTAAATGCTGTTACAAGTATATCAGGTAAATGGGCTCTAATTTCAGTAAGATTTGATTTCCCTTTCTTTTATTGAATGACAACAATTAATGCTTATTGTACTATTAATGCTTATTGTATTATTTTATGTGCTAGTGTTCTAAGTTTTTATATTGACTATCTCATTTACATACTTATTTAAGTAGCTACTCATTGCTATGTCCACTTTATGGCATTCAATCAATCATATAGTCCTGTTGATTTTTCGCTCACAAACCTTTCCTTAGCCTTCCCTTCTATCAGCGGTATTAACAACAATAGTTTATATTGGTATCACTCCAACCTTGAACTAGTGTTTCTTCCTCTAGACCTTTTTCCCTTTGAACAGTGCATTCTGCATACTTGCTGAGGATTATTCTTTCTAAAACATTGCCTTGATAATGCCACTTTCTGGCCCTGAGGCCTTTCATGACTTCTTTGTTTTGCATATTATAGTCCAAAATCTCCCCGTCATATTCAAAGCTACAATCCGTATTTCTAAACTCTTCTACTACCATGCCACAAAAGCTATGGTCAAACTAATTTCTTGCAACATCTTTTCAATTTTCAAAGTTAGTTCTTTCTGACCTCCCTGCTTTGATTATTTCATTTTTACAGTGTGAATGCCACTCATCTCCCTCTTCCTCATTCTTGTCTCTCTGTCTACTTCTGTCTTACACAATGTTGAGGCCAGGATTGAATGCCACTTTGCACATGGAAGTACTCAAACAAAGGGATGTCCTTTTTATGAAATTTCATGGGGATTTTTACCACTTGTATAAAACCTGTTTGCTGCCTTGTTTGTGGTCATTTTTACATGCTTTTTTTCTTCCTACTACAATGCAAACCTCAGGGGAAGTTATAGCTGTCATATTCATCATGGATTTCCCTTGGCATAAAACAGGTATTTTAATGGCAGGAACCCTGTGAAAACATTTGACTGTAGGAATGAATGAAGAATCTCCTTTATGATGTACTTCTTCTCTTGGTTCTTATTTTATTTTATTTTTTTTAGCATAATTCCTTTTTAGATTTGACAAAACTGAGAATTTTTAGCTAGAAAAAAGAGAACTGTACATAAGGGCAAGATTTGATATAAACTTCCTGGATCTGCTGAAACAAATCTGGGTTAAGAAACTAAATTCCATCCATGTGTGTATTTTTTGGTCTGCAATTAGGTAGTGTAATAATGGTCACCCACGCTGGGAGGAGTTCTTTCATATTTCTTTGCCAAGGTTTCCAAACTATAAACAACAGTTCTGTGTCTGTATCAGTGAAGTATGAGATAATACTGGATAAATATATCTGGGAGTGTTTATTGACATAGGCATTCAGGACTCAGGATATGTAGCAGCAGGTAGGGTACTTTTTTAGGGATATGGGAAATTATAATGACCTCCCAAGATTGTTCTTACTCTACGAAGCTATAACTTTTATATTCTAATCAGATAGAGAATGAAGAACTTTAGCCAGAGCACATTTGTATACTTAAGTCTAAATAAAATTCATACCCAGTCCACAGTCCTTTCTTCCAGGATCCTTTATGAAAAGAGGCAATAAGACTACTAACATTGTCAGTGACTATGTCAAAATTGTATGTGGATGTTCCTTCTCCATTTGCCAGTAGTCCTCACCTGTGTTCTCTAGAAAAAGCTGTAGTGAGTTTGAAGTATAGATGTAATCATCAGCTCCACTATTCCATCAATGTTTGGGGATCAGAAGATGGACCAAAGTTCAAGATAGGGAAAATAGAAGGTAGAAGAATAATGTGCCTGACCCTTTGTAATTCTGTAGGTGTCATCAGGGGCTGGCTGTAGAGCTTACATCTGAAGGGTGGCTTTTTTGGAATCATGTGCTAGCGTCCCAGTTATAGTCACAAAGTGAATACCTTGCTGGTGATCCAAAGACTTTCTCTTTTCATTGCTGCTTTTAACTGCTCCTGACCTTGCAAGAGAACCATATTTCAAGTTATATTTCTAACACAGAGAATGATTCACAAAACTCAAGTGTCTATGTGAATTCATCTTATCTTATTCAAGGCTGAAAGTAAATATATATAATGGGAAGCAACATCATGGGAGGGGCAGATGGAATAAACAACCAATTAAACCAACATACATTAAGTACAAATGATGGGCTACACACTGGGTGTTAGAGATCCTGAAATAAGTAAGACATAATTTGGGTCTTCAAGGTGCTCAAAATCCAGAAAGAGAGGCAGATGCATCAGTAAATAAGACTTTTATAGCAGCGCAACTGGTATATTCACTGTGTGCTGTGGGAGCACAGAGAAGGAACATCTCAACCAAACTGAGTGAGTTAAGAAAGATTTTCTTTAAAAAGCTATCATCACCATCACCATCAAAATTCATTTATTAAATACCTAAAATTTGTGATATATTGATGCTTTACAGACAGGCATATAGAAAAGAGATTCCAGTCCTCTAAGATGTCATAAATTAATGTAAACATACTGTCTTAAAGTAAAATACAAGAGCACAAAAGCAGACATGTTTATGGCAGTAGCACTGTGCTCAGGGAGTTGTATCTATAAAAGACAGATAGGTGTGTGTGCGTGTGTGTGTGTGTGTGTGTGTGTGTGTGTGTGTGTGTTTATTCCTTAGGTTCTTGGATCGATCTACAAATAAAGGTCCTAATTAGTGCAAATTTTTATGATGTGATGGAGACCATTGGAAATGGGCTAAAACCATTCATTCATTACACAAAGGCCTCTGTAGCTGTTTTCAGATAAGAATACCTTTTGCTCTCTGATGAACTGATATGCATGTGAGAGAGTTAACGTCACCTTCCAAGTCTCTGGAGTAATCTATTCCACTGTCACCTTTCTTTTGAACCATGACGTTCTGAAAAGTTATTTTAATTCTTTCTTGTATCATTTCACAAAGGTTGTACTGTCAAGCACTCTCCAGGATGTATATTTTTAAGATTTGGCTTCCTCCCTGGAATCATGAAGTCTTCAGATGCTATGATAATGGATTTGTAAGTCATCTATGAACTGGTGATTCTATTAATATGAATAGTGGGTGTTCTAATTTTTCATTATAATGTTTTTAGTGATTGTATCTTTTCACATTCCTCCTGGCAGATGAAACATTCTAGTTAGGGAATTGACCTCTGACTCATTCCCTGAGGAAGTAGCAAGTATCTTTAGAAACTTTTAATTAAAGATAGAAAATTTGAGATAATAGAGTAGGAATATATGTAATAGAATCATTTGGTTTCAGTTAGACCTTAGAAAAAGAACACAAGTCAGTGATGAATTTGATTTTATTTTAGAAGAAAATGTTGTGTAAACTTACCTGCAGTTTACACATCTGAATAGGTATTTGCCTGCTGACTTGATCTCAATTCCATCATTGTAATTAAATTGCAAGCCTTTTGTGCCTTGAGAAACACAGTTTGTCTGTCTGCCTGTCTGTCCGTACCTTTCTGTCTGTCTGTCTATCTATCTATCATCTATCTTTCATCTCATCTACCCAATATGTTAAAGATAATTTTGAATATATATGTGTATATGAACCATTTTATTATATTAAACTTAACATTGAAGGCCCTTAAGGGACAATATTCAATTGCATTTTTGTTTGAAAAAAAATTATAATTTTAACCATCTTACAAATGGCCAAAGTGCATATGTTAGTTATTTCTATTTCTATTGCCCTTGCTTCTTTTCTGCTAATTTCAGAATTTCCATTCATGTTGAAGTTGATTAGAAATAAATGAATTTCCTCATTCAATTCCCCAACTTGAAGAATATGATGGTAAAAGATTTATTTCAAACAGTATATCCCTTGATATAAACATGTCCTAGGTCAGTTTCCTTGCTTTATTTTGTAATGGATCTAATTCAGAAGATTTTTGGAGGAGATCATTGTACATTTGACAGTAATTGTGACTGATTTTCATCATACACTGATGTAGCATGTCAAATCTTAGGCAGTTAGTTCAATTCTGGGAAGGAAATTAGATTTGGCAATAGTTGGATTTTTTTTTCTCCTGGCAATTAAAGAAGGTGCTCCTTCTTGTTATGTTCATGTGCAGTGTATACATTGTTTTGTTTCGCATCACTTAGGGGTACTCTAATGTTTCTGTCAAATTCCAACCAACTTATTGTATCATTTTGTCAGTTTCCATTTTAAATCCTCATTCTGTCCTTGAAATATGTGAGCAAATTCAATATGTAATTAAGCACAGGAAAGAATTGTTTCAACCCTCTGTCCTTTCCTGTTTAAGGGATTTTTGTCTCCTTTCACAAGGACTGTGTCCTGCCAAAGCATGTTTTATAGAGCAGTGAACAGTAGGAAATAGGCATTGCGTCTCTTTTAAAAAAGATACATATTTGATATTGCCCAGAGTTTGTTTTTAAGTAAATCGTGAAAGAAAATACACATTTTTTTTTGGTCTTCTGAAAGCGAGGTATGCAATGTATATGTTTTCTTAATAAACTAAGAGGTTTGGAAGATTAAGATATTAGTATTTAAACCAAATCGAGAAAACCAAATTTATATTTGTGCATATTGACCTGTAAAATATAATTCCTAAAAATATTCTCTTTTCCACCCCATCGCCTCATTTTGTGTATGTTTGAGAGGGTATAAAAGTGGACACAGCTCAGGCATCAGTAGGGCGGGTAAAGTTGGTGCAATAGAGCTACATGACAGGACTCGATTACAGTAAGTAATACAATTCCAGAAATAACCTATGTGGAACATATTGCCTCTGCTACACATGTCAAAAAATGGACTTTGATCGATGGTGTTGCAACACAAACCACATACTAAAACTTTGTAATAATGATGACAGTGTCAAAGTGTATACACCCTTGCCAATAGTGTTAGTGGCTTTTATAATTAATAAATGGGCAAAACACATAAATCCTGTATGCTGCTCACGCCTTACAAATATTTGTGGTTGTGGCCATCAGCATGTATGTAAGCAGGAAGGCGTGACGGGTCTGGCAATCATCACCTCTGAGAGCTAAAGGCATACTTTAAGGGGTGATTATCTATGGCTAACCACAACACCGGGAATTGCCACATTGGTCCTTTAACAATTCATTAACATAGGAGAAAAACGTGTCCACGTCTGCTGAAAGAGGAAGTTAGAAGTTTAGAATACTAAATAGTGATCTCCCTGCTGTGGTTTATATACACTAAATCCTATAGAATACTCACCTATAAATTAAAATACTCTCATTTGAACAACTTTATAAACTTAAGAAAAAGCAAAACAGACCTAACAAACATTGACAGCATTTCTGTAGAAGCATTTGCTGACAGTGAAAGTGCCAAAATTGCTAGGGTTTTTAGATTGTATAAAGAAGTGGTTTGGTTTGAAAGATGAGTGATTTGATTTAGAAAAGTTGGCTGTAAATTCTGTTTTTTCAAAAAGTGAATTTGCAAATTGAAATTAAAACATATGGAGCATTTTTATTTGCTCACTTTATTTATTGCAAAGCTGCTTTATAAAGGAAATTAAAGAAAAGAAGAAAACCACATGACTACCACCAAACCTGTACAATTTCCATATTTCCTTGCTGTCTTAGCCCACATCAAGTTTTTTAAAAATTGAATACAGTTTTGAAAAGAAACCACTTATAATGGCAAATGTTTACAGAACTGTATTCATTTTCTATAGTTTAAAAGTTTCTATAATTAAAAGTCCTTCATTTCAAATAAGTCTGTTTTTCAGGATATATTTTGCCAATGAATATACAAAAATTACTAATCATTTAAACATCCTATAGGAACAACCCTAGTCAGAGGCCTCTCTGTATTCCCGTGTGTGTGTGGGGGGGGGGGGGGTAAGGTTTTAGGTTTATATCATTATAAGAATTTCATATTTTAAAAAAATTCACAGGGTTTTTAAGGCTAGCAATATTGTTCTTTGCAGTGTTGACAGGATTGTTTTTCTCCCCCTGGATGAAATTTAGAGGTTGTTAAAGGTTTGTATCTATTTTTTAAAATTGGCAATTAACTCAGAGGTCAGAAAATGATACTGAATGTTTCTCTTTTATTTTTAATTACATTTTAAGCCACTTGCTTTGGTCTTCTTATTTCCTTATTCCTTTTAGGTTTAAACATAAAGTAAACAGTAGTACTACATTTGGTTTAACTTTCCAAGTTAAAATTAGTCAAATGTGCACATTTAAGGTTTTTGAGGCCTAATATTGTGCCTGTTGTGTTCATCATTAGTTTCTTCTAATTATGGTTAATATTTATTGAGAGATTATTTTGTGCTAGATGTTTCTATAGCACATTTATGTAATATCTTGTCTGTTGACCATTGCTTTCTTCTGCCTCAACATAGTAGGGTTAAGTACTTTAGAGGCCCTCAGCACTGAGGAACATTACAGTGTCTTATCTCCTGCTCTTTGTTATATGCAGCTCATACTTTGTTTAAAACCAAACTTAAGGGGCGCCTGGGTGGCTCAGTTGGCTAAGCGTCCGACTTCGGCTCAGGTCACGATCTCACAGCCCGTGAGTTTGAGCCCCGCGTCAGGCTCTGGGCTGATGGCTCAGAGCCTGGAGCCTGCTTCCGATTCTGTGTCTCCCTCTCTCTCTGCCCTTCCCCCGTTCATGCTCTGTCTCTCTGTGTCTCAAAAATAAATAAACGTTAAAAAAATTAAAAAAAAAAAAAAAAAAACCAAACTTAAAGACACAGAAACATCCATTAATACTTTTGAAATCAAATGTTTCCATTTTTAAGGTTTTCATATTTCTCTGATGGCCAGATTTTAGGTAATTTCCTTACAGTTGAGCTTTCCTCATTTTTAATTCCTGCCTTAACTAAGGTCTGCAGTATGTGCATAGTTTGCCTTCTATGACATCTGTTTATGACCCTCAGTGCCTAGAACAGTCCTGGAGACACAATTCAGTGCCAAGCTGAAATGGTGATAGAAACAAGTATATGACATTGCTCGTGTTTTCAACTAATTGGCGAGATGATGCATACACATTTTATGGAAAGCTTAAAAAATGCTTTAAAGGACTGGTAAGAAGGGGTGCCTGGGTGGCTCAGTAGGTTAAGTGTCTGACTCTTGGTTTCGGCTCAGGTCATGATCTCACGGTTCGTGAGTCCAAGCACTGCAAGGGGCTTCACGCTGTCAGTGCAGAGCCTCTGGGATTCTCTCTCTCCCTCTCTCTCTGCCTCTCACTTGCTCGATCTTTCTGTCTCTCTCTCAAAATAAGTAAATAAACTTAAAAAAAATAAAGGACTGGCAAGAAGAACTTCCTTAAAGAACAGCATCCATTTTCTAGGTAGGGAGTTTGGGAAGAAGCAGAGAGAGCCCATACAAGGAATCAAATGTGGGTGGCAAGCAAATGATGCAAAATCAATGAAAGAAAATACACACTCCCAGTTCTAATAAGATTTACATTTTCAGTATCAGCAGACTCCAGTGAAAAGTGCCCCAACATAACAGTCAGCACTAGGTTGCAGTTCTGATGCTGCCATCAAGTGGCCTGAGACCAGCTACTTAATTAACCTGACATTCATTTGATTTATTTGTAAAATAATATTGCTGCATAGCAGGTAGCGATGATGCCCTGTAACAGGTCCTTGCTCTTGTGTTTTCTTTAGTCTGTTCCTTTTCCTCTCTGAAGTTATTTCCCTCTTTTAGAGACATCTTTCAGAAGGGTTAGGAGTATTACTCTTGAGAAAGTGGAAATGGACACTTAAATATAAATGGAGGAGGGCTATGGTTATTTGTTCAGTGATTTCTTCCTGCCTCCATATCCTGAGTCTGCAGCTATGGTATATAAAACGTTGTAGTAATGCAAAGATGAAGAAGGTGGAGTCTTTGTCTAAGACAGAGTTCTAGAACATATCCAATTGGAGAAGCAAGGTCTGTGCTATAGAATCTTTGAAGTGAAGAAGGTAGAATGAGGCAGCTCTTCATGGCAGAGTTTGCATCTGAACTGGGTCTTTTAATCAATCATCATTACATCTGCATGTAACATTTATTACACGCAGCACATTGTGTGCTAGTCAGTGTAGGAAACAGGCAAGAAGATAACAACCTAGACTTCGTTTGCACCAAGTGAATTTTCCAGAAAAGTTAAATTTATTTTTAAAATAAAATTGCCTCTGATTTTCTTAGGATCTGATATTCAGGTAGAGACACTAATAACTTCATGGAATTTTTAATAATTCATATTTTATTGGGAAAGCGTAAAGTCATTTCTATTTTCTTTATTTAATAAAATTTATGTCTCTCTTGGATTATTATTCAATAATATAGCCTATAATTTCATACTGGAAGAAACATTAGCTCATCCAGTAGAATGCAGTTACAATTCTATGTCCTTTCCAAAATCTGTTCTGCTTGAAACTTTTGGTTTATGGACTTTTTCCCTCATGAGAGTACTAACTTGAATGCGTGCTATGAAATGTCACATTGTACGAAACCGTTTTTTCCAGCTTTTGTGAAGAAGATGATATAGGCCATGGGTTCCACCTGGTAAGTTTTTCCTCACTGTACTGCACATGGTGAGCATCACAGACTGAGCAGTGCTGTCTTTAATGGATGTTACTACATTTCCTCAGTGACTGATTTTTATTAGTTTCAAAAGATAACAGCATATGCATGCACACACACTAATGTTTCTGAAGGGCATTGTGAGGAAAGATTAGAATGCTTTTGCCTTCTTCCTGATCGAACAGTGTGTCTTTGAGAGCATGGATGCATTTAGTTTTGTGTCACCGCAAAGAATAAAATCTGTTGAGGTTTTTGTCACTCTGCCTCATTTTCTTAATGTCAAAGTTGGTCTGTTTGGTCAGTAAAGGTTGAGATCATGAGGTTAGGTATTACATAAAATTCAGGATATTCAGAATGCAGTGCTAATCCAGAAATTATCTCAAAGAGATGAGGCAAGAAGCCCATCATTTAAGCACAGGTGTTTAATGGCCAACCATGGAATTAGGTTCACCTTGTAACACTGAAAAACTCTACCTCGGGAATTGAAAATTAACACAAAGTGTAGGTCTTCATTATAATGAATACCAATGAGAGAAAAGAATGATTCTGAGACTTTAACAAAATTAACTCAGCTACACCTGGCAAGCTGTGTATCATAGAAGACTTTAGCACACATATCAGCACCAGTGTGAAAGAGCAAAAGGAAATCATCAGGCCTGGCAAGATTGGAAAATTGAAACTCCATGACATCCATCATCCATAGTGAAACAACTTTTTCATAAAAAATTCCCTTATTTCTAAGCAAGATGTATCACAGTTTCAGCTTAGACACTGAGATATGAGGGATGTTTCAAATCCCCAATTCTAGCTTCTATAATGGCTTATTTATGCAGTTATGTCAAACAATGTAAGTATAATGTATGAAAACATTGGTATCAGTCACATCCATGTGAAGCATTAGGAGATCTGTCTGCAAAAGGAGCCTGGAGATTTTATCTTAAATGGGTAATGTGCACAGCACACAAGGAACAACTTCTGACATCCTCACTGTACAAGCATGTGTGGCACTTCTTCGATGTGCTGGACACTGTCAGTAACAGACTCAATAATAACATGAATAAAAATGCTTAAACCATGAGCCTTTTCCTTGGACTTTTCATGGTCTGGTAACATCTTCAACATCCTCTGGCTATATGGGACATGACCCACGTGTGGAAGAAAAATGATACCCAAGTAGTTCTTGCAAAGCCACTTTAAGATGGCCTTACAGTGGGTAGAAAGTCTGGAACTCATAACTTGAAAGGTCACTGAAAAAGTGCTCACTAATGATGATGGAAACTTATATGTGTAACAGAAATTCTTAGAGTTTCTTTTTCATTGGTTTTATCATTTGACACTTTTGCCATCTGAATGAGAAAGGGTCAAGATCTTCAAGTGTATCAAAAATCCCAATACAATTTTCTTAGATTAAAAAAAAACATACACAGAAGTTATTGGTTCACATACTTGAAGAATCTAGGGCCTAGATGCAACACTGGATCTTTTCATATCCTTGGTCTGCTTTCCAGGGCATTGGTCTCAGGCCCAAACTCTACATGGTGACCTCTGGTCAAAACTCAGCGGAAAAGAGCATTTCTTCCCAGCAGCTCTCAGAGAAGTCCTAGAATTTCCTCAATTAAGTGGATCCCTGTGCACATTCTGCTTTTCACTGTGCTCTCCTGTTCTCTCTCCTCTCTTGTCCTCTCCTGTCCCCTCTCTCCTCTCAGCTCACTCTATAGCTGTCCTTTGGTGATTGCATCTACACCTATAGCTTCAACCACCACCTGCATACTCGTGACTCCCAGGTATATCTTTGGAGCTCATGTAGTGTTCCTGAACCACAGACTTATATGTCAAACTGCCTACTAGATGTCTTTGCTGGGTGCCCCAGAGATACCTAGATATTAGGAAGGCTTTGTTGTATAGACTGTCATCTGCTTCATTCCAAAAACAGGCGTGGAGCTGTGCAAAGTGGGTTGTAAGGGGAGGACTGTGTATGTGTAAACTATAGAGACTGAGACACCTGGGGTGATATCTTGCTTTTATACTTAACTACACTAAACATCAGTTTCATCATTTGTAAAATGAACACAATAGTACTAACAAACTATGTTGCAAGGATTAATAAAGGTTATATACCCAAAGGCTTTACTTGAGTGTTGGATATATAATGTGACTAAGGCATGTTGAGTCCACAATACAATGAACTGTTTCTGTATGGGATTGAATTGGTTTTTCTCAATTAAGTGCTTTATTCTGGACTCTGGGAACTACATTTCCTAGAATCTGTTTTTGGAACTACATTTCCCAGAATCTCTGATTTGCAGGGATGTAGGTGACATTCTATCTTCATTGTGTTGTTTTGTACAGGGCATTCTCTGTATTAATTTGTCGTGGCTCTTGTTTTAGCCACATTTAGCAAAACCACTTGCATTTGTAGTTACTTGCTCTTCCATATTTCTCTGTTTCATGTTTTTCTCCTCAAAATCCATTCCTTCCAAAAATAGATAAAAGTAAACAAACAAACAAACAAATAAATAAATCTGTTGGAGAAATGAAAAAAAAGAGGAGAAAAACACAAGCCATTATTCTTGAATGACAACGGCAAGCAGATAGAATTCTGTGTTATAAACATTAAGTACTAATAATTATAAATATATAATAAAATGTCGATATATAAGTTAAAAAAGTAGATTATAAACATCAGCATTTGTGAGTCTTTACATATTATGGTGATCTCTAAAATTAGAGGTCAAAACTTGCATACCCTGTGGAAGTAAAATTTAAAAGTTTTCATAATTCATTCTATTCAGTAGTTTCAGTTCTTTTTTTTTAAAAAAAAACATTAGTGTCTACTTATTTCTGAGAGAGACAGACAGAATGCGAGTGGGGGAGGAGCAAGGAGAGAGGGAGAAACAGAATCCCAAGCTGGCTCCAGGCTCTGAGCTGTCAGCACAGAGCCTGATGTGGGGCTGGGACCTCACGGACCATGAGATCATGACCTGAGCTGAAGTTGGATGCTTAACTGACTGAGCCACCTAGGTGCCCCAGTAGTTTCAGTTCTTAAAAATATTTGCAGTTTTGGTATGTCAGGAAATGAAATATTTTGAAATATTTTTGTTGCATTACTTTACTATTTGATATTGAATGCTTTTCAAATGTTGATTCATATATTGGTAAAGAATGTCTTTGGCCCAAATAACAGAAAACTCTGTAATTGTGAGTTTAAACAATTGTATAATTTTTTGTCACATGACATGTCTCATTAACAAAATGATTCAGCTGCATGGAAATAACCTTAGAAACCCAAGATCTTTTTATGTTTCAGTCTGTTGTCCCAATTTCCTGGCTTTTGTTCTCACTCTTGCTGCTTTATAGCCACATTTGCTTACATGCATTTTCTCCTTTGGAAGTTATTTGTGAATTTTAGCTGTTTATCTATTGGAGTTAAGTGTTTTTCTTACTTTTATGTTAAGTCTATAAATATTAATTATTTTAACCATTTGTAATGTTTGTTTTAAGTAGCTTTCTCTGAATTATGTTTATGTAATTATTAAAAAAAACACAGCTTCTATGTTTATGTACTATGTCAGTCTTTTCCTTTTTATTCTATTGGTTTTATACAGACTTAAAAAACTTTATGACATCATCCTATACTGGTAAAATTTATATACAGTGAAATGACAAACTTTTGTGTCTTTGTTTCTTTGTTTAACATGATGTTTAACCTAGTTACATTGTTGAATGAATTAGAAGTTAATTATTTTTTATTGACAAATAGTCTTCCACTATAAGAATACATCATACTTCTTTTGTATAACCTTCTGCTGATGACCATTTAGGTCACTTCCAGTTTTTTTTTTTTTTTACTATTGTGGGTAGTGATATAAACAATGTTATACACATCTGTGTGTTCTTTTGTATAAATAGTGAGAGTGAACTCACTGGGGTCATAGTATATGCATACTGTAATAAGAAACTCCCAAGTCATTTTCCAATGTGGTTGAACCATTTTGTACTTTCTACAATGTATGAAAATTTTTAAAAAATACCAAAAATCCCAATGTATGAAAATTCCAATTGTTTTTTATTGTCACATACATCTGTTGTCAGTTTTTTTTTTTCTCATTTAGCCATTCCAGTGTAGGAAAACTGTAGTTTTAATTTGCATTTCTGTAATGCATAATGACATTAAATACCTTTTTGTGTGTTATTCACCACTTATTTTATCAAGTGTATGTTTAAATATTCTGCACACTTTTAATTGGGTTATTTATTTTTATTATCAATTGTAGGAATCCTTAAAACATTCTGAACTCAAGTCATTTGTCAGATATATGTTTATGAATATTTTCTCTTGGTCTCTGGCTTGCCTTTTCATTTTCCTATTTGTGACTTTTGAAGAGCAGTTTTTAATTTTTATAAAGGTCAATTTGTTTTTTTTTCCTTAAGTATATATAGTATTTCCATCTCTAGGAAATCTTTGTCTTCCACAGGATAATTAAGAATTTCTCTTTTGCTTTCTTCTATAAGAGTTTTAATTTTACCTTTGACACTTAGATCTATGATTCATCTTGAATTAATTTTGTGCAAGATATGAGGCAGAGGTCAAGCTTCATTTTTGTTAATGTGTTTATCCAGGTGGTCTATTACCATTTGTTGAAAGCTATTTTCCTCCATTGAATTCCAATGGTGTCTTTGCCAAAAGGCAACTTTTGGTGTATGTATGGGTCAGTGTCTCTGATCTGTTCCACTGATACATTGTCCACCTTTATATCAATACCACATTATCCTGATTACTTATAGTCCTGATATCAGGTAGTACATCATCTAATTTTGCTCTTATTTCAAAAGATTTTTTTTTAGAGAATTCCACTTCTGAGAAAATGGACTATAATTAGTCATAATCCATCCACTAAGTACAACTAACAGCCTGTGGCATTTATATATGTATATAAACAAATATAAGAAAACTCTGTAAGGAGGAGAGAAGAAGATAGACTGACCAGGAACCTCAAATCCAGAGAACAACATCTTGATGAGTTCTCTAGGGTATTTATTTTTGCTTCATATATCCAACACTTGGAGCTGAAGAAGCCTGGCACCTAGAAAGTTGCATGGGCACAGGCAGTAGAAACCTTAACACAAGCCCACTTTCCAGCTAGAAGACCTGGAAAAGGGCAGATTATCAAGACAGAAAACTTTTAAATAGTAACAGCTCTAATACAGGAAAACACCACAGAAAAATCTCTGGCCCTTACTCCCACCCATTCCAACAAAGGCCTAACAAGAAACCTTGACTTCCGTCTTCATTAGAGGGTGCAATGAGACATTCTAATCTACCTTCTCCATCCCTGATGGGGTGGTGTCATAAAGGGCCAGTAAGAGGCCAGGGCTTTCATCCCCTCCTGGTGGAAAGTAGCCAACCTCTTCCCCTTTCTCTTGTTAGGTCAATGGAGACCACTTGGACAGCCCCACCTAGTAGTGATAAGGTACCCCTTCCCCCTAATTACTGGATAGGTTGTCTGAGGAATCTCAGCAGAGAGTCAAGACTTTCATCACCTCCCAGCGTTAATGAGGCTGCCTTCCTGTGTTATCTGTGGAGGCCATATGGGGAGCTAGAAACCCCACTCCTACCCAGCAGTAACAGGAGCAGCAATAATGTCAAGAGATGCTAGTCTGGGAACCTGGTAGTAATGAGGAGGCAAACCTCTTTGCTACCTTGCATGGTAACAGAGGAAGCTAAGATGAAAGATTTAAATAAAATCCAGAGTCTCGTAACATAATACCCATAATGTCAAGATTTTAATAGAAAGCCACCCATTATATCAAGAATCAGATCTCAAACAGAATGGGAAATGGTATCCAAAAGATGCCAACACTGATGGTAGACAGTGATATGTTAGAATTAGCTGACACAGATTTTAAGTGGGCATCATAAAAATGCTTCAATGAACAATTGTGAACAAGCTTGAAACAAATGGACAAATAGAGATCCTCAACAAAGAACTAGAAGACATAAACAAGAGCCAAATAGAATTTTTAGAACTCAATAATACAATAAGAAGAATTAAAAAACCTCAGTGTATGGGCTAAAGTGCAAAATTGAAGAAACAGAGGAAAGAATTAGAGAGCTAGAAAATAGGGACAATAGAAATTACATAGTCTGAAATACAGGGATTTGTGGAACTATTACAAAAGATTCAATATTATGTTACGAGAGTCCTGGAAGGAAAAGTGAATGAGAATAGGGTTGAAAAAGTATTCTAAGTATTCTAAGAAAGAATAGCTGATGATTTTACAAATGTTTTAAAAGACATAGATCTGCATATTCAAGAAGCTGAGCGAATTTCAAACACAATTAAAACAAGAACACATCATGAGCAAACTTCTGAAAACTAATGAAAGAGAAAAAGTCTTGGAACCAGCAAGAGAAAACTGACACCTTACCTATTAAGGTAAATAACTGGAATGAATTTGGGAAGTTCATTAGAAAATATGGAGGCCTGAAGGAAGTGGCATGACATATTTCAATCGATGAAAAAAAAAGAGAGCTATCAATGCACAGTTCTATACCCAACGACAATATCCTTCAAAAATGAAGGGAAAAAAATCAAGATATTCTTAGGTGATGGAAAACTAAAAGAACTTGGTGCCAGTAGACATACCCTAAAGAATGGCTAAAGGAAGTTCTCTAAACAGAAAGGAAGCAATAAAAGAGAATCTTGGAACATCAGAAAGGAAGAATAAACATGGTAAGCAAAGATATGGATAAATACAACGGATTTTCCCTTTATTCTGGAGTTTTCTTAGTTGTGTTAAATGACTGAAGCACAAGTTATAACACTGTACCATGTTATTTGAAGTGTAAGTAGACAAAATATTTAAATCAATTGTATTAGAAATGGAGGAAAGATTTCTGTACTTTACTTAAAATGGCATAATGATAACACCAATAGGACTCTGATTTATGTGTGTGTGTGTGTGTGTGTGTGTGTGTGTGTGCATAAAATGTGTATAAAATGGAGCACCAGAGCAACTACTAAAAAAAGCTATATAAAGAGATGCACTTAAAAACACTATATATAACACAAAATAAAATTTGAAAATGTTTAAGTAACCTATAGTAAGGCAGGAGAACGAAAAGGGAACAAGGGGATGAAACACAGAGCATCAGAAAGCTAAAAATAAATTAGCAGATGTAAGCTCTAAAATATCAGTTATTACATTAGGTGTAAGTAGTATAAGTACATCAATTAAAAGACACATATGATCATGTTTAATTAAAAACTCTGATCCAGGTATGCTATTTCAAAGAAACTCAATTCAAATATTACAAGATAGGGAGGTTGAAAGTAATATGATAGAAAAAGATATATCCTTAAAACATTAACCAATAAAAGCAGGATTGACTATGTTAATATCAGATAAAGTACAGTTTAGAACAAATGTAAAAGTGCTAGAGATGGGGGGACATTACACAATGACAAATGGGACAATCCATCAAGAAAACATAGCAATCCTAATACTTATATACCAAATAATAGAGCCTCACAAGATATGATGCAAAAAAGATAGAAGTGAAAAAACAAATAGGCAATTCCACAATTACAGTTGGAGACTTCAGTATCCATCTTTTAAAATAATAGAACTAGACAAAAATTCAGCAAAGGTATATAAAAATTCAACAACATCAACCAACAAGACCTAATTAACAGAACTCTTTACCCATCAACAACAGAACATACATTTTTTTCAAGTGTCCATTGAACATATACCAAACTAGACAAATATCTTAGGACAGTAAATAAACATCAACAAACGTAAAGGAATTGAAATCCTACAGAGTGTGTTCTCCATCCACAATGCAAGAACTAGAAATCAATAACACAAACTAGAAATCAATAACAGAAAAATAACAAGGAAGCCTTCAAACACTTAGAAACTAAAAACAAAAACAAAAACAAAAAACCCCATAGTTCTAAATAATCCATGGCTCAAAGAGAGAGCCTTAAGCACTTTAAGGAGAAAGTCTAAAGGAATATAAAAATACATTGAACTGAATGAAAATGAATAAAAAACTGAATAAAAAATGCAACATATCAAAATTTGAGAGGCACAACCTAAAGTTATGCTGAGAAGGAAATCTATGGTGCTAAATGTACATATTAGAAAGGAAGAATTATCTCAAATCAGTAATCTATACTCATACCTAAAGATCCTAGAAAAAGAAGAGGAAAATAAACTGAAAACAAGCAGAAGGAAGGAAATTGTGTATATATGTATATATATTTATATAAGCAGAAATTAATAAAGTTTTTTATTAAAACAGAAAACTAATAGAGAATGTCAACAAAATTAAGAGTGGTCCTCTGACAAGATCAATACAATTGATGAAACTCTATCAAGATTGTCTAAGAAAAAGGAAAAAAATACCAGTATCAGGAATGAAATAGAAATTATTGCTACAGACTATAGATACCAAAAACAGCAATAAGGTAATACTATAAACAACTTTACAAACATAAAATTGACAATATATATGAAATCAACCAATTTCTTAAAAAACACAAACTATCACAACTCATCCAGTATCAAATAGGTAATGTGAATATCTCTGTAAGTATAAAGGAAATTGAATTTGAAATAAAAAAAAAAAACCTAAAGGATTTTTTAGGCCCATATGGTTTTACTGAAGAATTCTACCAAATATTTAAAGAATAATTAACACCAATTCTACATAATCTATTCCAGAACATAGAAGAATAGGGGACCGTCCCCAACTGATTTTTTGTAGGTTGTATTATCTTGATACCAAATCAGGTAAAAAAGTGCAAAAAATTTTTTTAAAGAAAGAAAACTACTGACCAATATCCCTCATGCATATAGATATAAAAAATTCTTAAGAAATTATTAACCAATGGAATTCACCAGTAAATAAAGGAATTATACAGCAAGATCAAATAGGGTTTATTCTAGGGTGACAAGACTAGATCAATTTGAAAATCAAGTGATGTAATCTATCACATGAAAAGGCTATGAGGAAAATCACATGGTCATATCATTGATTCAGGAAGATCAATTGACAAAATTAAACATTCATGACTAAAAACTCCCAAAAAATAAGACTAGAGGGAATTTTTTTCAACTTAATAAAAAATATCTACATAAGACCTACAGCTAACATTATACTCAGTGATGAAAGATTGAACGCTTCCTGAGGATCTAGAACAAGACCAGGATTTCCACTCTCACCAATTTTATTTACCATATGATAGAAGCTCCAGCCAGTTCAATAAGATAAGAAAAGGAAATATAAGGCATACAGATTGCAAAGGAAGAAATAAAACTGTCCTTAGATAATATGTATGTCTACACAGAGAATGTCATGGAATTAAAAAATTCTCCTAACAAGTGAATTACAAAGTCAGAGGATACAAAATAAACATATAGATTAATTGTATTTCTGTATACTAGCAATGAACATGAGTACACCATAGTTAGAAATACAATACCACTTACAGTTGCTCAAAGAAAATGAAATAGGTCTAAATCTAACCAAATACGTACAGGACTTAGATGCTGAAAACTACAAATGCTGATAGAAGAAATCAAAGAATACCTAAATAAATGGAGAGAAAAATGTGTTCATGGGTTGACTGGAAGACTTAACATAGTTAAGATGTCCCAAATTGGTATACAGATTCAATGCAATTTGTACCAAAAATCACAGTATTTATTTTGGTAGATACAGACAAGATTATTCTAAAATTAATATGGAAAGCAAAGGGACTAGACTAGATACAACAATTTTGAAAAAGAAGAATTAAGTGGAAGAACTCAACATGCCTGACTTTAGCACTCATTGAATAGCTATAGTAATCAGGACTTTGTAATATTTTGTAAGGAATAAGTCAAGAGAGGACTCAGAAATTGACTCACAAGAAATACCAATTAATGTTTGGCAAATGTGTATAACCAATACAGTGAAGGAAGGATAGTTTTTTAAACAGTTGGTTGTAGAGCAATTGGACATCCAAAGGACTTAAAAAGTGAACCTTGACTTAAGTCTCACACCTTATACAAATATTAACTTGAATGGATCATGAACTAAAATGTGCAATGTAAATTTATAAAACTTTTAGAGTCAACATCTAAAATCTTCAGTGTTTAGGGATAAGCAAAGAGTTCTTAGAGTTGACATTAAAAGCACAGCTTATAAAAGGAAAAATTGATAAGTGGGGCGTAGTCATAATGAAAAATATTTTGCTCTGCAAAAGATCCAAGTAAAAGGATGAAAAGGCAAGGTGCATAATAGGAGAAAATGTTTGCAAATCACATATTTGACAAAGCACTAGCATCTATAATATATCAAGAACTGTCAATAGTCAACAGGAAAACAACAATCTAATTAGAAAATAGGTGAATGACACGAAGAGACATCTGTTGAAAGATGACATATAGATGACAAGTACATGAAAAGATTTCAACATCATTAGTCATTAGAGAAATGCAAATCAAAACCATGAATGTCATCACATTCCTGTCAAAATTGGGTATATAAATTATGATGCATAATCAACTAGTCAATTATGCTCTTTAATTCTTTCACTATTTTTTCTTCTTTTTTTAGATTGAATAATTTCTATTGGTCTCCCTTTGTGTTCACTAACCCTTTATTGTGTAGTCTTCAATCTAACTTTTAGCCCATCCATTGCATTTTTCATTTCACACACTGTATCTTCAAGTTCTAGAATTTTCATTTAGTACTTTTTAAAATTTCCTTTTTGAGATTATTCACTACTTATACCAATCTTATGTTTTTGAACATAATAATAGTTGCTTTAATATCTTTGCTGCTAATTCTAACATCTGGGTGATCTTTAAAGCCTATTTCTGTTTCTATTGACTGGTTTTGTTTTCCTTATTTAGGGATCATGTTTCCTGCTTCTTTGCAGATCTAATCATTTCAGACCATTCGCTAGACATTTTTGGTGATAGTTGTAGGAAGCTGGAATTATGCTGTTTTTCTTTTAAAGAATACCTAATTTTCTTCTGGTTGTTTAATCCTTCCGATGCTGTCAGATTTTTATTTTTCTTTGTTATAGAGGGTCATTTGGTTTTGTCCTCAATCCTGTGATTTCCCTTTCTCTGTAAATGATTCTTATCCCTAAGTAATGGCCTTTCTGGGATCTCAAGTAGGTCATGATATATCAGCAAGGTCTCTCTAATCTGGCTGGGCCAGACCTCCTGTAACTACCAGGGTTGTGTAGCTCCTGGTATATCCATCTGGCTCTCAGCCCTACACAATCTCTTAGGCTTTCTAGAGTCCCACCTAGGCATGCATAGCCCAGCCCTTGGCTAAGGATCTCTGAAGAACCCCACACAAAATTCTGGGAAACACCTTTGGCTAGCTCCTACCGTTCTGGTAATGGGCCCTGAAAATTTTAGCTTTTGCAGAACCCACAAACTCTCATCTCAATGGATCTGATGCATTCTGCCTTGTTCCAGCATATAAAAATTGTCCCCAGGCAGAAAGCTAAGGCAAGTATGAGGTTCATATCATATGTTCCCTTCCTTTCAGAATCACAGGCTTGTATTACTTTTCCAGTCTCTAAAAACAATTACCTCATATATTTTGCCAAGTTTTAAGCCATTTATAGAGGGAGAGCATGTCTAAGACTAATTATTCTGTCATAGCCAGGAGTGGAAGTTGGCATAGAAAGCTTCATATGCATCTTCCTTTTTACTTTTATTTTTTTATGACTTGATTTTATATTTTTAAACCTTTAAGTCATGTTTAATTTTTTGGTGTCTGTGATGAGGTGAATATCTAAATATTTTCTCCCTTAACTTATTAAAGTGAAAGAATCAATATTCTTACTGATTTTTGCTGTTTAACCTACTGTTTATTTAACTTTTTATGTATTAGTATGTTTTGACATTTTGTTTTTTTTTTTAATTTCTTTTCAACGTTTTTATTTTATTTTTGGGACAGAGAGAGACAGAGCATGAACGGGGGAGGGGCAGAGAGAGAGGGAGACACAGAATCTGAAACAGGCTCCAGGCTCTGAGCCATCAGCCCAGAGCCTGACGCGGGGCTCGAACTCACGGACCGCGAGATCATGACCTGGCTGAAGTCGGACGCTTAACCGACTGCGCCACCCAGGCGCCCCTGTTTTGACATTTTGTATGTTAGATTATCTTGTTTCCCTATGGTCTGATACCTAATGATTTTAATTATTGTTGCTTTATAAAAGATTTATATCTGTTAAGCTAAGTGTACCATTATTACTTAAATTTTAAAATTTATGTTTGCTAGTTACATTTAACCTATTTATTCTCCCAGATGAACTTTAGAATTATTTTTTAACATTAAAGAAAAATCCCACCCAGATATTTAAAGAATCTTGCAATATTTAATATGGGAAAATTTGTGCTTAGGTCACTTCATGGACAGAATCATCTTGAGGGAAAAGAAAAAAAAAAAACATTTGTCTTACTTCCAAATAGTTTTCCTCTGGCCTACAATGAGAGTCTCTTTAACAACATTATTTCTGTAGACTATTAGAGATATGTCTACTGTTTTCTTTGAGGGACAGTGATGACAGGGAAAGAGTGAACAAATAAAGGCAATGTAGTTAAGCCAAATGTTTTCAAAATGTCTGAACATGAAGGCATTGAGTTTTATATCATGTTAGTTTTTACTTTGTTTCAAAAGAATTTCTTAGAATAGAATGAACTTCCTGTGACTAGAATCCAGCAACTTACTAGGCAATGATGAAGGAATTCCTCAAGTATATATTGTCACAGAGTTTGAGTTTATTAAACGTGGTAATATGTATATATTAAAAAAAAAAACTCCTTGAAGCAAACCCTCGCAAAGTATTCATAGTAATGGAAACTGTGATCGATGCCATGGAAATGTTCTTACAGTGAGAACATAAAATTTTTCCAATTTACTTAAAATTTTTGTACTTTTAAGTGGAAAAGTCAACTTGGATGATATGATCTCCAATTGAGCGTGTATTATTGAAGACCAACATGAGTTTATAGTGTTGAAATCCTAATAAAACCTTCAGCTTGAATTCAAATCTTTTTCAGAGTCAGAATTGATAGGATATTTATTTCCCTGTCTGTATTTTGAAGATTTAGTGTACTTTCTACAGAACTGCTAAATATGCATGTCCTTTAGTTCAATTCAATTCAGAGAAAACATGCTTTCCTTTTCTGTATGTTTGTGTACGTGCTATAGCTCATACTGACCATATTGTGTTTTGAAAATATTCATCATCCTTTCCACTTATCAGCAAGAAATACAAAGCTGTGCTGCCTTTAGCATTGGGTTAAAGCTCAGTCTAGAAAATGCTTTAAATGTTACGACCTTAGAGAAGTTATACTGATGAAATGAGAGAGGAAACTTGGCTTTCTGAATTACTTTGCCTTGGTTACACTTGATGTCTGTATATATTTTTCTTTCTTTCTTCATTATTTGTTGGGTGTTGGTCATAATGTAATAGAAAGCATCTGGTTGGCATGTGAGATGCGCTGCCAAAGTCTGTCACTACAGGATATATGATTCACTATTGTCTTCTCTTTGAAGCAAGTATTCTTCATTTCTTTACTGGAAGAAAAGGGCAATGCTATACTTTATTAAAGTTAGACAGATGGACAGTGGATTTTGGGGATTTAAATGAAGAAAACAACCATACAGGGATAAGCAAAAATACATGTGTCACTTATGAGAAACCAGATTAAATTAGATGCTGTTACACAATAGGCATGGCAGGGATGAGAGGGAGAAGAATAAGGTGATTCATAATAAAAAAATAAAATAATATTACTAGTGATAATACTATTAATTTATTGAGCATATGTATGCCAGACATTGTGCTAAGCACTAAACATATGTTTTCTTGTATATAATTCTCAGGTAAATGCTTTGATCCAGGTACTATTGTTGTTCCCATTTTTGAGTCTCAGAAAGTGACTTGCTCAAAGATAAAGTAACTTTAATGATAACAAAAATCCGTAGAATACGAGAAGAGGAATAGATCTGGTAGACCATTTAGTTAAATGATGATGATAATAATAATAAAAACAATAACAATTATAATTGCTAGTATTTATTATGTGCATGCTATATGCCTTTCACTTACTCGATAAATATTATCTCATTTATGGTCACAACGAGTTTATGAAATGAGTACTATTATTCTCATTTTAGAGACAAGAAAAATAAGGTACTGGAAGGTTGTATAGCTATAGAGAATGTCCTCCAAATTGTCACCATTTCGTTCTCAAATCCTGAACCAGTTGAGAAGGAAGCCAAGATATCAGCTAGTGGAAAATCAAAATACTACATGCATCGTTGACATATTAGAACGTGGCTTCTTTGTGCGGGCAATTGAACTTGGTAAGAACAAATCTCAGGCATAGTCCTGCTGGCCCAGGCAGGCCTATCTAATTGGTGGTAGTGTTCTTTAAGAGTTAGGGTGTGATAGAGCAGAGACAAAGATGTGCTCTTTGCTGGTGGACTCATTCCTGAGAGCAAATAAAGGCAGGGATTTGGACTTGAATCCTCATTTTTCCAACTAAATTCACCAACCAGATATGCCATCCATTCCGAGGGTTAAGTAAGGCAATGGGAAGAGGCCTGGAGGACAAAGCTAATGAAATGCCTCCAGGTGGAAGGAAACAGTAAGAGTGCAGACAAATGTTCTCTCCAACAAGCTGCTAAGTGGTGAAGCAGCTCTATTTATTGGTATACACTGGCAGTCTTTCTAGTATGTCAATAAGATAATGAATATACAGTACTTAGTACAATGTCTGGCATTTGGAAGCACACAATAAATGGTAGCTATTAATATTATTATCAATACAGAGCCGATGCCCAGTTTTGGAATGAGGTTTTCTGCCTCCTGAGCTCAAACACTTACTTAACCCTGTACTGCTTCCCAAGGCATGCTCATGAGAAGGGATTATGTTTTCATTGTGTTGGCTGATGATCTTTCCACAAGATAGCTTTGTCTTTACTCAACTACATAGGACAGGACAAACGAGAGGCAGAGATCTATAGTGTGCATCGATATCCTTCAACAGCTGCGTGGGGAGCCTTTGGCCGTCACTCAGTAGGAAGGAGTCTATCTTGCAGTAGCCCAACAGTGGTTTTGGAAACTCGGACTTTGTTCTTTCCAAATCAGGCTTAACTAGGTTTTGAGTAAAACAAAAGTAATGGCTTTTTAGCAAGCTACTGCTTTCTCTATGAACACCTTGTCAACTTCAAAGACTCACTTCTGTGGGAACTAAACAGCTTGAGCAGAATGCTGCCAATTTACAGAAAGTTTGAAGATTCTTAGGGATTCTTTGATGATAGCAACTGCTTTTTCATTAATCTGGAAGGCTATTTTATGAATAACCCAGTTTGGGGAAAAAATAAAATAAAACTAAAGTTATTTCAACAAAAGTTCTTTTATTTTCTTGTGAATTTCTAGGTGAAGGAGTCATATAGTAAACAATTTTAGGCATGTGTGTGCCATATAAATATGAGAGAGAGTGGGAGAGCATAGCAGAGAGAGGGGCTGGCATGGACTTCTGTACTACTCTGTCACTTACTGGGAGCTTACTGTGTGCTAGGTACTGTTCTCTTTGTCTGTATTATCTCATTTAAGACTTCGCCTAACGTATTCACTTCCATGTCTCTAGTGTCTGGCTCATAGTAGGCATTCAGTAAATATTTGATTGTTGAATCCATGAAATACTAAGAATGAACAATGGGTTTGTTAAGCATCCGACTTCAGCTCAGGTCATGATCTCATGGTTTGTGGGTTTGAGCCCCGTGTAGGACTCTGTGCTGACAGTTTGGAGCCTGCTTCAACTCTGTGTCTCACTCTCTCTCTGCCCCTTCCCTGCGCAGGCTCTCTCTCTCTCTCTCTCTCTCTCTCTCTCTCTCTCTCTCAAAAATAATATAAACATTAAAAAATTAAAGAGTGAAATAAAGAATTAATATGAAGGAATGCAATGTGATGTACATGTTTCTAATACTCATAGTTTTCAATTCCTGCTCTTAGCTCCTAGTTAACTCAACAACAAATGTTTATTGAGCACCTATTATATGACAGAAGGTATACAAAACTCTGAGAATATAGCTAAACAATTCACAATCCCTTGATTTAGTGAAGTCAACATTGCCTAGCATACACCAGTATTAACTGGTGAATCTTGAGGCTTATTAAATCTTAAAATTTATTTGCATCTGTGTGTATTAAACAGATGTGGAGGGGTGGCACCTGTACGTATGAAGTGCTAATAAATTCTGATTTTTAATGGTTATGAATTGATGATGTGGTGATGACAATGTTCGAAACATCACTTTGTTCTTCTAAGAGTCAATAGAAGTCACATCCTTCTGTCTAATTTTGCAGTTAATCAACTAAGTCAAGCACCCAGAATTTGGCTTTACTTTTGTAGAATACAATCTTAAAGGTAGAAGATGATGATAATCCATAATTTGGCGCTGCTATAACCAATAGCCACATTATGGAAAGAGGCCAAATGTCCATCAGCTAGCTGATGAAAGGATAAAGAAGATGTGGTATATATAAACAATGGGATACTACTCGGCAATGAAAAAAAAAGAAATTTTGTAATTTGCAACAACGTGGATAGAACGGAGTGTATTAAATTAAGCTAAGTGAAATAACTCAGCCAGAGAAAGACAGATATCTTATGTTTTCACTCATATGTGGAATTTGAGAAACTTAACAGAAGACCATGAGGGAAGGGATGAGAAAAAAAATTATAAACTAGGAGTCAAACCATAAGAGAATCTTAAGTACAGAGAACAAACTGAGGGTTGATGGGGTGGGCGGTGAGGGGAGGGAAAAATGACTGATGGGCATTGAGGAGGGCACTTGTTGGGATGAGCACTCGGTGTTGTATGAAAGTGATGATTCATGGCAATCTATCCTCGAAGCCAAGAGCACACTGTATACTCTGTATGTTAACTAACTTGACAATAAAGGGAGATGGTGATGGTAATCAAAATTCTTCTTTATTATTCTCTAAGAGTCTGCCTTAAAGGTAGGCCAGACATTTTGCTGGCCACTTGCCATGTTATCCCTAATCCTTAAGATATCCTGCACTTTTTCAGATGAGGAAAAACAGTCTCAGAAAAGAGCCCTGACTTGGTCATGCTGCATAGTTAGTGGTGCACAGAGAAATCAAGCCATGTCTGACTTCAAAAGCTTTGCCTTTCATCAGGCAATGCTGCCTTCTTTATGATCTATAATCACATCATCAAAGAATGTCTTACATAACTGAAATTCCTTTTTATTTCATTCATTTACAAGAAGTCCCAAGATTATTTATTGAAGCCCTAACCTTATTTACTTGAAATGTGGCAGGTAGGCCAGAGAATCAGCAAAAATTGGATTGTATCAAGGAAGTATCTAATTTTCACTATTTCTAAATAGCTAAAAGTATGGAAATTAAATTAATATTTTAAAATGTATGGTGCACAATAAAACACATGTGTATTTCAAGCAAAGAATAAGTAAATGCCTCTCTCTCTCTCTTTTTTTTTATTCAGCTTATTCAACTCACATATTTTTAAATAATTTATCTCCAACTTCTAAAAATATGGCCTTTATTCTTTGATCTTAATCCTGTTTTTCATTCATAGGAAAGTGATATTTTTATGGGCCAGTGAAGCTTATATACCATTGAGTGACATTTAGATACTATAGTTATTTCCATGTGAGGAGAATTAATCTCTTCAAGGAGGGCACTCAGTCCTTCTCTCCACTGCTGGTTCCATCACTGACTATCTCCCATTACATTTGCTGCCTGAAAGAGCACAGCCTTCAATAGTGTTTTAGATCTTAAATATAGAACAGTTTTTATTAAGGTTCAATTCAACGCTTTGTTTGTCAAGCCACCTTTATGTCCTATTTTGTGACAGATAATTAACAAATATATTTTCTATGTCTTGATTGTCATTTGTATTGGAAATTAATCTTACTTGCTTCCTAGAATTATCAAAGGATTGGAATGTGATAGTGAGTGAGAAAATGATTTAAAATTTTTGCAGCTGTAAACAAAAGAAAAGTACACTGGACTGTATTTATAAAATTGGAATTGTGGCTTCTCTATTGAATTAATATGTTTTTGAAGGATCAAATCAGGTTACTTCTGTTTAAATATTGATTTTTTTATGCGTTAGTTTTATTTTCAGTTCTGTCTCAGGGAATCTCTCTTTTCTTTTTCTTTTCTTTATTTTCTTTTCTTTATTTTTTAGTAGAGCTCTCTGATTTCTTTATCCAGGAAGCTGGTTAAAAGGGCAATTTTTCTTCCTTTTCCTGCCATTCTCTTTTCTTCCTTCTTCCCCTTCTTGCAGCGTTGTTCCTTGGTTCCTCTGCAACAATATGATTATTACTGATGGCTAGCCAGACCTGAATATAAACAACATTGAGGATGTTTTCAGCTTTTTTTTTTGGTCTTTTTTAGTTAGGCTTTTGGCAAAGGTCCATGACAGTAAATTGCTCTACAAGAAATGTTAGTTTAGTCACTGGTGGTAACTGGAAGTGGATTTGATCCTGTGGACTTGTTTCAATTTTCCACAGTGGGACTACTGTTCCAATGGACTTAACTTGACATTGAGCTTGGGGGTCCTCTGCCATTGGGACCTCCTGGGAATGCTTTGTTTGCCTATTTATTTTTTGGTATCAGTTTTCTAACTGTGATCACCAAACTCTTTTGGAAAATGTAATATAACTGAGGTGGTAAGATTAAAAAAAGGAGAAGAGAAAGAGAGAAAAGAGAAAGATGCATTTCTAGTGGTGAAAATCCCAAAGGAAGCTCAAGTGCAGCACGAACCATATTTCCTTGTTAGTATTAACTTTTTCGATAGAGGACAATGGTATGATGTTTGAAGCAGAGTGAAAAAAGATGATGGAAATAGTACTAATCATTAAAGCAGGAGACAAAAACACTGCAATAGGCTAGTGTCCTCTGTGTCGGGAGCAGGGGAGGCTAAATATCTGTTCCTGACAGTCAGATACATCAGGTTGCACAAATTATAGGCTTTTACCAAGAGAATTTTGGAGCAAGATTAAGGTTCTAATATGAATTCCTTCTAGTGACAATTATCAGTTTGAAGAAACTGTATTATTCCTTGCAGAAAGAGGACACCTATCTCAGGTCACTGAATGCCCAGTCTTTTAGTTGTGCTTCAACCATCCTGTGCAGCAAAATGCATGCCTGATTTAAACGGCTACAATGGAGGCAGGTATTTTTAGAGAATGAAAGTGGAGGTATGCACAAGCTCTTAAGACTTTAATTCTGTATATCTATATCTATATCTATATCTATATCTATATCTATATCTATATATCTATATCTGTGTGTGTGTATATATGTGTGTGTGTATATATGTGTGTGTGTGTGTGTGTGTGTGTATATATATATATATATATATATATATATATATATATATATAGTGGGGAAGAAATAGCTAGCCTGAAGAAAGAAATACGAACAACACATCCTATTTACATCTGTGTCCTTTAAAACATAATTGCTTTGTCTTCAGTTATTCTTGAAGAAGGAGAATTTTCACAATGAGAGGTCCCCTCCCCCTGAAAAGAGATGTCAGTCCCTTTTCTCAGTTTTAGCGATTAAGTATGTGGAATTCTTTGATGTTTAAAATTTTAATTTCTTTGTTGCGATTATTTTAAGGCTTTGAAGTTTACTTTGAAGCATTTTATATCTTATTTCCTAGTAGTTTAGTAGGGTGTCTTTGCCTTACAAGGAGACTAATGAAATGAAATATGTTATTTGAGTGGAAAAAGAGAGAGGAATGGAAAATGGGGAAAAGCCGTAGCTGGTTATCATTGAAGGTACCAAAAAGGGCTAGAATGAAAAAGAAAAAAAAAAGAAATAGATACCAGGCATACTTACAAGTGATGTTGGATGAATGTAGCCAAGTGTGTGTGTTGGGGGGAGGCAGGTATTATGAGGATATTGTTGGTTTAAACATACTTGGTTTCAAGAAGCCCAGGATTCTGTTCTTCCTACACTGAGACTTTGTTCTTCAGGGTTTTTTGTTTGTTTTTGTTTTATTTTGTTTTTGTTTTTGTTTAGTAGGGTTTTTTCTTTTTCTTTTCTTTCTTTCTTTCTTTCTTTCTTTCTTTCTTTCTTTCTTTCTTTCTTTCCTTCCTTCTTTCCTTCCTTCCTTCTTTCTTTCCTTCTTTCTTTTTGTTTGTTTCTCATGGGCCTTTCACTTTTTTTAGTGTTTTTCTGCACATGTACAGTAAAGAAGATATATTTAAAAATTTTTAAATATTGAATTTAAGTTGGAGCAGAGAGCATTTGCTGTAGGTCTTTGTGGATGAAGCCTAAGCCATATTTCCTACAGTATCTTGGAAATGGTGTTCTGACACAGAAATCACTAGGAGTCAACTTGCATTTATCTCACTGGGGATAAAGGACCTTAATGGGGAAAAATTGATTTCTCAGTGGAGAGTCAGGGTCTCAAAGTGTGCTCTAATAATAATGCTCAGGGCTTGGTGGTGAGGCATAATGAGATGTCAGTCAACAATGTGCCTTCCCTTACTACTTCTTCAACTATGAAGCAACTCTGTTTCGGTATAGATATAACAGCACCGCATGAGGAGGAGAGGGCATCATTACACCTGTGGGTAAAGCCCAGCATGGTTCTGTGTATTCAGAGGACCCAGAGAACATAGCAAAGCTGCAGCATAGTAATGGTCCATCCTCCCAGAAGTGATGTGGTCTTCCTATTGGCAAGCTCATGCCATAGTAGAGGCCAGTTTCCAGACCAGCAGAACAAGCATTGGAGGTACTGTCATTTGTGAGAGATGCTGCTTGTACCTTTGGAAGTTGTACAAAGTCTCGCCTTTGCAGAGAAGTCAGAACCCTCATTTTTAAAATAGGTTTCATGATGTAACAGCAGTTGAGTCCAGTTGGGGTAAAGCATTGCCTTAGAGACTCCACCCAGTTGTTGGCTTAGTACTTTGTGGGGCTTGGATGCCATGGAGTGCCTCTGTGTCAGAAATGTCAGGCACCAGATGAGGCTATATAGACCTTAAATATATTCATAAGAGAGTGGAAACAGGGGAGGAGGAAAAATCAGAGGCCCCAGATGGTCATGACATCATATGGGAGCTTTCCTGGAGACTGCCAGGAATAATTGAGGGTGAGGGTGGGGTGGAGTGGTAGTTAGGGTGCAATTATCAGGTAGTAATGAGTGAGCTCTCCAGCCAAACAACATTGTATTTTTTAATGTAACTTGATTTCATCCCTGCCTACCTCATTTTTTTCCCCCTCTTACCCCTGATCAGATTGGAGAGACCCAGTGAAATGTATCATGTGCAACATTGGTCACCTGGCACTACTCATATTTTGGGTGGGAATGGACCCAAAATTCCTTGCAGTTGACCTACATTATCAGGAAGAGTTGGAAAATCTTCCTTCAATGCAGGAAAACAACTGCTTTGAAGTTTCCAAGTTTTTACATAGGATTCATTTTCTTCCTTTGATACATAAGTTTTAACAAATATTTTGCTGAATAACCAGTTAGATAGATTTTTGGAAATATTTGAAAACATACTGCTTTGCAGTTTTGGTCAAATTTAAACATGATAGAGTAGAAAAAATCTCACTCACCGTATAGCCTAATACTCAATATTAAATTCCCAGAGACCATCATCTTCAGGCAATATTTATTAATTTGATTCATATAAGATGTAAAGCCAGCTTCTTATCAGTTCTTTCAGATGTTATAGTTTTGCTAAACCTAAAAATATTACTGAAATATCCGCCTTTAATTCAAAGAAGTTCTATGACATAAAATTATTAGAGAGAACATTATAATTTTGCCATAGAGTCAAGGTAAGAATTAACTAATTATCTTCTCTGTTTTCTGGAAACTGTTTCTCATGACAGGGAAGAACAAATATTAGATAGTTGGACTGTGCTTTTTTGGCTCAAGAACAAGTGCTAATGTCTCACAGGAGGCTGAGCAATGTTCACAAGCCATCCACGGTATGATTTATTTTTATGACTTACTGACATATGTTATGGGCAGTGGAATGGTATGTCTTCTTTTTTCCCTGTGGCTTGTTAAGTATTTAAATGAGCAGACAAAACCATGCATATCCTTCCTCCAGGAGCCCTGTGGGTCGTGCTTTTTCATCTTTCTCCTTATTGAAATAGACAAGAATGGAAATGTTTGCAAATGGGGCTTTCTTCCTAATTTAGCAAGGTTCAAGAAAGTGCTAACTTTCTTCCAAGTATTATCTCCAAATGCTCTTTATGCAGATTCATTTTCTTGCGTTAGAGTTTACAGGACCATGGGCCATGGAAGAAGTTTAGAGATCTCTACTTCCTCTACCTACTGTTATTCACCTTTCAGATCTATCCAACTTGTAAATTGCTGACTTTCCTATTCTGGAACTTAAGAATTATGAAGAAAAAAATAAAACCACTCAGAAAAAAAGATGTCCCCAACTGAGTCAGTGTCAATTAAAGGGACTACCTGATGCAAATACCACATCAGCATCAATTTTGTCACTTGAGAATTTTAAGATCAGAAGCAATTACATTCAATAGCACCTTGTTTTTATGTGTCTACCCTTCATAGCCTTGGCTAGTAAGTCCGCCTGCACCATAATTTACACTGACATCTAATTTCAGTGGATCTGCAAGCAATCTAACAGAAGATGGAGATACTAAGAGGAGAGGAGTCCAACTTTATCACTGCAGACATAAAGATTCATTATTTTTGCCAATTTCAAAAGTGAACCTTATAAATATCTATGCTTTTCCCCTCTGTTTTGCATATCTCATTACTTGAATTAATTTATATTTTGGGGAAATGATTTCTGCATAAAATTAGATGATTAAACACTTTATCTGGTTACAAAAAACCCCACCTAAGTATGGTAACTACTCCAATTATAGATTTTTTTCTGTCTTGGGAAATTTGCCACAGAAAGAGCCAACACTAAGACCTTATTTTAAAAAATATAGTTACAACACGAAAGTTCTACTTTGTGATACACACTGTTTGGAATATTTACCCAGATCATTGCAATTTTCCTCTTCTGAGGATGGCACTTATACAAGGAAAGGGGCTTTGAGAGGCCATCCTGGGCCCTAGCTCCCTGTGACCCCCTCCTTCCTGACTGTGACTGATTGGCAATTGACTCAAATAAGTCTACTGAGAGTCCTTCATGGACAGTTTTAAAAATTGAAAGTAGGGAGGAATTTCAGTCCTTTGATGGTGAGACCACTAGATGAGTGGCTTGGAAATTGAAGATTTTATGTTACTGAACATTTGGAAGGAATAGGTATGGAGTAGATTAGGGCTTCTCAAGTTTGATGCTATTGATACTTGTGGTCAACAGATTTTTATTGTGGATACTGTCTTGTGTATTATAGGATGTTTGACAGCTTCCTGGGCATCTGCCTGTTAGATTACAGTAGTGTACCCCAATTGTGACAATGAAAATGGTCTCTGGCGGCCATGTGGGCTGTCCCCTGGGGAACAGTATTACCCCACCGCTCCATTGACATCCATCAGAGTAGAGAGAAACAAAGTCAAAACTGGAAATGGCAGAGAGTATCTTACATTGTCTTAGAGATATTTGAATTCTTTTTGTTTTTAAGCCTCAGATGCAACCCTCCCTTTCTGTAGGTACACAAAGCAGATTTCTCTCTCATTTTTTTAATCTGTTCTTATTCCCTTGGGGTGCCTGGGTGGCTTAGTGAGTTGCGCATCCAACTCTTGATTTCGGCTCAGGTCATGATCCCAGAGTCCTGGGATTGAGCCCCACTTTTGGCTCTGCACTGAGGATAGAGTGGAGACTGCTTGAGATTCATTCTCTCTCTCTCTCTCTCCTTCTCTCTCAGCCTCCCTCTGCCCCTCTTTCCTGTTCATGCTCTCTCTCTCTCTCTCTAGAGTAAACAAAACAAAAAAAAAAAAAACAAAAAAAACAAAAAAGTTGAGGTTTTGTCATTGGCAAATGAAATAGTCCTAACTGAAATGGTAATAGACTGTGGTAGATTAAGCTTATTTATTTTTAAGGTTATTTTAATTTGTTTTAATTTTTATTTTTTAGTTTACTTATTTTGAGAGAGAGAATGAACAAGCAGGGGAGGGGCAGAGAGAGAGGGGGAGAGAGAGAGAGAGACAGAGAGAGAGAGAGAGAGAGAGACAGTCAGTCCCAAGCAAGCTCCATGCTGTCAGCATACAGCCCGATGTGTGGCTCAAACTCACCAACTGTGAGATCATGACCTGAGCCAAAATCAAAAGTCAGAGGCTTAACCAACTGAGCCACCCGGGCACCCCTAAGCTTATTTTAAATGGCTGTTTTCACCAGGAAAATATATACATACTAGGAATACATTCTTATCTACCAACCCTCCCTCCAGTTTTTAGAAGCAAAAGTTTTAAATTAAGATAATTTTAGAAGGTAAGTGTGAGTGGATAGTGAGAAATGGGGGATGATTTTTTAATGGGTGCAGAGTTTTAGTTTTGCAAATGAAAAATGTTCTGTGGGTGCATGGTGGTGATGGTAGCAAAACAATGTGAATGTGCTTAGTGTCACAGACCGTATATTAAAAGATGGCTAAAATGATAAATGTTTTGTATATTTTACCACAAGTAGAAAAGAAAAGGTCAGTGTGGGAGAGGAGGAAAGAATTGGGTTGGGCCAGGTTTGGGTGATACATTCCTGATGAGCTTGTTGGTCAACAGATCATCTCGGAGCAGGGACACCACTCACAGTTTACAAGACTGACAGCATTTTGCCCCTGCCTGTGATGTTGTTATTCCTTCAGCAGTTGCTTTTGAAGAAGATGTATTGAGGCACAGATGAAAACCTGAATTATTCCCTTTCAGTTTCTTTGTGTTTTAAAGCTATTTCAGGGCATCTTTGGAGATCTTTAGACCTGGTACTACCACGTAGCAGAGTATTGCAAAGCTGTCTTGGCCATGTGTGGATTTAACTGACTCAGAATTATGCATCTTAGGATTCACACTGTGAAGTTTTTTTCCTTTCCTTTCCAAAAATGTTTTGTCTTCTCAATTTCACAGGTTGATTATTTATAGCTAGAGGCATTTAGGGCTGCACCCTTAATACACTGAAAACAGGCAAGTGACCATCTGGGATCTCTAATATGGAACATAGATTGATTCTACCCATGAAGGGGAAAAGAGTGTCTACAGGCACAGATAGGTAAAAACAACCATATCAGAGGGGCACTAGGACCAAGAAGAAGAGAGAGTGTTATAGGAATCATATAGGAAACATGTGAGGGACATGTTTATTTCATTCAGAATTCTTCCTGAGGTATCTTGCTCGGTTAATGTAACTTGAAATAGAATTTATAATCCCAGAAAATGAATTTTTTACAGCTAAAACATAACACACACACTGGTTCCTTGCTTTGAGTGGCTGATTAGAAACTGTTTGCATTTAACAGAAGTTAAAAAAAAGGCTCTAAATGAAGCTTTTGGGGGCGGGTGGAGGGAAGACAGATTTATAAAGCTATACAAAGTCTCTTAACTCCTTAATCATTTAGACAAATAGTCAATTTTCTCAACAGAGGCCATCTTTTGCCCTTAAATTTGCAGATGGAATTGGCGATCAGGCAGTAATGCCACAATCAAATTTCTCTAAGAGAAAGTGAATAAACCCAAAATTTTTATGAAAGGAGCAAATGAAGAAAAGAAAAACAAGTAAAAAAAAAATACCCATCAGATTCCCTAATCAAGTTGATCTTCCCCAGTACACAAGTATACTAGAAATCAAGGAAAGTCTTTAGGACAACTGAAATATTTTCCATATATCCACCTTTAAAGTATAATTATTAAATATTCTGTATTTCTTATACCATATATACAAGGCATGAACACAGTTAAAACGATTGAAGTCTCTTAGACCAAGAATTCTTCAGTGCAAGCATTTCTAAGAAATATTGGGGTGCACAAATTGCTGTTATATCACTGAACAGATGGGACACAATATCATATCTAAGGCAGTGTGGCCAAATTATCAGTGTTACATATTTGTTTTTATACCCATTGCCATCTCTCATATTTATAATCTTAAGCAACATGGTATTTTGGTGAGATAGTTAACTGGTGGGTTTTGTCAGGATCTACTTGTTGGTCTTTAATTAGAAAAGTCCTTCACCAGTGTTTTCAAGGGAGTGGATGTATATTTTATGAGGGAAAAAAATAGACTCTGTGTAAGTTTAAATACAGCCCAACATGGAGGCTTAAAGAGATCAGAAGAGTTTTAACTTCTGTTGGACCATGGACATTTTTGAGAATCTAGGATAATCGTAAAATTTATCACACAAACCTTAACACTTTGAGATCCTAAAAAGATGGTACCTTTTTATGGGGTCCGATGAATAACCAATTATTCCGACTTAAGAGGCATAAATAAGAATCATCCTGGGCACCGGAAAGTATATCCATTGTAAGAATTTGTTGAAAATTATGGACCCATTTCTCTGAAAACAAAAGTGCTCATGCATTCACGCTACGTGTTTTTTACATATCATTTTGCTGAGTTCACATCTTCACATTAAGAACTCTTGGATGCTGAGTAATATGTAGAATTGTCGAATAACTATATTGTACACATGAAATTAACATGTATGTTAGCTATACTGGAATTAAAAAAAAGAAAGGAGTCTTGGACTAGGTGCATTCATCCAACATTTATTTGTTGTTTGTCTACTTTGTCTCAAGCACTGTTTTTATGTTGGAGGTACAGGGCTGCACTAAATTAAAATTCCTGCCTTCCTGGGATTTACATTTTATTGGGATAGACTGATAATGTGGTAGGCAGAATTCTAAAGGTGGTTCCCCAAGATTCCCATCACGTGGTTATTTAATCAAACCTGAAACTAGATCCTGCTGTGGAGGGACTTTGCCCATGTAATTAAGATTAAGGGTTTTAAATAGGGAAAACAGCCTCGATTATCCAGGTGGGCCCAAACTAATCACAGGAAGCTTGAAAGGCAGAGAACTTTCTCTGGCTGGAGTCCGTAATGGGGCAGAAGAGGAAGGCGGGAGTGATGAGGCTGAAGTGATAGGTAAGGAGATTGGATGCCCAAGAAAAGCTAGACTGTCCACTCAGCTTTGAATGTAAGGGGTGGAGGGACATGAGCCAAGGAGTGCAGGCAGCCTTTGGAAGCTGAGGAAGACTTTGGGCTGACATCAAAAATACATCAGTTAAATAACATCATGGAACTGAATTCTGCCAACAGCTTGAATAAATTTGGAAGCAGATTCTTAGAGTCTCCTAAGAGCCCAGCCTGCCAACACCTTGATTTCAGCCCCGGGAGACCTGGAGCAAAGAAGCCCCCTGGACTTGTGATCTACACAACTGTAAGATAAGTTTATCTTGTCTTAAGCTGTTATGTTTGTGGTAATTTGTCATGATAGCAATAGAAAACTATTACAATAAACAAGAAAAATATTTGCTGGTAGGTTATGAATGATAAGGAGTAAAAATAAAACAAAGGGAGATATTAAATGGGAGAAGGGATAGCATTTTATCTAGAATTTCCAGGGAAGGCCTTGCTAAGAAGGTGATTTTTGAGAACAGACCTAAAGGTCATGAGAGAGTTAGCTGTGAGCATATTGGGGGGAAAAGCGTACCATACAGAAAGCACAGTAAGAGCAAAGGCGCTGAGGCAGGAGCAGGTTGATTGTGTAAGCAGGGAGGCCAGTGTGGTTGGGGCAGAGTGAACTCAGGAAAGAGTGCAGGAGATGGGGTACAGAAAATGGGGTCAATTTTGTGAGGGCCACATAGATGCTCACGAAGATTTTGATATTTATTCTGAGTTTTAAGAGTAACAAGAGTGTTTTGAGCAAGGCAGGGAGTGCCATGATCTGATGTGTGTCTTAGCTGGGTCATTCCGGCTTCTGTTTTGAGAGTAGACTATAGGGAGGCCTGAGTAGAAAAAGGAATATTGGCTTGAAGGCTACTGCAAAAATTTAAGCAAGGGATGATGCTGGCTTGGACTTAGTTCTGGGTAGTAAGAGTTGGAGAGAAATGGTCATGTGTGATTTATTTTAGAAGTAGAGCAGTCAGGATTTAGAGCTGGTTGTCCATTTGTGGAGGATGTGTGTAAGCGGAGATGTGTTTTTCATAATGTTTGTGATAAAACAAAGATTATAGAAGGTGGCGATCAAAGGGGAAATTGTCCAGTATTTTGGAGGTTTCAAAATTATTTTATAATGCACTTATTGCGTATTAATTTGGCATATTTAACAATGTGTATACGTGTCCATGGGAGAGAATCCCGAATGTCCACACTATGATTTGGTTCCCTGGGCACCTGGCCTGAGGCGCTGGCGTGAAGGGCTTTTCCGGGACTGTAAGCGTTCCTTCAGGAGAGGCGGAACCTCCGCAGACCAGTACTGCTCCTGCAGACATTCTCAAAAGAGGACAGAGATAGGCCATTCAAATGCCTTAAAAACTGCGCACGAAGTGAGTCAGCAAGCATAGAAATGACCCAAACCATGAAACACAGACCAAGTTTTCAGAAGTTTGGCAACTTCAGTGCTGGAACGTGAGAATTTGGTGGAAATGTCAGATAGCGTGGAACTTTTTAACCTAGAAAGGTAAAATCACAGGCATGATTTAATAACTTGACCTGAGCATGGAGAACATCACAGCTTAATAAGTGGCAGCAGTTCCTCTGTGTACCCGCAGGAGATAACCCTGGGGATCTGGGTCAGCTAGGAGGCAGAGCTTCCTGGCAGCAAGGATTATTAAATAATGGAAGGAGTGCCTGAGGAGTCTCTGGAGGCATTTTCCTTCAAACACCTGAGGGACAGAGATTCTGGCGAGATGGTGCTGGATCTCTCCACAAGATGGCAATGGTGGGTTGACTCCAGCTTTTGTTTTCTTTTGATAAAAATATCTACAAAGTTTACACTTTGGCAGGAAAAAATAAAAAACTGTGACTTATGTTTCAGTGTCATATTTTGTATTATATTATCTATGGATGAGTTATATTTCCCCAAACCTCCATTTCTACTTAGGGATTTTTAAAAACATATTATCCTGTAAGGCCAAGGGAGGCATGTTGTAATATTAGGGTGGCAAGTATCCCTCCCTGCCTTCACATGCCAACACTGGAACATTGATCTTCCTCACAGAAAGCTTGAACAAATGAGTTTCACATGCCTTAGAAGCCTTAACTGAGGTCCTGTTTGAAACTTGATAACCTAGAATAAAGTCAGTTAGAAACCTGGATGTTTATTCAAACAGTAAGAAATTAGGATTTAGGTCAAGGGATGTGGAAATAGTATGTTTTATTAAATGCTCTCAAAGAGTCGGTGTTTGTTTAAGAATTAAGCATTTTAGTTCTTCACATTTGAGATGGAATGGCTCTGATTTAGAATTTGCAGGAGAAAGCCTTTTTTTTAAAAATTATTTAATACTTCCCCCTCATATAGGGGTTACACAGTTTCATGTGTTTAGGGAGTAGTTCTTGCAACCTGATTCATCTATAATACCTTTATTCTCTGTTTTGTACCTCTATTTTGCCTGATGGTGAAAAACAGAACAAAATGCCAGTTATTGGTATATTCTATCAGTTCAGAATTTTCTCTCTTCTTCCTGGAATTAGTTCTGGGGTGTCAAAACAACATGAGAGAGGATATCTGGTTCCTGGAACTTGTGCGTATTGTTTCTCTAACATGAACATTGATGCATTTGGGCCTAGGGTGTGGCCAGCCCTCCATGTTGGCCTCCAGGGAAAAGTCATGGTTCCTGCCATTTCTCTAATCACACAGCATCCCCTCATTGAAACCATAAGGCTTATTGGGTCAGCCAGCTTGTTCGTAAGCTTCTCTTTCTCAGCTAACTTCCTTTTTCATTGAAAATCTGGATTCTCTTCCATGTTCTTAAAGGGGGTCAGGCGTGTTCTGCTTGAACACAGCTTACCATAGTGGCTATTCTGGCACTGCTATTTTGCAGTCAGTACAGTTGCTGGGGGTGGGTACTATGTGTGTTGCAGCTGACGGGGATTTGGGTCCTGCCTTTATAACCTCCCCTGAGGACTGGCGATTTCTGACCTCCATAACCCAGATCTCTGTGATGTTTTCTTTTTCTCCATCTCTTTACCTGTGCCCTTCACTGCATGACCTAGAATCCCCACTGCCACATCTGTACATCTGTTTCAGCTACTGGCTCGTCAATTTACAAATCTGGAAAATTGTATGGGGAGGAGGTGTTTAAATTGGTTTGCCTTCCTTAATGGATCTGGAAAAGGGTGAATCGCTGCTAATGCAGGACACTTGGGGTGGTGGAGAACGGACTATGTTATTGTTTGTGGCTAAGAGACACTGACCAGTCCAGCATCCTTCAGTTCCTAGTTGTATGACCTTGGATGACTAAAAAATAAACTTGATGTCAATTTCTGATGCATAAATGTATTACATAAGATCTTTTTCCTGTTTAATTTAAAATAATTATGTGTAGGTAAAAACCTAAATTAAGAGAAAAAACTCTAAAAACTGGGTTTCCATTGTTCCTTAAGGTAGTTTATATACAAACTCCACAGCTTGAAAGAGGCATGTAAAATTTGGTCATTAAAAAAAAATTAATGTTTATTTATTTTTTGGTGGTAGGGGAGGGGCAGAGAGATGGAGACAGAATCTGAAACAGGTCCAGGCTCTGATCTGTCAGCACAGAGCCCGATGAGGGGGTCGAACTCAACAGCTGGGATATCATGACCTAAGATGAAATCAGATGCTTAACTGAATGAGCCACCCAGGCACCCACAAATTTGCTCACTTAAAAAAAATTTTTTTAATGTTTATTTTTGAGAGAGACACAGAGTGCAAGTTGGGGGGAGGATCAGGGAGGGAGACACAGAATCTGAAGTAGGCTCCAGGCTCTGAGCTGTCAGCACAGAGCCCAATGAGAGGCTGGAACTCACGAACAATGAGATCAGACCTTAGCCGAAGTTGGACACTTAACCGACTGAGCTGCCCACGTGCCCCCATATTTGCTCATTTTTTTATTAAAAAAATTGTTAATGTTTTATTCATTTTTGAGAGACAGAGAAACACAGAGCATGAGCAGGGAAGGGGCAGAGAGAGAAGGAGACACAGAATCTGAAGCAGGCTCCAGGCTCTGAGCTGTCAGCACAGAGCCTGACTCAGGGCTTGAACTCACGAACTGCAAGATCATGACCTGAGCCGAAGTTGGACACCCAACCAACTGAGCCACCCAGGCGCCCCACAAATTTGCTAAATTTTAATGGCCTCACTACAAGAATTGTGTGTAAAAATCAAGTCTTTTCTATATTCTCCAACTGAAATTGTCATAAAATTATGTTAAGCAATATTCTTTTCAGTACATCTGGGCATATGATTAAATTCTTCTTTAATTAGATTTTTAAAAAGAGAATAAAGAAGGAAACAGGGATCAATTCAGGCAGAATGAGGGGACAAATGAGATCAGAAACCATAAATAAAATTGTTACAGATGGCACTATAGATGTTGAGAGGGTTCTCGATATAAATATTTAAGTGTACATGAATTTCACATGGCTAATAATACATTAGTATAGTCAAAATTATATATTGCAAACAGCACTTATGTGCATAACAACCCAGTGCTCCTGTAACACAGTATTCGGTACAAAAACTTTCTTTCGGTGTAAAATGTCAACTTAGGTTTCATGAAGTGCGCCAAAGAGGAGTTCCACATGTGCTTTGTAATATGTGAGTTTCGCCCGCAGCTACTTTCCCACAGTGCTGCTGCATCGCATGTGTCCTCGCCTCTGTGTGAGGGAAATGACACCGCAGCAGTTAGGGGGAGAGTCACCTGCCCAGCTCAACACAAGCACCAGCTCCACAGGGTTTCACTGGAACATTTATAGAGTTTTAGATGGTGGCCACCGCCAGCGCTCCGAAGATAATTATAATAAGTGAATTTTGTCTGGAAGCCAAGGAAAGAATCTATCTTGGCATTGAGATAAAAGACGATGACTTTATTGTTTTACCAGCCAGTGCACTTGCAGTTGGAATCTGTGGACGCAGTAGGGGATGGAAATCGTGCTCTCCCTCCCATGCCTTTCTGAACCCAGAACAAAGCAATTACATTTTTAGAGGAAACCATTTAGAGGACAACCAATTTCACTGCAAGCATCCTGGAATCCAGCAGCTTAACATGGCTCTGGTTGGAATGACATCTCTAAAATTGTATCTCTGCTGCTGTGTGACTCCTAGTGTTTACTATAATTTTGTGGCAGAAACCATATGACTTAGTGCCTACTGTGTGCATCTCCTGTGGTGGGTTGTCGCCTTCCTGGTGTGCGGCTGCACCGTGGGAGGAAGCCAGCCTTGAAGTGGGCTCCTCCAACAGACAGGAGGAGTGTGGGGAAAGAAATTTCCTCACAACAGCGGAGGGGACAAGGGGCTAAACTCATTATATGACCTTGATTGTCCAGTGTGACCCTTCTGAAACAAGACTTTTCATTCTTTGAGCAAAAGGGTAATTTTACCAGATGTAATTTTTTTTTCTCTGCAAAGCTGGTCAAGAAATGACATAGAAGTAGTTCTGAAGTAAATTCTGATGGCTTAATTGAAGCTAATGCAATATTCAATTGTCATGCATTATCAGTCTCAGTAGTACTGTTGCTTTGTTCCAACTCGCAGTGCAAATAACTTGTTGAGAGTGGAGGCATAAATGTGATGTGAAAGTTCCTGTAACAGCAGCTTTCTATTGATTTGGAAGCAAGTATTGTGGCTTGTTGTTGTTGTTGTTTGGCTATGTATAAAACCTACATTTTCGGGGCAATGGGAATCATTTAGATATTACTAAGGCATCAGGTATTTGAGTGTCTGAAAAGTTGGCTGTTGCTTCAATTTATGTAAGTTAGATCTTTTTCACGTTGATTTGTTTTATAATCGTGGGTTATTGCTTGGGTACTCAGTCTTAAAGTAATGTTAGCTTCTGAATTTAATAAAACTTACAATAAAATATAGGCAACAATATATTTTGAAGTTTGATCTTTTTGGTGCTCTTTTTGACAAATCTAAATGTCAGACCAGTTGAAATCTCTTCATGGGTGACCATTGATGACTGCTCTTGCCCTAGTGCCTATTTCAGTCAATGCAGAGTGCTTGTTTGCTGCTAATATGAGAAGCCACTCAACTGAGAGACCATACACTGGCCTCAGGTTTGGGCAGGGAAGAGCACCCTGGTTCTCATGCTTGTGAACATGCTTGTGGGTTTTTGTTTGTCAGGTATATTCACTAGCCTCCTTCATGACTTACAGGTGGATTTAATAAGTATCTCTGAGAATTATAGTATTTCCATCAGCTAGTTCAGGAAATCTATGGTAACATGTTGTAAAAGGTATGACTTAAAGTCTTTAAAAATCTTGTCTTGACATTTTATGTGGCACAATGGGAAGTGAAGTAAATGGAATCCTAACATCGTGCTTTCCTGGGTGTTGGGAAGGAATCAAACAGTACACATACTTTTCATACATATTTTCCTCTTACTGGATAAGACACTTAGAGATACAGCTTGCTTGCTTTCCTTTTCTTTGCTTTTCTTTGCTTTTCCTTGCTTTCCTTTCCTTTCCTTTAACACTGAGTCTGTATGTTTGTTCTGACAGCAGATCTTGATGGTAATAAAGACTCAGGTAGTCAGGGGGAAGGGAAGACCAAGGAACAGAGAAGAAATGACTGAGGTGCAAAGAGCATATTGGTTAACTTCTGGGGCTGTATGTAATAAATAGTCTCCAACTTCCAAAGAGGCTGTATACCAAAGCAGTGGAAGTGAGTTGTTTGAAACTCAATTTCCAATGGAATGGTATTATATGTTATCAGGGATGACCCTCTGAAGAGTTGACATTTACATTTGGCCCAGAAGGAAGAGAAGGAAGAAGTCATTCAAAGATTAAGAGGGAAAGCACATCTCAGGCAGAGACAAGAGCCTGTACTAAAAGGTTGGAAGTATGAAAACTCTCAATATGCCCACAGAGCTTAAAGGAGCTCACTGTGGTTGGAGGGGGGGAGGGTAATATGGAGGAACAGCAGGTGAATTGGAGAAGGAGGCAGATTCTGGGTTATACAGGAAGTTTGGATTTTATTCTGTGTTTAGCAGGTGGTTTTGAGCAGAGGAGCCATTTGGTTTAAATGTGTTTTGATAACTCCTAGAACCTGGGGGGTAAAGTTAAGACTATTTTATGTACAACATTTCATATTGCCGAGGCTATTTTATTTGTGATCTGGATATGGGAATCTGGGTGTTGCCTATTTAAGGATGGAATTTAATGCCATGGGAATGGATGCGATCATTTAGGATCAGAGGATAAGAAGAAGAGAAGATGAATGACATCAGGAGAATATGGTCACAGAAGCACAGTTCCAGGAAAGAAATATCTAACTGAATCCAATTGTGATAGGTCAAATGACAGGGGCTGCCACTTACCAACATGGAAGCTATAAGCAACCTTGCACAGAGCAGTCTCAGTGATCTGGGGAGATGTCAGTCAGGTTGGGGTGGGTTGAAAATATATTCAGAAGTAAGAGTAATTCTTTAAAGAATTATTCTTCGGAAGGGAAACAGGGAAAGGATGTTAGCTGTGAGACATTTGAAGTCAAAAGAAAGTTTCTTTTTATTCTTTGTGTAGTAGGGAAGGTATTAGAGCAATGCCATTGGGAATGATTGGAGAGGTAGATGTTTATGAAGCAGGAGAGAGGGGATACAAAGAAACAAAAGTTGAGAAGATGAATGGATCACACAGGTGCCTCTGGTTCAGTAGAACCCATTCCTGCTGGAGCAGGCAGAAAAGGACTTTCTTAATAGGCATTAAAGCCCTCCCAGAATCAGACTTGGAGACCATCCCTCCAAAGAACGACCTTCCAACCATCCTGAGGAGCTTCTGTAGTGAGGTCCCACCCTGTCCCCTCTTGCTGCTTGCTGTTGGGCCTACGCCCACACACTGAATCACCGTCTCTAATGCCCCTGAAAGCCAGATGCTTCTGATGTCATCTTCAACCAAATGAAACATACAGGGTTTCTGCTTCCTGTCTGCTGTCTTCCAAATTGAAGTGAACCTGGTGGTTAACTTGGAGGTGACAGAAGGCCCATGCGTAACAAACCTGGGGGTGACCCCACATGCAAATGCCTTGTTTGACCTTTGCTGCTACTACACAGTCTACTTTCAGATGATCTGGCAACACAAACACAGCATGGGTCTTTGCCAAAGCAACAGGCATTTCTACAAGACTAACAGCATGAGAGAAGACCAGACTCAAATGGCAAAGTCAGAGGTACCCTTCAGAGGTGAGTGCGTTAGCAGGAATGATGTGTTTTCTAGACTGTGTATGGAGAACTTTTTGGAATGACTTCTATTTTTTGTCACTGGTAGACCAGAGTGGGGAAAATGCTCATGTTACTTTGTCTGGTTTAGTGTGCAGATTATTCATATATTAAGAGTGAATGAGATCCAATTAAAGAACCCAATTTAATTAGCTTTTATATGTGGATATTGTCTTTGGAATATCTGTTTAACACTGTCAAAATGATTTAATTCTTTCTTAAAACAGATTTATTTTTTTTCTTTTTTGGTGTTGAGCTCTGAAGCCTTTGGTGTTCAGTAGTGTGTAATGATCCCCCCATATAATAGGAGAAAATTGACTTTCATGTATATATGCTTACTTTCTTGAAAGTCTTTTTATGTGTTGTTAAAAACAAGTTAAATGAAAAACTTAAATGTTTAAAAACACCCAGTTCTGTAAATGTTTAATATAACTATAATTTTGAATACCATGAACATGTTTTATAGTCAGTAATTGTGGTATTAAATCAGCATAAGTTCTATAGGTTTGCTTTCATCAAAATGTCTTTGAATGTTTAAAACTAATCTGCTGAGGCATGATTTCATAACTGTATAAGATTCGGTGACCTGCAGTGTGAAATATTCAGATTACAGCCCCTGTCAGTGGTTTGGAGGGTGTTTGATTTCAAGGAAATGTCATGGCTCCCATGTTTTGCCATGGCTGGAGTAGAAGGGGTTGTTGGAAAACTCTGTGGAAAACTCTATGGAATCTTCTTCTTCCAAAAAGCACAGAAAGTACCTGGGAGATCATGGTGTCTTTAGCAGAAAACACATGCTTGAATAGTGAGTACTCTCAACAGTGAGGGTGCAGTAGGATTAAGCCAGAGATATAAGGTGCTCATAGTTAGCCAACAAAGCAGGCAGCCAAAATATTTCAAAACACATTTATGTGTTTGCAAAACTCAATTTATTTCTGTATTTAAAGAATATATTAATTTATAGATACAAAAATTAATGACTTTGTATAAGAAGGGCCCTGAATGAACAAGGCAATATTTCAGTATAGAAGAGCAGGGGATAAGAATATTGTGGGATTTTGGATTTTAAATAAGAGAAATCTAGACTAGATAAGCAGAGAGTTTATAGCTCAAAATGAAAAAAAAAATATTTTGCCAGTGTCTAAAAAGGAGGAACTGGAAGTTCATCTTAGATGCCACAGAACAGTATTCTCTAATGTATTTATTTAACAATAGTTACTAAGCACATCTTTGCAAGGTGAACAAAACAGATCATGTCTTGTTCTCATGGAGCTTACATTCTGTCAGGAGAGGACAATTATTAAGTATTGTGATAAGAATTTTGAGAGAGTAAGCTAGCCAGTATAGAATGAATATGTACCAGAGACTGCTACATATTTTGCTTGACTGCTGAATGGTGTGTTTAATTAAGGATGGCTGGTGGCCATGCTGCCCAGGAGAGAATAGGGATTAAAAGAAAGAATGCTTCTTTTTCCAGTGTTGACCTGTGTGCTAAGGGGATATTCATACTCTTTCCAGCAGAGTTAATGTTTTAGTCTCCCTCTTTGTTGCCACTCCCTGCTCAACCATGATGCATATGAAGAAGGAGAAATGGGAGGAAAAGACAGGTGAGAACAAAACCAGACTTGGGAATTAAAAGTCTAGAGTAACCAAAGATTAATTTGATTTTTTCTCATTATTTTTTCTTTTATTATAAAATATGATTTAAATTTTAATCCAGATGTGTGGATTTTCTTGGATCTCTCATCTTTGGATGACCTTACCTTATTCATAATTTCTATTCTAAATGTCCTTACAAGTACTGTGAGCAAATTTCTTGAATTTACTCATAGTGTCTTTAACAAAAGTTACGGTAGCTTACCCCTTTAAGTTCACTCATTCATGAGACATGCCAAGTGGCAGGTGCTGTGCTAGACCCTCAGTGTACAAAGGTGAGTAATACAAAGATGACTTTTGGCAATTCCTTTAAGCAGAGTTCACTGAGAAAAACAAGTTAGAGCATAATGGGACAATGGACTTGATAGTACAATGTTATTATAGAAGCAAGGAGTAGGAAATGCTTAACTTTTTTTGTGACTGGTATTGACCCAGAATTACAAACATGTTTTGGTCTTCATAGGAAAGTAAATGAGAGAGAGAGAACACTGGGTAGAGAGAATTTCAGCTCGGTCTGCATGCTGGTTAGTGCTCAATCCATCCCTCAATTTCCTCTTGTAGGCTCTGTATTACAGTGGGAGGGCTGGGTGTGCTGTTCCTTGTCTCCTGGGTATTCTGGTTCTGGCTGGCTTTGGCTAATGGGAGACACTTGGGGAATGAGATGGGGGAAGCTGAGGCAGAAATGAATATCTTTCCTTTTCTCCAACTCTGCTTCAGGCAGTGTCTCTGGCAGTAGCTGCATCTCTTTTCCGGCTTCAGTTCCTACAAGTCTACCCCTTCTTCCCTAGTCTCAGTTTCAGGGTGAACTGCTTTATGGCTCCAGCCCTTGCTGGATGGCTTTCACTTCTGCATTCTGGTGATGCCACCTCTCTTTCTGTGCCTACAGCTGTAGGGGTAATAGTCTTAATGTAGTTGTTATTCTTTGGGTTGCCTCTTCATCCCGTTTGGCTGCTTAACTTTTATTACTGGGTAACTAATTGCCTATATTAAATTTCCTCTGTGGAAATGCCTAGAGTAGTGACTAATAGAGTAACAAATGCTATGTTCAAAGCACTCTGCTTTTCTGATGAGTACAGAAAATATTCTAGGTCTGAAAGAATGAACCTTCTAAAGAGGCTCTGCCTTTGGTAGAACATTTTGAGCAGGTTTATTTCTGCATCTTTTTCTGCCTTCCTGATTTTTTCCTAGTGCATCTTCATCAATTCCTGCGGCTCTGTCCTCAAAATGTATTTAGACCATGTTGCTTTTGCTTACCTTTTCTAAAATATTACTTCATGATTGCATTCCCTGCTGACACTGGCCCCATATTTATTTTAGCTGGCTGGAACTTTGATGATCTGCCCCCTCCCTTCCTAGTCTCTGACCATAGTTGTCTTTCACCTTTGGTGTTCTCAGTGATTGTATTAATATTTGGCTGAAAGCTTTCCTGCCTCTCTATTGGTCACAAGTTTTGGCACAGTAAAAACAAAATACTACTTTATGACCTCATGAGTCACTCCATGAAAACCTGCCTATATTGCAATCCATTTTGCAGCCATTCTAATGAACTATTATAAAGTTAGAGTGGAAGGAACCCAGAGCAAGCTTGAGTTGTTTTCCTGGAACTGATATAGGATAGGGACAGGAAAGGATAGAATCATAATACTTGCCCTCCCATCTCACTGAATTGTTTAGAAGGCCAAAACATAGATGAATAGTATAATAATACTCAACTCTTTAAGTACACTATTAAATTCTTATAACAATTCTGTGAGGTAGTTGTAATTCCAGGTGAGAGAACTCCAGCTGAGAAGGGCCAAGTGACTTCTCCAAAGTCATATATGAAATAAATAGATGTGGAATATCTGGAATTTCCACCCTATTTGCCTTCAATACTCATTTTTTTTCCTACTCTACCTGGATGCCTCTGGAATGTGAAAAGATTATTCATCAAAGTATTTTAGGGAAAAAGATGTGTTATGTACTACACAAATTCTGGAACATAGAGGTAGACGTTATCATCCTTCTTTGAATTAAGGCTGTCACATACCAGAGAAAATAACCAACAGATTAATTGTTCTCTCTAAACAGCTGGCATACTTAACCATCTGAACTATTTCCTGAGTGAAAGCATTTTATTTTTTAATAATCTATGTCATATCATTGGCTTTGGCTGTGCAGTCTTTCTTCTTGGATCTTTAGCTATTGACCCTAGTGAGAGCAGAAGTCCATTTGATCTCTTGAGCCTGCACACAGATCCACAGTGCTGTGAACAAAGAGCAAAGCATGCAATAAACTGTGTTAGGTGACAGTGCTCTGCAAATCAGGGTAATCTAGCTGTCGGCTCTTTGCTTTAAGGGTTCAATGAAATGCATTGGCTTAAGTTTTGCTTTTGTTGTATCACAAAAAGGACACTATGAACTTTCAAAGACATGCTAAAACAGTCATTCAAACCTTTTCCTATATTTTACTGCATTTTGAGTGTTCTGAAAACATGTTATGTTGCATTTTGACTATCATTATTCTTCCCGTTATGTTTATTGCTGTTCATTCAGATTATAGTTTCAAGCTGAAGTGCACCACACTGTTAGCGTGTAGACGTTAAAAGAAGGGATATTTTTCTTCACTAGCTTTCTGACATTGTTGAAAATTCTCATGCTGTCTCTCTTTCTTGAATGTGCAGAGAAATGAATAAAGATAATTTAGTGAAAAATTATAAAAAGTATTGAGTTTATCGGTGGCAGTGCACGGTCAAAAAACACCTGCCTATTTTAGGGCAATGAAGAGAAGCCTGTTTGTCAGCTTAGCTTGATGAGAGCACTCTGCTTCTTCATTTTGCAGGGAGGGAAACGGCTGTAGTTTCCGGGGCTCCATAATAAAACATTGATTTCATTCGGGCATTTATTAGCTACCAATGACAAAATTGCAAGTCTCTTGGCTACATATTTCTTTCTCTTTTGTCTTTTTTTTTTGTAATAAGATGAGAAGGGTGGAAACATAATTATTACCATTTTCCACTCCTATTCATCTTTAGGAATTTCATCAGAGAATTTGCTATTAAATTTTTATGCAGTAGAGTTCTTCTGGAGCAGTGCAAAGTGGGCAGCGGAAGGGAGCTATGTGGAAATGGGGCATCGGCCATTGATTTTCTAATTCCTTTGAATTGTCCTGGATGTTTCACTTAGACCTACCTTGTACGTTTTGATTTATGTTCACAGGTAACCAAAGTAATCATTGAAGCTGGAGTGTTTGTTGGCCAATCCTAGCCAACTTGATGGCAAGTGTTCCTGGAACAGTAGATTTCCAGCTGCTGCACTGGAAATAGAGAAATGACAAAAGGCAGTGCTAATCTAGAGGAGAAAGAGGAAACTAGTAAGAAACTGCATTTCTGGAGTGGTTGCTCAGAGATTAACAAAGAAGGCCTCTACCAGGAGCAGATAGTAGTCTAGCACAGGGGTTATCAAACTATTTCTGTAAGGGCCAAATCATGTTTAAAAAGGGGTGGGGGATGCTTTGCAGGCCATAGGTCTCGGTTTCAGCTATTCAACTTTACCATTGTAGCATGAAAGCAGCTGTAGACAGCATATAAGTGAAATGGTTGTATCTTTGGCAAATTAGTAGATTTCAGGTTTGTGTTGTTGTTTGTTAAACATTTCTATAAACTTAAGAGTATTTCTAAGGTTGTGGAGGTGGAGAGGACAGTGCCTGACTAATATAATTCCCCACTCCAAGTATTTTGACTGGAGATTTGGCAGAAATCATGGTATCTCCTAAAGCGTGAGTGACCTGGGTCATTAGAACAATATGAAAGCTATAGACATTTATTTTTGGAGTATCCTGTTTATAGTACATTCATTAATATGCAGTTACTTCCAAAATGACTTTCCTACCTTTAGTCTCTGTCTTCTTTATGTCTCTTACTTTGTTCCCAGGTTTTGAGAATCATTCTTATTAGATCACTACCCTATTTTAACCTTTAATATATCCTCATTGCTTATAGAATAAAATACTTTCTTCAGTCTGTCATTCAGAGACTTCTGCAACTTGAATCCAACCTGTCTTTCCAGCTTTATCTTTAACTTTACCCTTTATAAGTTGTTGCCACCAAGTGATTTTTTGCTACACCCAAGCATATCCTGACCTTGGTATCTCTAGGCGGTTATCAGGCTGGTCCCTCTGTCCCTTCTGCTTGATCTATCTTTGAAAAGTCTACCTGTATCCTTAGTCTCCAAAGAAGGTAATGATAACACAGTGCCACATGTAATTATAACTAATTACTAAAAAAATTAGGTAAGTTATCTTTTCTTTGCAAATATATAAAATTTAGGCTTTTATTTAATAATAAAACTGGAGAGCTCAAAATTATAGCAATTTAGAGTGTCAAATTTGGCCCAATTGAGCTGAGAAGGTATAATAAAGATATCATACCAATTTGAGCAAATTGCTGTTTTTATCTGTTAATACTTTTCCAATGTGAAACCACCCCCGTGTGAAGACTAGTAGCTCTCCTCCATAAGTTATGCAGACTGTGGAATGATGCACTATTACTGGTGTTTTCAGTTTAAATAGTAATAATTATATCTAAGATATAGTTGTATCAGATAGCAATAACATAAAGAGCTACTAACATGCAGGCCTGCCACCAAATAACACTTTATTTCAACAAAATAAATCTGGGTTAATGATGGAATCCTTTCTCCTCTCATTTCTAAATAGCCTAAACATACAAATAAACTAATCCCAAAGAACAAAATGTTAGCACTGAACTTCAATGCCTCTCGTAACTCATAAAATCCCTTCCTACTTAGCTAATGTAATTTTGATTTTTCAATCCATATATTACTAAAGTCACTACTAAAATTCATATTCTACACAAGCTATATTTCTGTGTGGGACATTCCTGCCCATTAAAATCAGCATGCAGTCCATGGGATAGCTAGCAAAAAGCAAGCTCTGTGTTGTATCTGTTTCCTCCTCTTTCCAGATGTTCCTGTGAAGAACAATATCTATTTCACAATTGTTTTATGTATGAAATGAGATCACTTATGCACAGGGATTAGAATAATAGATGGATATCATCTAGTATAGACTCAAGATAATGTACCTAGAAATACTTCAACAGAATATAGTAGCTGCAATAAAACAATAAAACAGTTCCTATTTCCACATCAATTCAAAACCAATATAACAGCTTTCATAAAGCTAAGTTAACTTTAGCGTTTTGAGACCTACGGCCTTAGCCTATACATTGTCATTCCTAGAATACCCTGGTAGCTTGGGTCAAAGGAAACATACTGCTTTGACTCCAAGGAACCTGGAAATGTTCCATCCCTCTGCAGCTAATAAGTACAGATGAAAGGCTGGGGAAGCTGTAACTCTCTGAATCTTGTAATTGAGTATTACCAGCCTATTCATTTTGTTGGCAGGACTTGATTTAGAGGTGAGAAAATTTGTTTAAAATAACACTTTGTTCGTACAAACCAAAGAAGGTGTATTGTATAATCCTATTTTCCAATATTCCACCCAGGGAGAATCAAAGGCAGTAATTTGGAAGGAGACCATGAAACAGAGATGAGTAAACTGTTAAGCATAAGTTAATCAGCATCTGTCATTGGGAAGAACACTTGAGAGAGGGGAGGAAGAACCGAGAGAACTAAAACAACTAAAACATGGTGAACTAGAAACGGGTGGGGACAGGTGACAGATGGTAGGATTCCCAGTGAAATTTAAATATGTTAATTCTACCTTACTACAGATGGGTCCTTTCTGATGCTCTGTGTACAGAATGCTGGAGTATCAGTGCCCCAGGCTATTGTTCCCATGACACAGTTCAACTGGTCTAACTCAGGTCAGTGTTTACTTCTGTAGCTATAGTGAGGATGGAGGCTGAAGTAATATTAAAAAGATTGTCACAGATCCACTCTGTGTGAAGGTGGCAATTTTGGAGAAGAGGTTCATTTTGATATGAGTATAGGCCTCAAAATATTTCTCCCAAATTCTTCATTTAGAATAGTGACTAGCACATAGAAATGCTTGTTGAAATTACTTGATTTCTTTTTTTCAACGTTTATTTATTTTGGGGACAGAGAGAGACAGAGCATCAATGGGGGAGGGGCAGAGAGAGAGGGAGACACAGAATCGGAAGCAGGCTCCAGGCTCTGAGCCATCAGACCAGAGCCCGACGCGGGGCTCGAACTCACGGACCGCGAGATCGTGACCTGGCTGAAGTCAGACGCTTAACCGACTGCGCCACCCAGGCGCCCCGAAATCACTTGATTGCTAATAATTTCCCTCATTTTGGAATGCATGCAACTTAATAGTATGAAACTAATAGTTTTGAAATTCTTCCTGTAGCTTTCAATTTAGCCTGTTAAGCATATATGACATGTGGAGTAATCTTCAAGGGTCTCTGGGTCTAATCAATAAAGCTATGGATGCTTCCTCCAATGAGTGGTATGAAACATTCACAAATAATTGTGAACAATAGGTAAGATATTAAGAACCCTGGGAAAGATGTTATAGGAGTTTATCAGAGGAAGAAAATCACATCTATTTGGTACCAGTAAGAAAGTCTTCATGAATGTGGTACCATTTGAACTATACCATGTAAGACAGGTTGGATCATAAAAATTGAAACCAAAAATTGGGAGACAGAAGACATTCTAGATGGAAGGAAGTGCATGAAAATGATGTGGGTATGGAAGGCTCTGGAACATGAGTATGATTTAGAAAATGACACAGGTTTACTAGATCACTGGTACATAAGGAAATGTTAAAGCAGGATATTGGTATAAAGTTTGGTAACTAACTTGTCCAAAGCCTTGGATAGCACGTTTTGAAATCTAAACCTCTTAAATTTCGAATGTGTCTGCTTGCCTTTATTTTCACCTGAAAATAGGGAAAAGGTGATACCTCATGGAGGGAGGAATTGTAGAGAGAGAACCTGCTCCTACTAGGCTTTTTCAACCTCAGCTGGCTGCTAAGCCAGTAAACAAGGATAGAAGACCATTAACATCAGCAGCGCTTCACAGAGACAACACATGATATTGATTAATAGTAACTATTGATGTGAGATGGCAGGGTTCCCCTGAAATGTTATCTTCAAGAAACATGAAATAGCTTATTTCTACCTAGGCTTCTTGGAAGGAGATTTTCTGTCATGTTCTGTTGGAATAGCACTTTTATACCAATTAAACAGAACATAGAAAAAGATTCCTCAAAGTGCTGTTTAAGAGAAATATAAAGGAAAAATTGGAACAAGCATTTGAATCTCAACATCAGCAGGTGAATTCTTTCCCAGAAGGAGTTGAAGGCTGCCTTCAACCTGTCACAGAAAACCTGCTGAGTTGACATGCCAGAAGGATGAGAGAGTCCATCACTCAGGTCTAGGAAGATAAACCCTGTTTGATGAAAAGGCCTCATAATATCACTCAGATTGTTCTTTGTTTTAATGTATAGTGAACCTCTGAAACTTCTTGAAGGAAAGATATATAAAATAAAACCCAAGGGGTCATATTAACAGAAAATAGAACAAGACTATTCTGAGAGCAAATTGTGATACCGTGGAGAAGTGTCATTTGACTTGCTCAAAAAGAGTTGACAAAATGGTCACTTCTGAATTGAAATTGGGAATGAGAAGCTAGTGGGGTTTTCTTTTGAAAATTGCCCAAAAGCATAAAAGAAAACCAGAAATAGAAATGTAATCTCTATCTCCTATAAAACAAGAGGTAGCTGAGACTCTGGGCTCTCAATTTGGAGGAAGGGTTGCTTGAAGTTGAGATGTCAAACGAGGTAGAGGAGAGCTCTGCCCTGCAGACCTCAGAGCCCTAAGTTGCATGCCTTGACTTACAAAACCACCATTTCTTATTGATAAGTCTAGAGAGACTAGTAATTCCTTCCCTTATACAGACCTCCTGAAAAAAATGTGGTCCAGAAAAAAATATTGCTTTAAAATATGAGTGATTACCCAAAGAGCAGTTGATTGACACCATATCCAACCAATAACACAAAACAAAGAAGCAGTGGAATGTCAAACAAATAGAAAATCAAGCATGATCATAAGTTAGTTAGATAATTGTGCATTGTGATAAAATATTGTGACAGATTTTAAAAAGTAGTTCTGAAACAATTATCAATATAGAATAAGAGAATAATGAACAAATAGAGCTCAGGGAAGACATGGTGAAACAATAGAAGATAAAATATGGAGATCTTAGGAAGAAATGAAAAACAATAACTTATCAAAGTGAAGTGAAAATTATAAGTACAGTAAAAGTCACTGCTAGAAAGATTGGTGGGCATGAGGAACAATATTGAAAGGAACAAGCACTGGAGAAAAGTTTGGATGTGGATTTTAGGTAAACAGTAGACATAAAGCATAACATCTCTAAGAGGAGTGAAATAATGGAACAATTTCATGTTTCAACATGTAACTGAACATCTTTCAGAGATTAAAATTCAACACGGGTTGATCAGTAAAATATTTTTAAATTGCAAAGATAAATATATTTTAAAAAGTGATAATGACTGCAGGGTAGATGTATATTGCTTAGGTGTAATATATCATAGCAGTAGAAGTCCTGTTTAAAATTAATAAACTATCATGGCTCAGTCAGTTAAAGGCCCATCTCTTGATTTCAGCTCAGGTCATGATTTCATGTTTCATGAGTTTGAGCCCTGTTTTGGGCTCTGTGTGGAGCTTGCTTAGGATTTTCTCTCTCCCTCTCTCTCTGCTCCTACCCTTCTCCTACCTCTCTCAAATAGATAAAAATAAATTGATAGACCAGGAAAATAGTTGATGCTGATCATATAGAGCTGTGTTGTCCAATACAGTAGCCATAGAGTCATATGTGACAATTTAAAATTAAAATAAATGTAAATTTAAATTTGATTTTAAGCCACATTAACCACATTTCATGTGTTCAATAGCCACATGCAACTAGTGGGTATCATATTAGAGTAGAAATATAGGATATAGTCAAAGATTGACAAACTCATGCATGCTGTAACATGGATGGATTGTGAGGACATTATACCAAGTGAAATAAAGCAGTTCCAAAAGGACAAATAGTGTATTATTCCACTTATGAGACACTTAGAGTTAACAAATTCATAGAGACAAAGTAGAGTGGTAGTTGCCAAGGGCGGGTGGGGGAGAAGGGAATGAAGAGTTATCATATCACGGGTATGACTTTCATTTTGCAAAATGAGAAGAGTTCTATAGATAGATGGTGGCGATGGACATGAATGTACTTAATGGAATTGAACTACACTTAAAAATGGGTAAGGGGCACCTGGTGGCTCAGTCAGGTAAGCGTCCAACTCTTGATTTCGGCTCAGGTTGTGATCTCACAGTTTGTGGGGCTGCGCTCTGCACTGATGGCATGGAGCCTGCTTGGGATTCTCTCTCCTCTCTCTTTCACCCTCCCCTTGCTTGTGCTCTCTCTCAAAATAAATATTAAAAAAAATTAAAAATGGGTAAGATGGTCATTATGTGTAATTTAAAGTAAAAAGTAAAAGAACACATAAGAAAAGCTACAGAAAATTTAAAAAGTTTAATCTACAAATTGAGATTCCTTAGCATGTTTAGGAAAAATCGCAGAGCATCAATAAACTAGAAATATCTTTGTAAAGTTAGCGGGTTTAAAATAATTTGAGGGGTATCCAGACAAAAAGAACACATTTCCTAATAAGGGAAATGTGTCAGGCTGACCTCAGACTTCTCATCTGGAATGTTTTCTGAATACAGATTATCAATGTCTACAAAGTGCTAGAAAAAGAAAATCTGTGTGATCCAGGAATTTTAATAAGCTAAATGGTCATTCAAATATAAAGTTAATCAATAAAATTCTAAGCTAAAAGAAGTTGGAGAATACTGTTCCAATTAGTCTTAAAATCCAGTTCCCTCTCTGGTACCTTAGTCGCCCAGTGGCTGAGGATCTGTCTTGTTCTCATCTATGGATTTTCTTCTTGTTCCCCTATTAATTCTGTTTCTAGCCCCTAAGCCCTATTTTCTCCAAAACCGGATCCTTAAATATGTTTGCTGTCCTATGAGAAATCAACATGCCATCTTTCTGAGTTTCTTCATTTTTCAGTTCATTAATGACACGGGCTTTTATGTCGGGACTTAACTCTGTTTCAGTGACTCTTGACCCTTGTTAACTCACATTTGGCTTCAATACCTAACCTCAAATTTCGATCCCCGTCAATTCCTAGAATAAGTATCCTTTATCCTTGCTTCTATCTTATTCTCAACTTCACCTACCAATCCCTGGCTCTCAAACGTTGACTCTTCCTAGAATGGGCTGGGCCACGTCTATTAATATGTTCCTTTCTAAAACTTGTTTTCTCTGGTTCCCAGCACAGGATCAGATAGCAGTATCATAAATGAATTTGGATAAAGATGATCATGATTGCTGTGAAGGTCTGTCTCCATAAAGGTAGAGTTTACATAACTTTATAAGGAAAATGTCAGCACTATTACAATCAGGTCAGTGCCTAAATAATAGAGACTGCTTTCCACAGATGAACAATGAAATCTTAAATCATTGCTTACAGGTCTCATCATCACTAAAAAAGAATTTATGTGAGTTTGTGAATATATGTATTTTAATGTTTAAATTTGGTTTAAACATTCAAAGGTTGTCAAGCCCACACATTTATCTACTGGGGGCCATAGCATTGATGGCATTGCTTTATTTGACCTGTAATTAGACTGTAAGTGATAGTATGACCGGGACATAAAGTTGAGACTAAATGAAGAAATGTAGAGACATAACCTGAAGCAGTGAAGACAGATGTGGGTGAGGCAGCACTAGAATAAGTACTTATAGAAGATAAATGAAATATGTGAGTTAACTTATAAAGACCTATAAGACAGGTTCCAGCATGACATTACTAAAGTAATTATAAATGAAGAAACAATATTTAGCATAATGATGTTTATGACTCTTGATTTTGGCTCAGGTCATGATCTCACTGTTTGATCGAGCCCCATGTTGAGCTCTGTGCTGACAGTGCAGAACCTGCTTGGGATTCTCTCTGTAGCTCGCTATCTGCCCCTACCCCACTAACACTCACTCTTTAAAGAGAAAAAAGTATGGTTCTAAATAGAAATTTAATTCTAATAACAAGGTTTCCATATTGTACACTTATCCACATCTCTACCTGGTCTCTCTTCTGATGGCTAGAGTTTTATAATGTTCCCTATTTGCCTGAATCTCTAACTCAATAATAGAGATTACATATAATCTATATGTATAATCTCTCTATATAATCTATAATTTATGTATCTAATCTCTATAATAATAGTTTATTGTTTTCTGTTTGTTTTTAGCAATTGACCACTACTTTTTAACTTGACGGAGTTTTTGATAACCGCTAAGTTATGTAGCTAAACTTTAGATTCAGCAACCTAGAATCAGATGAATACATTAGACCTGATAAGCAATGCAAAATCCAAAAGCATTTTCTGTACTGGGCATGCTCTGTCAATGTTATATGTACTGATGCAGGTATTACTGAAACTCTGGGCTTTCCTGGCATTCCCTAGGCACAGTTCCTTAGGCTGGGACTTTGCAGTGTCCTCTGTGTAGGCTTTAATGATACCTGAGGCTGGCAGAGCCGATTGCTGTCTGTTCTGTCTTAGTTTGGGTTCCCCTGAAAGCAAAGCCTGAGACAATGACTTGGTTATATATAATTCACTTAGGTGACCACAGGTAGCAGGAATGAGGGAATGGGAAGAACATGACAGGGAATACATTAGTGATGTCACTGCTGTAGGCAAGATGGGTTCTAATTTACAAAAACCTCTGCAAAACAGAGGATCCCTGTAAGAAATATCTGTGTGAAAAATGGGAGTCTGAGTGTTTACCTGCCATCCCCATTGGATGAAATACTCCCATTCTCCGCAGAATCTTCTACCTTTCCAGACTGCCCTTGGTCACATTGGAATGGTTTTCTGCCCACTATTTTGGTTGAGGCATCCTCTCCAGTCTATTCACAGGGGAGTCCATTCAATAGATCAGTGACCATATTTGAAGTGCCAAAACCTCTAACTGCACCTTCTACTAGTTTTTGTATTCACCCTAACCAGTCTGTTCTTACTTATGTTCAGGGCTATTCAATGAGGAGGGAGATAATAGGATTTCTTACATCTTTGTTTCCTTGCATGTCTCCTTTCAAGACCTCCAAGACAACAAAAGATGGCCAATTCCATGATACCTATGAGTATACCATTGCCCTATAATGTTCAAATGCTGGAATTACTATCCAACTAAAAGCTTCTAACACCACTGTGATCAGAGTCTTAGTTCTGAGATGCTTCCACCCATTAGCATTTGATAGACTTTCCCATTTGTCAGGTGATGATCTAGGTCCAGAACCCCGCCCCAAGGATCTGTTCACCATGGGCATTCTGAGAACCAACTGCCTTAGTTTAAGTTCCTTGGGAAGTACAGCCTAAAACAAGGTCTTGTGTGAAGTAGTTACTCTGGGAGAAGTCACTCCAGGAAACAGAAGGGAATGAGTGGGAAAAAATGAGATAGGAACTATTAATATACTGTGTTATCGAGGACTCTGCAGTAGGCAAAAAGGTTCAATTCTGCTGGTACCTTGAGACCATTCAATGAGTTGAACAACTGGTTGCTGCAAGTTGTATTGAAACCCTGTGTAATAATAATGAGAGATAATAAGAGACTAAAGATTATTAATAAGCAGGCTAAGTGTAAGAACCAGGGACCTTCCAAAGTAGCCTATAAAGACTGCTTTATTACCTATAGGCGTTCCAGAGCTCAGCGACCCTTGAATGCTGAGAGGAGACTGGTCTCACAGAATGCCAGGGATGTGGTGGGAAAAAATCTGGGAACCCAAAAGATAAGAGACATTTACATGGATGTTTCTGAGGATGTTTATTCTATAGCATCTTCAAGATTCTTTGGTGAGCAAAGGTGCCCCCCGCCCCTTCCTGCTAAGGGCTAGCACTTCTGCTGACCTGATAGGTGCTACTGATACTGGTCATGCCTTACCCTTTAGAAAAGCCCAGCCCAGTATACTTCCCCCTAACCTTTTCTCCTTTGCTGCGGTCAGACTGGCATAGCACACTGGGTGGCTCTCCCTATCTTACTTGGTTTCTTCTCTGTCTTTTCACCTAATGTAGTCTTTGTGTATTTAATCCTGTCTTAGCATCTGCTTGTTGGAGGACCTGGACTGCTACATAGAAAGATTAAGAAAAACGAGGCTATTGAGAGAGAACAAAATCTCATTAAGAAAAACTAGACAAAATTGTTTGACTTGACATCATCTAGGAGCCAGCAAAAGGAAAAGAGAGTTAAAACAGAGAGGAATATTCTAAAGAGAGATGACAAAATAATCATGAGCCAAAACACAGAGTGGGAAAGATGTTCAACAAGTAAATGGGATATCAATGAAGAGAAACAATAAAAAAAAATGAAACACAAGTCTACAGAAGCTGGCCTCCTAAAACAAAGTCCTGTTCTGTAGAACAGGGAAATAGTGATTCAGTAGAAGAGGACATGGGTCTGAGTGAGTGATTGTTCCTCTACAGAAATGGAACTGTGTATCTGCATCAGTTGGGTCCATTGTGTGATTTGCTAGTGCCATACTGATTTATCTCCAATCTGGAGGGATAAAGATTTGAGCTACATATGATTATAAAACATCTTAATACTATTATTTACATCACGCACATGGATAACTGGTTTGTTATGATGAAATATATTAATCAAGCAGTTTTTTTCCTGAGATATTTCAGAATGGTGAAAGGCTGCCTGCATCTACAGCAGGCATGCATTGTTCTGTCTCCAAGAAGTTCACTTACATATCCATAGAATTTCATTCATTATAGTAATAGAACAATATAAGAAATGTACTGGTTGCAGGTTCACAGTGGCAGAAGTATCCTGAATGCTATTAAAATCTCAAATATGTGATGTATCTATCTATGGTATTGTTTGTTGATGTGAGAAATGAACTTTCTTATAGTTACAACAGAAGTTGAGCTTTAAAGGAAATAAGTCTTGGGGCGCCTGGGTGGTTCAGTCTGGTAAGCGTCTGGCTTCGGCTCAGGTCATGATCTCACTGCTCGTGAGTTTGAGCCCCGCATTGGGCTCCCTACTGACAGCTTGGAGCCTGGAGCCTGCTTTAGATTCTCTCTCCATTTCTCTGCCCCTCCCCTGCTCATGCTGTATCTCTCTCTGTCTCTCTCTCTCTGTCTCTCTCTCAAATATAAAAAAATAAACATAAAAAATTAAAAAAAAAGAAGTCTTTAAGCCATGTACTTGAAATTTTCTGTAGCTTTTGTATACCTTTAAAAGATTGAAGAATAAACTAATAGTTTTGGTGTTGATGGCTTATTAGGCATTAATTAAAGAAACAAGATTTCAAATAAAATGGTCTCTGGCCGTAAATAGTGGGCTATTTTATATGCTGTTATTTTATATAACGTATTAGAAAAGTCTTTCATCACATATTATTCTCTATCAATACTAATAAAAGATATCTGCCCGTCCAGGGTCCATCTTTAAGGTAAAGGTATAGCTAGTCCTGATTTTTAAATTTGGACTTGGTTTAATTTGCATTAAGAATAGTATTGAAAATAAAAGGATATTTCATTTTAAAGTAACATTTTCTTGCTTTTAAATAAAAGACAAGTCCTGATAATGAACTTTTTTTAGTTGATCTCAAGTTGGATCAAACAAAAACAATTGTATGAGTGACAATGATAACATAAGTTACTTGGACTGCTCTTTTACCTGTTAGTCACAACAGACTGTTAAGGCGTTTTCCCCCCTTTGGTATATTTATTTGTGGCAGAAGAGTGCAGGTAGTATTCACATGTAGAATATCTCACAACTCTATTGCAGAGTAGACTCTTACGGGGCACAAATCATATAGCATTGAGACCATCTGGAAGTGCATTCCAAAGATCATCTAGTCTCATTATATCTGCTTTCTCCTTCCTCCCAGTTTGAGGCTAAGCCTAAATGTTTATTACACTCAACAGGAAATTTTTCTTCAAAGTAACAGATTTCCATGATTCTAACCCTTTGGGGAGAATTCTCCTTACCAAGTGGTGTTTGTTTGGAGGTGGAAGGAAAAGGTGGGGGATGTCTAGTCCTAGAAAAAAATTGCTTTTGAATTGCTAAAAAAGAAGAAATACTTCATTTGTTCTTCAGAGAAAATAAAATCATTCTGAAATAAATTATAAAGAGAGGGTATAGTAAATACTTTATTCTGTATACTAAATTTGAGTGCAGGTGCAATTAAATCCAAACTGTTGGAAGAGTAATAAAAATTCCTATTCACCTACAATAGCAATGCTTTCATGTCTGGCCCCATCATTCTTGTGGCAGCAAAGGAAGTGAGTAGAATTACATATTGCTTTGTGACACCATATAAAGTAGTGGCAATTTTTGAATGCAAATAATTCAGGTCTTTTCTTCCCCCATGTGTGGCTTAGCATATATGCAAGTGAAACACTAAACATGTCAAAAGAAGTTTATGAGAAAAAACAATGTCAATTGTTCTCCTTTCTGGAGTGGGGAAGAGTGTGCCTGAAAATATTGGGATCACTCATCCATTTACATTGTAATCTATAGAATCTTCCAAAAGGTCATTTAGTGCCTTCAAATAAACAACTATGAGAATGACAGCTGAAGATCATACTTGAGACAAAGATGTAGAAGTGTTCTTAATAATAAAACTGAGAATTCAAGTTCTGAAAAGTTTGTGTGCTTTGTACTGAATAAGAGGCACATAGGAACCTTTGCATTAGGCATTAGGATTCACCACCCCCCCCCCCCATCCTGCACCAGCCAAAATGTGGGAAGGTATTTGGAAGGTAATATATGAAGACATAGAAGTCTGTAGTAAAATGTGTCCTATCTAGAATGATGTGGAGAGAAACTATCAAAATGGAGTGAAACACACCATCATCCCCGACCTGAGGTGGGGCAGGGGGGGAAGTTACACCCCCAAAAATCTCTCTGGATACAATGCGGGTTTATTTAATATCCATGGCTTTGCCCATGAAAAATTAAACCCATGAGATTACCCTGTCCATCAGACTTTTCATAGTCTGAAGCATCTGAGTGCTTCTCTGTGTGTGATGGATTGTACATGCCATGGAGCTCAGGCTCACTGCCACGTCCTTTCTGAAAACACTGTTACATGACTTTGGCAACTGATTTCCATCACATGGTCTCTGAATAGGCCCACCCTCAAAGGACAGCGACTTGCCCTGAGAAGGAGCTGCTGGCTCTGAAAGTAAACATCACAGAGGAGTTTCAGAAATATTTTTGAGCAATTGCGCTATCATTAGAAAAAGTCTATTTTCACCCAGGGTGGTTATTTTGAAGGGGCCAACACTCATTAAAGGGACTAGTGTCTGATCTATTTGCTGAGAGAAAGCCCTCCAAAATCCTATTCAAATGCACTCATAAAAATGAAATAAATATATAAATCACCCAGGCTTAAGTATGGCTTGAGTGAAGTGAATCTGCCTTTATTTAACTTCTGCATTTGTAACTTTTATGAAGTGTATCTCATGTTGCTTGTTACTTTTTCATCTGAATTCCCTGGTCAGGCTCCAGTCATCACTTGAGGGACAAATGTAGCAGTCATATAATGGTTTTTTAAAGACTGTTATTATGTTGTCTTTGAACCGCAGCCACATATGTCTTTCCTGTGATTATTTCTTTTTCTGTATAATTTGGAAATGCTTCAGAGATGAGGGTTTTTTTTTTGTTTTTTGTTTTGTTTTGTTTTGTTTTTTTCTTAAGAGCATAGTGTTTTCTCAGCTCTCATTCTGTCTGAACTCTGTACAATGTCAAGGGCTTATCCTAAATTTCTTTTTCCCTCATTCTTCACATCAGCAAGCTCTGCTGCGTCTACCTCCCAAACATCTCTCCCAAATCCACTGCTCCCTGCCTCCATCTCCACCACCTTTGTCCAAACCACTACCATCTTTTAACTGGTCTGGGTTTATGCAATAGTCTTCTTAGTTCTCTTCCTGCTTCCACCCTTCCTCTTAAACCCTTCTCCACACAAACTACCTGCTGTATTATGCTCTTAACATGTTGTAGATTGGGGCATGTTACTCTCCTGCATAATCCTCCCATGTCTTCTCATTGCACTCAGAAATTTGCAACTTGGAACCTTGCTCTCTGCTTCTCCCTCCAACCTCCTTTCAAACCATTTTCCACTAAGTTGCTCACAATGACTTTAGAAACACCCCTTTTCTGTCTCTGGATTTGGCCTGGTTTGCTCTGGCTGGAATACTCTTCCCACTGAACCTCCCATGGTTGGCTACTTCTTGGCCTTCCAATACTAGTTCAGATATCATAGCTTCAGAGAGCTCATTCCAGATTGTCATTAATCTAAATCTCTCATTATTCTAAATTAGCCACCTAGTTACTCTCCATTATATCACCAGACTTGAATTGTCCATAATACTTACTACTGACTTTTTTTTCTTCACATACATATTTTCCTACTACACACACATCTCTCCCCACTAAAATTGAAGGTCTCTGGAACAGTCTATTCGTCTGTCTGATCTTGGGAATGAAAATTAATATTTCTGAGTATTCTTTCCAATCCATAGAACAGGCTACTAATAGTGCCTACTTCCAACATTAAATGAGGTAATGATTGTAAAATGTTTCAAATTGTGCCTGGGTGTAGCAAGAAGAAAGTATATGCTGCCTATGTATCTTTTATTAAGACTTTATTTTTTTAGAGCAATTCTAAGTTCACAGCAAAATCAAGGGGAAGGTATAAATATTTCCCGTATATTCCCTGTCCCCACACATGCAAGCCTCCCTCATTATCAACATCCTTCATCAGAATGGTACATTTGATGTCAGTGAACCTGCAGTGATACATCATAATCACCCAAAGTTGATAGTTTGCTACAGTTCACTCTTGGTGTACATCCTATGGGCTTGACAAATGTTTAATGATGTATCCATCATTATAGGATCACACCAAGTATTTTCTCTGTCCTGTAAATTTTCTGTGCTCCACCTATTCATGTCCCCCACTCCCCTTCACCAACCCTGGCAACCACTGATCTTTTTATTATCTGTATAGTTATGCCTTTTCCAGAATATCATAGTTCTGAATAGTTAGAATCCTACAGTATGTAGCTTTTTCAGATTCGTTTCTTTCACTTACTAGTACACATCTAAGCCTCCTCCATATGTTTTCATGGCTTGATCACTCAGTTTTTTAGTGCTGTTTCATTGTCTGGATGTATACCATAGTTTATTGATCCACTCACCTACTGAAGGACATTTGAGTTGTTTCCAGGTTTTGGCAATTATGAATTAAGCTGCTATAAATACCATTTGCAGGTTTTTGTGTAGACCTGTTTTCATCTCTTGTGGGCAATACATATACATACATATATATATTCATCTTCAGTATTTCTGTTATACCAATTATCTGTAATTTCTTTTTCCAGTATATGCTATGGATTCAAATATATTGATTATTGATAACAACACCACCAACTTGAACTGTGGCAGATTTGGCAATCTGGAGACTTTTAACATTAACTGAGAGACCTTGGGAAAATCACTTATCTTTATGGGATATTAAGTAAAATGAGTATGGTCAAATCACGCTCATTATAAAATTATAAAAACCTTTAAGAAAGCAATTTTAGCCAGCAAACCATTTTACAAATGTACACTGAACTTCAATTTCAATAACATGCTAAAATAGAGATTCTCTAGTTGAAAGAGTTTGGCCATAAGCCAGGGTCTGCCTGGTCTCCCCCCCCCCTTCCCCTGCTTCCTTTTTACATCATGGCAGCCCCCAAGTGAAAACCCAGGACTTGGTTTTTTTCTTTACTTTGTGAATATTTTTAATGCATATTGCTTCAGTATTTTATATTTAATCATTAATCACAGACTATTTAATTTTTAGTTCATTTCTATTGTTTATAAACTGCTGTCTCCTACAATTCATGGCTACAGGCTTCATAGCTATTATAAATCTCTATCCTGTACATGTGTAAAGTTGATTTATAAACATTGCGTTGCTTAATTCTGTTTGGTTGACTTTGCTTTGTTCCTATTGGTTGGAATATTACTCTTACAATGGAGAAGTGTGCGCATTTTACATGGTATATATTTATTAAAATAGGTGTTTGAGAATGTTTACTATATTCAGTGAATACAGTCTCTACATCCTGTAAAAATTGAGACTGTTTTTATGTATACTGTCTTTACACGAGACAAATGTGTGTGAATGATTCTATAATGTACTCCTGTGCAGTGCTCTTCCAAATCATGTTAAATGTCTCATACTAATAAGATTCCTTTTTAGTTGAGAGAAGTTCTTGGCTTGGCAAGTTTTTGTGCGTTTGGGATAGACACCCACTGAAAATTCTGTACTTAAACTAATCATAAAATTATTCTTCTAGAGCAATAACTTCTGTTATTTTCAACATAAAAAATCACTCCCTAAGTTATCCATTTTGTTGGATTAAGTTTTCATGTATTCAGTTTTCTTAAAGCAAAGGGTACATGAATATTAAATAGTCTTTCTTTTGCTTCTGACCTTAATTCTTTTCTCAGGATGGGTAGAAGCCATGACTAATGTGTTGCCATCACTGTACTATTATTTTTAATGTAGTTCTGAATTCTAATTATATTTTCCTTTGAAAATTTTTACCCTGCAGTTCTATATAGTTTTTAGCTTTCTTTCATGTGGCTGGGCAAAAGTAAAAGGTAAACATTACAGGTAGAAGATTTAGTGCTGTCAGCTTCTCTTTACTTTACCTGCTTGCAAATCTGTCTGCCATAGAAGCACCTATTTTCCCTCTTATTATTAAAGGTATACCCATTCTCAAAGAACAGTATATTCTGCGATGAGCCAAATGGAAGGATGAATACTGAGATCTCTGGGTGGTCTTGTAAGATACTACTCCTCCGTCCTATTCATAGCACTCCCACTGTCACAGCCACCCCCTGACCTACACCATAAGGATGATCCCCATTTCCCATTTTCCTTTGTGTAATGCAGTGGCCCTGTGTGTTTCTTGGACTCTACACTAGGCATGATTTCATCAGAAATGCTAGGTTCCCACCATGTATTCGTTATTGTTCTAGAAACTAGAAATACAGTGGTGAACAGACAACATATCCATCTGCATGAAGCCTCCATTCTAGTGGAGAAAAGGGAGACAAAGAAATACATACTTAAATGTCTAGTATCTCAGAAAATATTCAATGAAATATATCAAAACAATGGAGAAGTTCCATGGGAGAGAGCAGTAGGTAGGAATAGATACACAATGATTCTATAAGATTTCCATAAATTAGTTAAATTGGTGTTTATGGCCATCTGGCAGTTCTCCTTCAAACAATAAATTGGAAATCCAGGCCCCTTGTGCCATTTGGCTCTGCCCTCCTTAATTTAGGCTTCTAAGTTGACTGTGCTTATGCAGGTCATGACACATGGCATACTTTGCCTTAGCTCACATTCCAATGGCCAAACCTGGTGATAGTCTTCCACATGGAAGCTGAGAAGTGTATACCTGTGCTCCCCAGAAGAGGAAATAGATTTGGTAATTAGCTGATCTCTCTCACAAATGGGCACATCCCATTTTTGGAGTTTTGCAAATCAAGACTTGTGTAATGAACTCAGTGTTACTCCAACAAGATTCCACTCCAAAGTGGAAGTGATGTCAAGATGCCAGCCTCACTTGTGAATGAACAAATTTCTGCCGGTGAAGCGGACTTCAGAAATGCTTCAGTAGATTCTCCTTTTCTCCTCTCCCTGTTTTAGGCACGGTTTAGAACTGTTTTTAATTCCAGGGTGTCACAGTCTTAGAATCCAAACTGCAGAATTTTCTTGCCTTGGACATAGGTCCAATACCCAGAACCATTTTTAGATTTTTTTTATTTGTACCTAATATGTGGCTAAGCAGTGCCAAGAACTTAATTATAAATTTTGGGAGGCAAGAGAATGCTGTACTAAATTAAACTCTTGAGTTCCAATTGAGTGAATTCTGCTCAGTAACAAACGGCAACCAGGTTTGGGAATAGAGGCTGGGGTTTTAAGTTGTCATCCAATATCATGCCAAAACAGAGTCTAGATAATTACTACTTATTTCAAACACTAAGTGGGTAGGCCAGATGTTTGCACACAGGAGGAAGTATTTTTAAATGACAGTTTTTCGATGACTATTAAACTATGTGGGAGTGAGATGTTAGGAGTCTATTTATTCAAACAAATAGTGAAAAAAAATTAGGCACTAGTGAAAAGAAAGAAAAGACTCAAAAGAAAGAAGTCACAAATCGAGTATTAGATGAACATCTTCAGTGATCTAAAAATAGCGATCACCTTAAGTGGCACTGGGCAATCATACGAAAAGACCTCGCTTTCCTGGAGAAGGAGAGTTGGTCATACAGACAGCTCACTGAGTTTTGATTCTACATGAAAAGAATTACAGTGGTATTTTTGTGTTTTTGTTAGGGATATATGGTGGTACCAGAATCTGAGATATGTGAGTATAGATGCTGACAACTCTTTTTTATGCTCCTTCATGCATCCTTCAGGGTTTAAACATAACATACCTCACTGACTTTACAACATAGTGACAAGAGAGAAGCACTCCTTAATTTGCCCCTCACGTGCTTCATTCAGCAACATTTATAGACCCTGAGGATCCAGAGGTGAATGAGCAAAGTCTCCCCCTGCAGAAGCCTGTGGCCTAATGGGGGGCGCATACATCACTGAGCAGCTGTGACCTACGATAGAGGTACAGATCGGTGCTAGATGCACAGGAGGCAGTGCCTGGTCGGCTCAGGAAGCCTGTTCCTCCTGGACTCTGGGCTTCTGGAAGGCAGGACAGTCCTTTTTATCACTGTATCCCTAGTGCCTTGGAGGGCACATCAGGACAGAGAGGGGTTGCCTGCTGCAGGGCTGAAGAAATGCTTTGATTTCTCCTGATAGTTTCAAGTAAAGGGGGCTACTGAAAAGGAGCGGCAAAATAAGCTGCATCGTAGGTTTGCTGGTATTGGTAAGAATCTTCAGCCTAAAACAGGGTTTCTTACTGGCAGAACTTAGAGCCTTTGGGGCTGCAGAGTTCTTTGCTGTGAGAGGCTGTCCTGTGTGTTGTAGGATGTTAAACAGCATCCATGGCCTCTACCCACTAGATGCCAGTGGAAGCTCCCTGTCCCCTGGTTGTGACAAAAAAGACTCTAGATGTTGCCAGATGTCCCGTGAACAGAATCACCCATGCCAGGGAGCCACTCCAATTAGAGGGGGAAAAAAAATCGTGTGCTTTTACTTAAGTACTATACTCTTGATGCCTCATGCCTTCTGTGGGGGTTAAATAACAATTTGTGGTCACAATAAAAATGTGGTGGTTGCTAAAGTGGCTGTATGTTCTTTCCCTCTCTGTGCCCATACCCTTGGATTACTACCACTTTGTATTCCTCCTGTAATGAGGTGATCTACTTCCCTACCCCTTGAATCTGGCTTGGCCTCATGATTTGCTTTGACTAATGAGATTGTAGCAACTGGGATGTAAGGAGAGACTTCAGATGTTCCCTCACATGGGGACTTCCTCTTTTGCTTCTTGAAACTCCTAGGGCCAGCCTGCTGGAGGATAAGATACTATATGGAGAGAGGTCCCATTATTCTCAAATGCCTCCCCCACCCCCATCCAAAGTCATTAGAGCCTAGCCAGCACCAAGTGACTTTTGATGCATGCATGGACCCACTGAAATCCACTGAGCCTAGCCTAGATTAGAGCTGCCTACCTCCATTTGGGGGGTGTTTTCTTAAACATCAAAAGCTAATTAGTGAATATTTCATCATATCTTCATTCATTGGCACTCAGAACATTTTTTTGTGGGGAATAAGAAGTGATGTATTAGTTTGCCATAATGAACTACCACAAACTGGGTGGCTTAAACTAAAGAAATTGGTCTCACAATTACTGAGGCATACAAGTCTGAAATCAAGGTGTTGGCAAGGTTAATTCCTACTTGGATCTTATGGGGAAGGGTCTCTTCCAGGCCTCTCTCATCTTGTAGCTGACCATCTTCATCTTCACATAGCATTCACCCTATATGTGTCTCAGTCTGAATTTCCCTTCTAGAAAAACAACAGTCCTATTGGATTAGAGTCCACTATAATGACCTCATCTTAACTATAGGTATAATGACCTTATTTCCAAATAAGGTCACATTCTAAGGTACTGGAGGTTAAGACTTCAACATATGAGTTTGGGGGGGGGACACAATACAACCTATAGCAAGTGGTGAGGAAGCTGATAATCATGCAATATTGACACTTACTGTTAGACTCTCATGTCCTCCTAAGAAATTGAAATTTTTTTTTATATATATTTATGCTCAAAACAGAGGGCCGACATCCTTAAATTATGGAAGTGCTATTATCCTTTATTACAAATCTATTATTAAAGATGTAGGAAAATGTGAGGATTGGAGTGGTAAGGGGTCCAGTAAAGAGGCTGTCAAAGTGATTTCTCTGCGGTGAAGACCTGGGCTCACACCCGGGGATGGAGAAGAGATGAGGGACACAAGGTGTTCCTGGGGCATCAGTGCTATAAATATGCTATGGCTGTCCATGGGCACCTGAAAGTTTTATTCGGTTCTGGGCATCACCCTTTAACAGGGTGATAGACAAGGTGGGGCATATACAGGCGGGCGTGATCAGGAGGGAAAGAGGCTTGGTAATGTGTCATATGGCTTAAGCTGGAGAGAAAGGAAAATGCAGTGAGACAGATCGCTTCTTTCAGCTGTTTGAAGGGTTGTCATGTGGGAGAGAGATTAAACTTGGTCCTGTGTGGCCCAGTGAGTTACAACATCCGGCAGACAGCTTTCAGCTATAACATAAGGGTTGAAATTCTTTAGTCAGGGCAGTCCTGAGGCAACAGTTAGGATGTTTCTTTTGGTCCTAAGGATCTCCAGTTCTGCTGTAGCTAGAAAGAAGAGCGACTACTTTGTGTCAAGGTCTTTGCAGGGTCTGTGATATCATATGACACTTGTGTAAGCGAAACAGCTTTCTGTTGCTCATTTTGTGAATGAATTAGACCCGGACTGCAAACCCTGTAAATCGTAAGACACTATAATTGTCAGGTCATCAGATCACATTGGCATCTTTTTTTGTGAATTAACTGAAACAAAAGGAAATTAGCCCTCTCCCCATCCACAAGATATCTAAATACAGTTCTTGTTTTTAGAAAGGAAGAAATCAAAGTTTTATTTTGTATTTGTTGTTTGTCCCACATAATTAGCTCCTTATCATGTGTTGCTTTATTTTCTAGTTATTTCAGTGCCAGAATTCATAAATTTAGTCTATAATTATATAATGTCAGAACATATAAAGCTTTTTTCCCTCTAATTGTTGTCTATTCTTTCTTCCCAACCAGAGTTTAAGTTGCTTTTGATCAAGGACCAAACACTGTGCTTTTTATTAAAATGGCTTGTTTAAGTGCTCTCAAGCTAATTTCGGCGGGCTAATAAACATCAAAAATAAGACACAACTTGAATATGTTACTCCTTCACCCCCCCAAATTATCTTATAAACAGAGGCAAAAAGATACACACAGTTACATTTATTAAATTGACAAAGTGATAAACACATCAATACTATTTAGAAAGGGTCCTCTCTCTGCCCAGAGGAGTACTGGTACCGTGAGGAATGGAAGGTGTCCCAAAACTCACTTGCTCTTTAATGGCTGAGTCTAGCTTGGCAGACAGAGCTGACACCAGAAACATTAAGTTCCGACTGCATGGCAACAGGAAGAAGGAGGGCTGCAGTCGTAGTTGGGGATATTGTAAAAACTAAGCTGGAATTTGGTTCTGGAATCTTTCAGAAAAATAAGCTGGAAAGGATGCAAAGAATGGAAGTACAGGCTACAGATGAGAGGGAGAGAATTTCAAGAATGAGAACCTGTTTGAGCAAACACCTAGTGTTGTGTGTTGCATTGTGTCCCCACAAAAAATATGTTTAAGTCCTAATCACTGATAACTTTGAATGTGTACTTCTTTGTAAATAAGGTCTTTGCAGATGTAATTAAACTAAGATGAGGTCATACTGGATTACGGTGGGTCTTAATCTAATAACTGGAGTTTGGACACAGACATGCAGGGAGGTTGCCATGTGTTGATGGAGATTGGGGTGATGCATCCACAAACCAAGGAACTCCAAGGATTACAGCACTGTCTAGGAGGTAGGAGAGAGGTATGGAGCAAATTCTCCACCAAGCCCGCTAGAAGGAACTAACCCTGTTTCTACTCTGATTTCAGATTTCTAGTCTCCAGGTGTCTGAGATGACAAATTTATTGTTTGAAGCCACCAAGTTCATGGTACTTTGTCATGGCGAGCTTAGAAAATGAATATATCCAGAGACAAAAAAAAAAATAAAGTGCATCTGGTGGGGGAAAAGAGAAGACCTAGTTGAATGAAATAGAGTAGGTGATGGAGAAGAAGGACCAAAACATGAGTTAAATGTAAGAACTTCCTAGAAATTGTACTAAAACTAAATGTAGCTTATACTTTTCTATAGCACTTGTTATTAGGTCACACACTATTATAAATGTACAGATATTATCTTATTTAACCCTCCAACAACTTTTAAAGGTGTTGGTATGAATGTTCTCATTTTACAGATGAGGAAACTGAGTAAAGAAGGTTAAGTAACTTTCTTAAAGATATATAGTAAGTGATGGAGTCCGTTTTAGAACCTAGAACACTTGCTCTTTTGAACTCAACTGCATTTGAAGTGGGCTAAAATGTAGGAAATATGTTTCATTAAAGACACAAATTGTAAGCCCCTTATTCTCTCTTCCTTAACAGATTTGTTAGTTAAGATTTTTTTTCCTGTTAGAATGTTTAAAACCCTTTCTTATGATGGTATAGCAACTTTTCCTGTAACTGTCAAGAAATCGGAATTATTTCTTCTCACCTTACTGCATTTTGTTGTCAGAACAATGTCTAATAATAATTTCCTCTCTCTGTTAGGTCACCCAGTCACTATCATTTTGATTTCTTCACTCTTCTTGTCCATAGCATATGTTAATTGCTTCAGGAGTCCAACTTTCCCCAGCATGGTTATAATTAATTGAGGAGATGAGTCCTGGATAACCAAAGCAAAATCCCTTCTTGTCATCCATGGTAATTCCCCTTGAAGGATTTTCCCAGAGTGTTTCTAATTAGAGGAAAATGAGCCAGCACGTTAGATACACCCAAACCTGACTGGAAAAAGTTTCTTTAAAGTGACTTAGTTTACTTTGTTTTAATTATGTGTGTGTGTTTGTATAGTTATATATAGTTTACTTTGTTTTAATTACATATGTGTGTGTATGTATGTATAGTTACACATGGCAGTAGTTTTGTCTGCTTTGTTATAAATTTAGAAGAAACAATATGAATATATCATGGTTGATTTAAACATGGTATACATTGATTTTTTCAATCAATTTTTTCATGTTTACTGAAAATATAGCACAAAAACAGTTACAAAATGTATAGTTTGAAGAGTAGTTCACCTACAGCTGGGGAGGAGAATCCCTAAAAATTAAGGAAAGTAGAGCAAAGAATGCACAATGATAAAGGGGAGAAATAGGTTTTTGTCAACAAAAGCAGAATGCTGTTTATTTAAAATTAAGTAGTCTTCAATTTAAGAATTCTCCAAATGCTGGATATTGGGATTAACTGACAACATGAATAAAGGATTCTCCTGATATGTTTACCTGTGTGGTGTCAAGGGGCACATATGTGAATGTAATTTTTAGCAATTTCATTTTGATGGCTTATTGCTAAGTTTGGGGTGATAACATCGAGTCACTGATACAAGAGTTCTTTTGTAGTCAATTGGCTTTCCTTTCGGGATGAGAGGAAAACCCCAGAGGCATACCCAAAGATAAGTTTTCCATATTAGTTGGCCTAGGAGTGTTTTAGCTGCAACCCCAGCTGTGGGCCTGTCTCCTCACAGTTACTCATGGGCTCCATGCTGTCAGTGCCGAGCCTGATGTGGGGCTCAATGTCATGACCGTGAGGTCATGACCTGAGCTGAAATCAAGAGTTGGACACTTAACCAACTGAGCCACCCACGCGTCCTGGCATTTCCTAATTTTTAAGAGATACATAACTTACATAGTCCTGAGGCTGAGGGAAATTACTTTTGCCTAAATTGTACATATGAATAATGGCCCACTTGAGGATGGAATCATGCCCATAACACTTTTGATTTGGTGGCAGGGGCAGGGGGAGGCATAGATGTGCTGTGTGATAGAAAAAATATTGAAAAGTAGGGATCTAGGTTTTATTTCTGAGTCTTCCATAAACTCAAGTGCGGGCCAGTCATTATCTATCACACATTTATTGTTTATTGTGTGAAGTGCTTTAATTTTTTTATCACCTCAGTGATTTAGAAGGGAGTAAGTGTATTAAGCTTCCTTACCTAAGCTTCAGAACTAAGAGTTCTTGATTCTATGAATATCTAGTTCACACTTTTACACATATAACATTCTACATTTGTGAATATGCTTTCTTCTGATCCTTTCTTTATATATTTTAATAAAATGCCACTTCTTTTATATGGTTGGATCCACAGAATTGCCTCTCATCCCGGGCTCTTGAACTTAAGCTCTTCTTCATGTTAAGATATGAGGACATTTGTAGGGATCAGTGATGAAAGCCTTCATACTCAGGAGAGCGGACACTGGGACAGGCTGTAGTCAGAGAAAGAAGGGCTGTGCAAACCATTTTTCCATTGTTTCTAAAGTGTCCATTTCCTCTACCAAACCTTACGGTTTCATTTGCTGCAGTAAAAGGCACAAGTGCCATCTGGCCTGGGTAAGCACCTTTAACTTTTCAAGTTCTGTGCCTTTTATTTCTTCATTTCTTCTCCATTTCTTAGACCCCTTCACCAGAGCACCAAAGTGATGCCTGTTGGTCTGTCTACTCCACTTCTTGTCATATTTTCCTTTGTCTTGTTAGCAGTGTATACTTTATCTTATTCAAATCTCTTGTTGGTGAGAGAAGAATTTCCTCCTCTAAAAAAAAGTATAATCGCATGTATATCTGCATTACATGGCTTTATTCTTATGATTCAAGACCCTCTGGATATACAGTGTCTTACACCACAATTCCTGGCTCTGTGGATTTCTGAAACACATGCATCACAGCCAAGCAATGGAAGGCTCTTGGCACAGTTGTAAATTGAAACTGCCTCCTGCCCCCACCACCAAAATAATTTGTTTTCCATTTTATACCATTTGTGGCTGGAAAATGTATCTCCTTAAAATCTTTGCTTTAGAGGTTAACACTTCATCTGTGTCCTATATTGGTTTTCCATTGTTCCTTATAAAAAGAGTAGGTTATTTAAGTCATGTTTAACTTTGTGTTTTTAAAAATGTTCTCCAAGAATAAAATACATATAATGAAGAGAGGATACAAGGAAATACATATTTCTCAATGATTTCTCACTTTTGTTTTCTTGCACTCTTATAAGAAGTCATTGGACATTCAAAGATGTCTGTGTTCAATTGGCTTCTGTGTTTCCTGCCCCCCACCCCATTCCTTACATAAACTCTCTGAATGATGGTCTGCTTTCTTTAACCCCAAGTTGCTCTTAAGTAGAAGGAGACATCTTAGTATCATCACAAAAGATGTTTCAACCTACGAGTTTCCTGGGAAATGCTATTTAAAATGTCCCTCTTTTTCAGACTACCCTCTTCGATTTATCCTCCTTTTCACCTTCAAAGCTTCTGTGTCTTTTTCCTCATTTGCCTCTGTGTCAGCCCAGAGCTGTCATCAGAATCTGTATTATCATTCTTTTTTCCCTGCCCATGTGTCTGGCTCTGACCTCTGCTTCCCTTATGTCTTGGTCTTCAGCATTTGGGGAGGAAATTAATTTTATGACAGCAGCACTCTAATATTGAAAGAAAAAACCACCTGGTTAGAAGTATATGGTTTTGAGCAACATTTCAACTTGACAGCAATCCATGTGATTCACGTATCATCTTATTTCCCTGTGAAGAAAATAAAATCTCTTTCTAATCGTTAATTTACTCCTGCAAGACACCCTCAGAGAGAGAGAGATTGGAATCACTCTGTTGAGAGGGGTCATCAAAGTCCATCTACTCCTATTTTTTGGGTGGGGCTTCTGTTCTTTGAAAGGGATTCCATTCTTAAACAATTTTGGGGGAGGGAGATACAGAATCCTGTTCTGTCAACATGTTTCAATGGATCATGGTAGGTTGGCCCTGGCAAAGAAGGACACATTTTGTGTGCCCTTCTGTATATACATGAGTTTTGGAAGTGAGGAATAAAAAGACACACAAATGGAACTTTGTGCAATGGGACTTGAGTGGTTGCTGTAATAACTGTGACTGTGAACAGACCTTCCCTATAATTAACTATTCCTATTATCGCACAGTTCTCAAGAAAGCAGATGGGGGAAGATTTATGTGCAAGGCTGCTATCTTGGTACAATGAAAGTAACTTGGGGAACTGACAGAGGTTCAGTATGAGAAAAAGGACTGTTGTTTTCCACTGTTACCACCATCATTATTTCTATATGCCCTTCCCTCTCCCCCTCCCCCTTTCTTCTCCTACGTTATCTTCCTCCTTTCTTCCTCACTTACATCCCTCCAGCCAATTTCCAACTTGATGCTCTTGAAATTCACCAGTGATATTCTTTACATTTGTTTCCCTACCTGGAATGCCCTTCACTAACCTATATCTATAGATGGCTCTCACCTCTTTTAGTCTATTTTCACTCTCTCAGGGAGGTCTCCCAAATTATATGTGCCCCTGCCACACGTTCTTAGTACTTAATACAGTCTAACAATCTATGCAATATACTCATTTATTCTTATTGTCTCTTTATTCCCTCTAGAATGTAAGCTCCACCAGAGCAAGGATTTTGGTCTACCAGGCATTTCCCTCTTAATGTTGATAATTCATTCCAGAAAATCATATGTTTTATATGAAAATGTTAACTGGAAACTTATTTCCTATTATCATAAGTGGGGAAACTGTGACATATGGTATGTCAACCCAAAACCCCTTTCCAGCATGTAACTAAAATATAATTTTTTACTTACCTATAAATGTTTTGCTGTCATCTAAGACTGTAAAGACTTTTCTGGGTGCCAGATAATCTGGTTGTTAACAAATAATTGCCTTATGTGCAAGAGCATGTCACTTCTTAGAGATAGAGGTAACCCAGCCATGTGCATGAATATCCCTTGTATTCATACTATGATTTTCAAAAATATTGACATGTGATTATGGCGTTTTATAATTGTTTTCACACTGCAACTTGAGACTATTCATGCACAGTGTTTTGTTAAAAACTTGAACTTGAGTTTAGAAAAATAAATGTTTTTCTAAATTTTATTTCCTAAATATTTAAACATTATTTTATTGAAAGACAGATATTTCCTGTGAAGTCTGGGTATTAAAAGCTCAGATCTTCTTCTGCCCCCCAAAAATGCTACTTTGGGGAACATTATGCAAGGTATGCCAGGGCTTTTCTCACTGTTCTCTCCACTGTTTGGAACCATGTTTGGCACACAGTTAAGTGCACAAACAAATATTTGATGGGTGAAGCAGGAGAATTTAGTGTCTACTAGGTTTTGGTCTCTGTAACAGATGACCATCATGCAGACCCCAACTGTGGATCTTTACATGGGCAACTCTGCAAAACATTGGGAGACTAAATTGTACCAGGAAGGAAGCAGGCTCTAATGACTTGGGCTCTGCTGACCACAGCTTTGTTGATGAGGTGTGACCCATGGCAAGTGACAGCCTAATGGAATCCAGTTTCTCCCTCTGTATAGGAACAGAGTAGGACTTCAAAATCTTTAAGTTACTTTGCAAGTAAAACATGTTACCATCCATAAAAGAGGAAAGAGGATATTACTTCCTTGATGAAGTTTTTGAATGAATTAAATTAAAATTGCATTTAAATCACATAGTCCAGTGCATGACATAATTGTTAGTGCCCAGAGTGGTGACTATTGTTATTATTTTCATTATGTTTAATCTGTGCATAATTATGCATCTGTCCACTTAATTTCCAGTTTTGTTTTAGTTACCGTTGTTTAGAATGCAGTTGTGTGGTGGTATCATAGTTTTAGAGAAGATTTCTGCCAATTGTTTACAAATAGATGTATAAGCATGCATTTTGTTGTGATGAGATCATTAAATTATTTTAAAGAGGACAATAAATCCTCACACTTTGGAAACTCGTATTAGATCTTCAATGGAATTATAAATAGTTTTGGTTTAGTCATTTTTTGTACATCTCCTGCTTTTCGTTAGTGTGAATAATTGTGAACCATACAGAATTTTCAAACAGGGAAGTGCTTTTACCTTGGGGCACTTGTTTCAATCCTATTTGACTTTGCAACCCTTTTGTAGAGGGTTACTTCCACCCCCCCCCTCCTACCTCTCACTTTCCAAATTTGGATTTTAATTCTCTTAGGCTGGAAAAAGGATATTTCCAGGTAGGGATAATATGTGTGCTTTAACCTTTTCATACTATGTCTTAGTGGGAGGTATGACAGCAGCAAAGAATAATTACATGAAGCAGAATCCCAAAGCTTCTTTGAGTCATTACCTTGGAAGTATCCAAAAGGATATGAGGATGGAGGGGAGAAATTTAAAATGATAGATACCAATAAACATGTGTTACTATAATACAAAAATTTTTTAAATGCAAAAACAAAAACTATGAAAACTTAAACTTTTCATTTATGGAGAAACACAAGGGTAATTTCAAAAGTTCAGTTGTTAAGAATGTGTTTGTTTCCATTGGCTCCCATCACTGGATCTTGTTGGCTCATGAGCTCATTTCAGACTAAAGAGATTTCTTTTGAATGCTGGGCTCATTGTATAAGAACACCAACAACAGATGGGCATGTATAAGGGGAAAACCCTCTTTTATTTTCTGGAAAATATGACTAGATTCATACTGTGATGGCATTATTGAAAATCATCCCAAGGGGAAGAAGAAGGGAGAGATAACAATAAATCATAGAAAAACTTTGAAAGTTGGAAAGAGCTTATAACACACGTGTTTGCATAAATGTTGGTGCAGCCATTCTGTACGTTACTGAATAGCACTTTGAAATGAAGGTCAGGGGTGCCTGGGTGCCTCCGTCGTTAACTGACTTCATTCAGCTCAGGTCATGACCTCGCGGTCCCTGGGTTTGAGCCCTGCGTCAGGCTCTGGGCTGACAGCTCGGAGCCCGGAGCCTGCTTTGCATTCTGTGTCTCCCTTTCTCTCTGCCCTCTCCCGCTAGTGCTCTGTGTCTGTCTCTGTCTCTCTCTCTCCAAAATAAATCAAAATTTTAAAAAACCATTTTGAAATGACGGTCAAAAAAGCATGCGAAAGTGGTATGTACGTTACTTTTTTTTTAAATTAGCATTTGTTTTTTAGAGAGAGAGAGAGACAGAGTGCAAGTGGGGGAGGGCAGAGAGAGAGAGAGAGAGAGAGAGGGAGACAGAATCTGAAGCAGGCTCCAGGCTCTGAGCTGTCAGCACAGAGCCTGATGTGAAGCTCGAACCCACGAACCGCAAGATATGACCTGAGCCGAAGTTGGCCGCTTAACCAACTGAGCCACCCAAAGCGCCCCTGTACATTACTTCTCTTACACTACACCTTCCCTTAATAAAAACGTGAGGGATAAATCTATGTACATTGCAGAGGGCTTCATGTGGCAAGAGTGTGGCCATTCACTCAGCTGGAGAGCTGTTGCTTCTCTCAGTTCTGCAAATGACAGGGGAGCTAGAGAAGTCCTTCCCACAGGAAACTAACGCACTATGTCATTGAATGCGCAGGTTAGGGGCCTGTGGGCTGTGGGCCAAATCTGGATGGCCACCTGTTTTGGTATGGTGTGTACAGTAAGGATGGTTTTTACCTTTTGAAATGGTTCAGGGGAATAAAAGTCACAAAAAGAATAATGTTCCATGACACATGAAAAGTATATGAAATTCAAATTTCAACATTGATAAAATAGTTTTATTGGACCACTGCAATGCTCATTTGTTTACATATTTGTTTACATACTATTTGTGGCTGCTTTCCCAGTATAGTGACAGAGTAATTGCCACAAGGAATGGATTATATGGTCCTCAACCCTAAAATATTTACTATTTGGTACCTTATGGACAAAGATTGCTGATGCCTCATTAAAGGAATACACAACCTTTGAAATTAAGTATAGGAGATTAGGGCTTTGCTTTACCCGAACCTTCACATTTAGAATTCCCCAGGCACTGGGATTGGTTCTAGTCTTTGTCAGGAGGAATTTAAGGATCTATAACTCAGCAAGAAATCAACTTTGCTATTGGTGTTGCAAATTTTCTACAATTATTACAGTAAAAGGGCTCCTACCTGCTTTGGTTTTGTGAAAAAGTCTCCACCTTAATGCCGTGTAAAAGTCTGGGACTCTGGTTTTATTGCTGTGGACTCAAGACTGTCGTGGGACCTTGCTATCCTCCCCATTACCTGTCCCCCTGAGTCTGTGGATGTGTCTTGCTCTTATTAGCCCTTCTTAAAACTTTAATACATCTCTTATGTCCTCATTCTGGTGATTGGCTCCATGCCCCCTGCTGTCACACTGCCCTAACATAGCTTGCTTTCCTTCTGGAGTTTTGGATGATTGGCCTGAGGCCAGTTTCCTTTGTCATTAACTTCCTGACTTTTCTCTATCCTCACTGCAGGGACTTTTTCAGATGACTGTTCCTAGTTCTGTGAATATAGTTCTTTAACAGAGATATTCAAGACTTGCTTCTGATGATTTTTGGCCCTTAGAGCTGATAACTTGCAGCGAGCCTTTTGGGAAAGATGGCCCTTATTGACCTTATCAAGGCCATGTGGGCTAGGAGTGAGTCCAGCTCCCCATGCCAATCCTCAGCAGCAGGTATAGATGCAGAAGGGAAGGTCATGCAAGGTCTGCAGTCTGTGAAAGGACTGAGAGATTGAGATCATTCCAGACTTGGCTGTGGGCCCGTCAAAATCTTCCTGAGATTAGAAGTTCGAGTAGTTTTGACAAGACTCCATTTGCCAGTATCCACACAGATGAAATTAACCACTGAAAAGGAATCAGGGCAGGTTGTACCTTACGCTGCATCAACCAGGTCAGTTCGTGGTTTTATTTATTTATTTATTTTTTTTATTTAAAAAAAAAATTTTTTTTTCAACGTTTATTTATTTTTGGGACAGAGAGAGACAGAGCATGAACGGGGGAGGGGCAGAGAGAGAGGGAGACACAGAATCGGAAACAGGCTCCAGGCTCCAAGCTATCAGCCCAGAGCCTGACGCGGGGCCCGAACCACGGACCGCGAGATCGTGACCTGGCTGAAGTCGGACGCTCAACCGACTGCACCACCCAGGCGCCCCCAGTTCGTGGTTTTAAATAATTGAATTAATTTTTAATTTATGATGGTAAATACATGCTCTGTAAACCTGACCTGCTGACCATTTCTAAGATTTTGTGTTTGTGGCTTTACACTGCAGTGTGTAGAGGAAAAAGAGACATACTCAGTTTTGTGTTCTGGCTCTGCCTGTGTGAACTTGAGAAATTGACTTGCCAATCCTCAGTTTTCTCATCTGAAAATAGGATAGTTCCTGCTTCACTATTAACATTAAGGGGCTATCATATGTGAAGTGACTAATACCTATAAGCGCTAAGTGTTAATTCTGATTAGGAAAACTAGAACTGTCTCCTTAATGGAACCAGGAAGAAAACAGATTTTTTCCACCTTGGTCTGAATAATAGGGCAAGCAACCTTCCCTTAGAGGGTTTGTGTAGTTATGGCAGTGAGAAATTGACAACACAGCTCTGAGAAGAACTGGGGAAGTGGGATGAATGGTGAAGATAGAGGAGAGGAGAATGAGGGACTGCTGATTCAGCTGTAGTTTGTTACTTGAATAATTTATCTGTGAAGCTCTCAAATAATGATGCCTTAGTGAAGTAAAGTAAGATTTCCATTTTCATGAATGGAAGAGTGGTATCAGAGAAGGAGAGACCTAAGAGGAAAATGAATTCTGACTTTAAAAAGACCTTAAAGCTCTGTCTGATGGTCAGATGCAGTTGGTTAACAGATGGGTTGAGTATACTCACCTTGACAAGAAGTCAGGGTAGGGTCACAGAAGTACAACTACCAAAACCAGTCAGTGAGCCAGAAAAGGCTACTGTTCTTTAGGGTTTAAACTGAACCAGAAGACTGACATATCCACCCTGTGTGAATGGCATGGTGTCTGCATTGCTGTTGTCATATTACTCTAAAGGGCTCAGTATGTTTATCTGAAACTGAAGACGATTGCACTGGATACATCTAGCCTCAAAGTACACCATCCTGGTCATAAATCTGGCCAATAACACTACGTATTGTGGTCATAAAGTTTTCGTCCAGAATCCTCAAATGGCTTGAGAAGGTAACATCAGTTCACCTAGAATGATAAGTCTGCTTTCCTTAGTTAAGGGCCGTTCAAACCCAGAGGGTTTAGATAAGATTTACAAACATTAAATAAGGCCTGTGCCATTCATGCCTTTATGTTAGGTTTAGAAATAAATTTCACTCTCACTGGGACAATCTCTTGGGACAAACCCTTAATATTGCATTATAAGACTTCCAATTGCTTTTAGATAACTTATATTTATTTGAAGAGATATTTAAAAGAACTAAGCTATTTGTGTGTATATTACATTAGTTATGAAGTATTTTTGAGGCATTTAAAAAATAGGAAAAATATAAGTGCATATTAATATTTAAATATGTAGAGACATTCAAATTTATGAAAGCAGTCATTGTCAAAATGAATTTAAACTGTTGATTCACTATCTCAGCAAATTATTGAATGAATATTTACTTTGAATTGGATAATCTTCTAAGATCTGGATATACAAAAAGGAGCAGAACAAGCCATTATTTTTAAGGAGTTTAACTTCTAGTGAGTGGACATAGAACAAGAAACAAATACATTACTGAAGATGTAAGAGGTCAGGCCAACCTGTGTACTTTGAAGGCAAAAGGCCAGTTTCAGAATGGAGAGCAAAAGAGAAGGGTGAGGAAGGAAGGGTGTTGGATATTTTATAGGAGGTGATAAGAGAAGATTCCACTGATAAAATGTTTTATTAGAGAACTGAAAGAATGAGCAGTGGACATTTCTGGGGAAGAGCATTCCAGCAGAGTGATCGCAAACACAAAGGCATGTATTTGAGAAACAAGAGAGGACAGTGTTCTGGAGAAGAGTGAGTGCAGGTGAAGGATATTAGGATATGAAGGAGTTATAGAGGCCCAGGTCACTTAATCCCTGTAGCAGATCGTAAAGAGCTTGGATTTTTACTGAGTGAAATGGGGAGCCATTGGGGGATTTTGAATAATGGAATGACATGGTTTAACTGTGTTTTATAAAGATGGCTCTGGCTGCAGTGTCTCCATACTGTAGGGGAACAAAACTAGGAGGAAGACCAATTAGAAGGTTATGGCAGATACCCAGGGAAGAGGGGTTGTGACTTCAAAGAATATAGTGGTCATGAAGGCGTCTAGATGATGGATGTAGTTTTAAGATATAAGTACCAGGATTCCTGGAAGGATTATATGTGAGAGTTGAAGGGGAAAAGGTGTTCCAAATGATCCAAGTTCTTCTGCTTCCATGTAAGTCAGGGTAAGACCCTACCAGAGATATGACTGTAGAAAAGAACTATAAAAGCTGGAAATCATGGAAAAACAACAACAACAACAACAACAACTCTCTGAAGCTACTGGAGAGTGACCAGAAGTAGACAGACTTTAGTGACAAGTGCGTGTTTTCTTAGAGGGGAGATGGCCAACTATACCACTAAGTTATCTCTCGGAGGCTTATAGACTAGGGCTAGGTGCCCTCTGAGTGACACTGTGAACACTAAAGATGACACAGTGACCATGTGCAGTGGCAGCAGGGGCTCATGTGGAAAATTCCTATCTTCCTGGCCTGGGGAACTACAAAAGTGAGGCTGGGAAACCATGAATGCTGAAGGGTGTGGAGAATTTCAGAAGGTGAAGAGTTACAGAGAGTATCTACAAACTCAGTCTGCCTACATCTCTGACTTACCCTTGAATGATGTATGTGGAGAACAGACTCAGCAGTTCAGATTTAAAGAAAATAATTGAAATGAGAATGGAGTTGTTGCCTAACAGTGTTGGAAGTTCAAGACCAGCTCAAATCAGTCCTGCTGAAACAAAGGAAACCACATTCACTGGAGAAAAAAACAAAAACAAAAACAAACAGCATTTGAATTCTCCACAAATTAACATTCATAATGTATAATCCCAAAGTAATCAACATACAAAGTATTAAGAAAATGGAACACATTCTCACACGTAAACAAAATCTACAGAGGCTGACTCCAAGATCAACCAGGTGTTAGAGCTAACAGACAAAGGTCATGGAGGGACTAAGATACTTATACTCTGTGAAGTAAAATAAAACATGTTTTCAGTGGATAAAATTTTGTCAGAGAAATAAACACAAAATAATGTACATTTTAGAACTTAATATAATCTTTAAAAATATTAACTGGATAGACTTAATGATGAATGAACATGACAGGAAAGTAAGCGAACTTCAATATCAATAGAAATTATTCAAAGTGAAGAACAGAGAAAACAGATTGAAAACAGAATGAACAGAATCTTAGCTGTGACACAATATCAAATAGTTCAACATACAGGAAACTGGAAAACCAGAAAGAGGAAAGATAGTGCAACAAAAACACTTTTTTAGAGATATACCAAAAATTTTCCCAAGTTTTATGAAATATTTTGTAGATACAAGATGTTAAACACCAAGCTGAATGAAGATAAATATGCCTATATCAAGGCATATTATAGTCAAACTGTTGAAAGTCATAAAGAGAAAATCTTGAGAAAAGTGAAAATGACCAATTACTTACAAGGGAACAACAATCTAATTAACAACTATCTTCTCATAAGAAACCATGGAGGCCAGGGTAGAATAAAATGTTTTTAAAGAACTGAAAAGGAAAAAAAAAGACAACATCCTGTCAACCCAGGATCTGTTTCACTGAAAATACTTTTAAAAATGAAGGTAAAATACATTTTCAAGATAAACTAAGAAATTTTGTCACCAGCAGACCAGCATTAAAAGATATGCTAAAGGATATTTTATTTAAAATTTATTTTTATTTTACTTTATATTTTATGTGATAACAAGACTTAACATGAGATTTACCCTATCAACAAAATTTTAAATGTATAATACATTATTGTTGCCTAAGGAACTACAAAAATGAAGCTAGAAAACAATGCTGAAGAGTGGTGAAGAGCTAAGAGTATCTGCAAACTTAGTGCAATGTTCTACAGCAGATCTTGGTCCTCTTGCTTAGCTGAAACTTTATGCCTATTAATTAGTCATCTTCTTTAGATATCCTTTAGGAAGAGAAAAAATGATAGAAATTCAATTATCAGTAAAGAATGAAGAGCATCAGGAATGATGGTAAATATCTGGGCAAATATAAATGGAAATTTTTGTTTTGTTTTCCCCCATATCTTCATAAATTGTGTAAGCATTTAAAACACAAAGGTTTGCATTGTATTTAGGGATTTATAATGTATGATATGTCCATAATAACCTAAAGGATGAAAGGCATGAACCTATAAGTGTGCAAGATTTCTATGTTTTATACGAGGTAGTAATATTGGCTCTGTGGGTATGAAGAGTCAAGGCCATGTATTACTCTCTCTCTATATATAGTATATATACCACATGTGTATATATATATACACACACACACACATATGTATACATACACACACGCACACTATATATATACACACACTATACATATAAACACTATATATACACACACTATATATGCACTATATATATATACACACTATATATGTATATACACTATATATATACACACACACACTATATATATATATATATATATACACACACTAGATATATACACACACTATATACACACTATATACATATATATATATACACACACACACACATATATATATATCCATCTGTTAAAATAGCAACAGATACAATTGAAATGGATTTCTAAAAATGTTCAAATACTGTTTCTATATACAGGAAAGGAAAAATAGAGGACAAAAAATAAAAGGTCAAGTAGAAAACAAAATAGTAGACTCACAGTTAATCCTATCGGTAATTACTGGACTAGTTAATGGACTAAACACTACAACTACAAATAAAGGTTGATATTATTAGAATGGATTCAAATAAATAAAAATAAAAATAATGTTCAACCCTATGCCATATAAAAGTGATAAATATAAATACATAAGCTGAAATAAATGGATATAACAAGTTATATATGCAAACTATCATAAGAAAGCTGAATTGTCATATTAATATATGATAAAATAGATGTGAAAACAAAATGTATTACCAGAGATTAAGAGGGACAGTTCATAATGATAAAAAGCTAAATTCTTAAGGAAGTCCTGACATTCACAAATGTGCCTGGGCCCAATAACAAAGTTTCAAGAAACATGAGGCAAAAGTTGATGGAATTAAAGGGAAAAATAGTCAAGCGCCCAATCATAGTTGTAGATTTTATTTCAGGAACTGATAGAACAATTAGGCCAACCTCCCCACCCCCACCGCTCCCCCCCTCATAAATAAACAACCTGGAGTCAATCTGAACAACACTACCAATCACTTTGACTTGATATTCATAGACAGTATAGGTGAAAATGACAGAAAACATTCCTTTTTAAGTGCAAAAGTTACTTTAACAGGATAGATCATATTCTGGCAATAAAATAGGTCTCAGTAAATTTAGAAATACTGAAATCATATTGTTCACTGACAACAGTGGAATTAAATGAGAAAATAAAGGTAACATAAATCAGAAAGCCCCAAACTTGTCGAAATGGAACAGAAGACTTCCACGTAGGCATTGGATCCAAGAAATAACAAGAGAAACTAGAATCTGTTTGAATAAAATGATAATAAACATACAACATATCAAAGTTTATGGGATGCAGCTAGTGGTTCAGGTGGCCCTATAGGTCTCCCAGAAGTGTTGAATAATAGATTATGCACAGATAAGGTGGGAGGAGAGGATATATCACATGGATATTTCATTTTCAAAGTCCCTACCACTCTGCACCTTGGTCCTCTTCACAAAAGATTTCCTCCTGCTGTATGCTTTGGATTCCCTCTATGGTTTTGAATTACTGTTCTGCCTTTTCTGTTTTCTTATCTCAGCCCATATGGACTTAATTTTTACTGGGGAAATGCCAGTTTGGCAAGTAGACATCAGAGAAGGGAATTAATGCTTTCTAATTAGGTCAGCAATTCCTTTGAATCATTTTTGAGCTTTAGTGTGGGCTAGAGGAAGGAAAATGGCCCTTGGAGCAAAAGACAAAGGCAGAAATGATGGCAGAGGAAATGAAAGGAGACAAATCTTGAAGAAGAAGGAGCAGTTGGGTATAAGCACAGTTGGAGGGATTCACCATTTAAATGAGAGTGAGTGAGGGATAGAGACTTACCTTCCTTATGCCCTGGAGGGAATGAAGAGGCTTGGAGAAATCTTCAGTTCTGTGGGTGATCTCAGATGATTCTCTCTGGTCTTTGACAGGCACAGGGTTCTATTCTATCGCTATCACTCTAGGTGCGTGAGAACCAATCTACCAATCACTGTAGAACCCTCTATGAGTTCTGGCTTACTGAATTGGGGTAAGGCTTCAGAAGGCTAGTGGTGGGTTGGGGGATATTGAGCAAAGTCTAGGAATGTAAAGGTGCAGGATTTCTCTTGGATAATCAGTGGATGGATTGCTGGCTTGGTGGTTTAAAAGTCTTTACTGAGTGGCTGGGGAGGGAGGTCTGGCTTTGTTTCTGTGATACTCATAACCTTGTATCTGATTTGGCTCTAGTTGCTGCTGTTGTCTTGTTGCTGTTGTTGTCTCTGGGATCGTTTTCTCCCCAAACTATAGTCTTTTATCTTCATTTGGAGCTCTATAAAAATGCACTTGATTCTAATTCTTATGTTGAGTGTGTGTGTGTGTGTGTGTGTGTGTGTGTGTGTGTTTTAACCCCTACATTGGCTCAGCCTTGAAAACCATGGGTAAGTGAATCATTTCTAACTGAAAGTGAGTCTAAACTTGAATCCAGGCCCTCTGAATACAAGTAAAGGAGTTGAACATGACAGGGGATGGGCAAACACATCACCTAATACTTCAAAATATTATCCATCCGTAACAATAAAGATTAAACATACAGAGACATTGAGACAAAAAAAAGGGAATTGTGGGTATTTAAGTGAGGTGATTGTTTTTATGATAAACCAGTCAGGGTATCAGTTGAGAACTGAGGAAAAAAGGAGTTAGGATATTCCGAGTTTTGCAGTGTTATGTATATGGAATCTCAAATGCTGTATTTTTGTGAAGATGTCTAATGAAAGACTGAAAGATAATGGGGATAAACCCATTATCTAATACATTTGCAAAATACAATTGAAAAAGCAGAAAGGGGGGCTTACCTTCAGAGTTCAGTACTTTTGCAAGTTCCAAAAGTGCTGTTTTGAATCTCCGATTCCTTAGCTGAAAAATTAGCTTGGAGTCACGCAATTCAATGTGAACTAAGATTGTAAATATACATATGGTATTTGGCCATCAGACTCAGTTAAAGAAACTCTGATTTGAAGTCGTTTCTTGGGCTATGACCAATAATACCTTCTCCTTCCTTTTCTCATTTGTGCTGTGATGCTCATTTTTGCTTTTAGGATGCCAGCATCAGTGGTAAGGTATTATTTAATGTTAGAGGAAAAATGTCTTGGCTCTACAGCTTTATAAAGACCAGATGTTAGGATGTTATCCATTATCTGTGAAAAGAGTTTTCCCATAGGGGAACTAGTTTTATAAGCAAAGAGTGACCACAGGGAATAAAGAATCATTACATAGAGCATTTGAAGAACTTTAACAAAATAACATTTTATATTGTGGAACATGCCTCCTTCCTAAAACTTGCCAAGAAAGTCACAACTACTGATTCCTATAGTCATCAAGGTTAGACAGTATCCTTTATTATTTTTTTTAATGTTTATCTTTGAGAGAGGGAGGGAGAGACAGTGCAAGCAGGGGAGGGGCAGAGAGAGAGGGAAACACAGAATCTGAAGCAGGAGCCAGGCTCTAAACTGTCAGCACAGAGCCCGATGTGGGGCTTGAACCCATGAACCATGAGATCATGACCCAAGCTGAAGTCAGACACTTAAGCAACTGAGCCACCCAAGCGTCCCAAGGTTAGACAGTATCCTTGGCTAACAACTCAGTTGTGCTTAATGTGGATCCTATTCCCTTTATTTTGCACAGGAGGGAAGGGGCTTCATGGAAAGCAGGTTTCAAGAGAAGGAAAAGAGATCCTTTCCTTTTCTGACTCTTGTCTGAGTTTTGTTTTGAATACAGACTATTTTATCTGATACTTGGATTATTTGATAAGCTTTTGCATTCTGGATATATTTTTAGCTTCAGAAAATACATTCTTTACTTGGCTATCTTCAACAAGTGAATATAACGTAGAAGGATCTCCAAGATTCATTTCAATTCTAAGATGTTTGACTTAGGACATCCACCAAGCAAGTTTGCTTTTGTGTCTGCTTTCCATATTTTAGGAAGAGGGTAGAATTGAAGTGGAATTATTCAAAGTGAAGTCAGCGCTTACTTGTCATAATGCATTTTGTAGAGCAGTCATTTTTGGGACTTCACTAATACTGATTCTAATTGTCTGTTGCAGAAGTACTAGGAGAGATAGGTGAGTAAGAGAACATTGATAAAGATGGTTTCCCATTTTATCTCACTAAATTGACTGTCAAGAAAAGTTGGCCACTTTTGATTACAGCCATCTCCATATCCTAGAGCCACTTAACACTGCTGAGAATTTATATATAATTCAATTAGTCATTAATATTTACAAATAATTGGACATTTGCTGTCTTGCTAATAAAACAGTAATTAAAATGTTTAGTTTATCAGTGTATTCGACCTCATGGACACATAATCATAAGCCGGGGCCAGCAGCCTTTGCAGTGGCAAAAATAGAACAATTTTATATTTATCCAATGGGTTTTATTTCTTGCCCAAAAGTTACTTTTAAGCAGAAATAAATATGGATAAATCTATGCTACTTTATATTACCCTCAGTTTTTCCTACTTTTGTTGATTATGCCTTATGTAAACACTGGTCCTTGAGTAATATAAACTTTATTGTATATTTCACTCGAAGTTATAATTATCTTAAAGATTTATCATCTAAAAAATCAATGTTTATCCTGAAAATTAATATAAGTCGATATGATCTAGTATTTCAGACTTTACCATGCTCAGGTAATATTACCATGTTTAAAATATAATTTCTTTAATATTTTACATGAATTATCCAAGTATTTTATCTACGTTAAATATGAATCAGTTCTTCTTCCTGAAATATTATAATTAGAAGAAAATACTTGTGCTAATATGTCTTTTTAAAATGCATTATATTTGCTTTAAAACAGTTTAGAATTATCTTAAAAATATTTCAGAAAAATTCTCTTGTTTATATAAAATATGTGTTTTATTCTCTTGTGACTCACTACTAAATTCTGTGGAGCACTAATGCTTTAAAATAAATATCTAAGTGCAAATTGATATGTGATGTGCTTTTCTCTGAAACATTGCTTTGAAAAAAGCTAAGACTTCAAAGCCTTTTTCAAAATAAAAATGTCAAAATTCTTATTTGGAAAAGCTTTTTAGAATTTACAGATTAGAAAGAATGATTTTTTTGGCATTAACTATATATTTTTTGAAAACCGCATTTAAGGAGCTGGTAGTATTTAGAAAACATATTTATTCTTTATATGTTACCTTTTGTGAAGAATAGAAACCTTAGCAACTTTTATTGAAACGCTTTCATAATTTAAATCTATGCAAAGGCCAGAAGATAATTCTTTGATTATTCCACTATTTCATGAAGACCTCATTAGAACTTTAATTGTAAATCATGATTCATTTGTACCTCCATTGTGAACTTTATATTAATTAAGGGCGAATTGTCCCCTTATGGGAAAATTTGAGAAAAGACCTTAACTTCCGAGATGAAAGAAGCTAATGTCAGTATTTTTCTCGAAATGGGAATATTACTTCTTTTGGTAACACGAAGACCACTTTTCAAATATAATAGATATTGTTTGGAATCACTGGGTTTACATATCTTTTAAACCTATAAATCTTATGTTATGTGAACACTCTTTGAAAAAATGGGAATGTTCAGGGCCATTAGCGTTAGCTTTGTCTAGGTTTTTCTCTGTGGCTATCTGGACATTACCTCAAGAGCATGAATACAGTGAGTAATTTAGATAAACTAATATATTGATTCTCTGTCAGAAGTATTGTTTGGGATATTTATTCAATAAAGCTATATAATTATTTGCTTATGGAATAAATATTCTTCAGATTGTTAAATATCCTTTTATGTTTGACATCTTTAAGTTTCATCTATGATTCCCATTTAAGTATATTAGTGGACTCTCATAGAGTTTCTGTGGTGTTCATATTGTTTTACCTTAAATATTTGATCATAGATATAATACATATTCTTTACTTTTATATCCTTTCAGAGCAACTACCATGGAGTAACCTCCATATAGAAACATTCTTGACTGAACGTGTGTGTGTGTGTGTGGTTCTATATATATATTATATATGTAGTTCATGGATTTGTGAGGTATGTTCAATGACCATCAAATTATACTAAACATGCTTTAAGACTCTTAGCATTTTTGACTCTCTGATACTTTGATATCTGGGGAAAAATGCTACACAAGTGACATGAGGCAAAGTGGATAGTTTTTCAAAGTTAATCAATAGTACTCTAGTGGGATGTAATAGATCTGTTAACCTGTTAATAAAATGAAATCCAACAGGATTTTTAAATGACTCAAAGCAAGAAGGGAAAGTTATAGTCTGGTAGTGACATCTGGCAAACTTGCCTTAAATGCTTTTAAGGACAAAATGGATAACATCCACGATTGGCTACAGTTCAGGGTACCCAATTCCAGTGTGCTGTCAACCGTATATATTTACTATTGATTAACACTCTAGCTGCATTCTTTTCAGACATTTTGATGTGGAAAAGTTATTATTTTAGAGGCAGCACCTACATAGTTTTATCCAGGGACTGTGATAAAATAATATGAAAAAGGAATCAATTAATATGTTGCTATTGGTAAAGTTAATGTTTTCATTAATCATATCTTATAAATCTAAGGAAGCTGCTTTTCAGTCAAAGAAAAACCAATCAACATTAGCATAAATGGAGGAAACCAATTGAAAGGAATGTGCATACTGAGTTAGTAAATATACACAAACACTATGTGGCTTTCCAGGTCACATCCACACATTTGAGTCATATGTATAGACTTAGATGAATTCAACATAAATGTTGATGTTCATTGCAGAGAACCACCTGATGCTGTGCATTAGAACAAAATTTTGAGTGTTAGTTACTCAATTTTATTACACAAAAGAACAAACCTAAACGAATAAAGCAACCCTGTTCTCCAATGTGCATAGAACTTTGCCTCATTTATAAGAGAGATCACATGATTTTTACACTTGACAAATTTATTGGATGCCTCATATATACCATATATTGTTTTAGGAATATGTTAGAATACAGAACAGGGGGGGAAACCTGTTATATGAGCTTGCTTTCTATGAAGGGTGAAAGAACAAACTGAGAAAATATATGATCAAATTGCATTAAGTACTTTGGAAAAAAAATACAGCAGGAAAGGGGAATAGAAGGGTAAGTGGTAGGGTGGCCAGGGAAAGCATCTCTGAGAAGGTATCTGAGTAATGACTTACAGAAAGTGATATAGTGAGCCATGGAGGTCAAGGGGAAGAACATTTTAGCAGAGGGAGCATCTTCCAGAGATGATTATCTGAGAGCAATTTTGAGGGCTAGTGAAGATGCCAGGGTAATTCAGCAAACTGAGCCAAGGGAGTTGAGTAGGGTACGAGGGGTAACAGGGTTGAAGGGCATATTGTTAAGGGCCTTGTAGGCTCTACTGTCAAGATAGTTGGCTTTTACTGTGTGTGAGAATGGGAAATGCCTGGAAGGTTTGAGCAGAGGAGTGATTTTCTGATTTGGAACTGAAAGAATCATTCTGTGGGCTGTGCTGAGATTCGGCTGTAGACGGCAAGGTTAGAAGGAAGCAGGGCCAAAATCAATGGGATAATGAAAGGGTGCTCAAACTAGAATGTGAGACCTCTGAGCCTACCTGAAAACCTTACAGACACACAAGTCTTTAAAAGAATAAATTTCCAGGGGCACCTGGGTGGCTCAGTCAGTTAGGTGTACAGCTCGGCTCAGGTCATGATCTCACAGTTCATGGGTTCGAGCCCTGTGTCAGGCCCTGTGCTGACAGCTCAGAGCCTGGAACCTGCTTTGGATTCTATGTCTCCCTCTCTCTCTGCCCCTCCCCTGCTCATGCTCTGTCTCTGTCTCTCAAAAATAAATAAACATAAACATTTTTTTAAAAAGAAGCATTTTATCTAAAAACTTGCTTTGTCAAAGTCATTTAGAAAATAATTAGAATTTGATTATAATTCTTTTCTTTTGCCCTTTCTAATCCTATCTGGTAGAACAAGGAGGCTGTAGGTGAAAAGTAATAGGGATACTGAGTAACTATTTGGTGGATAATTGGTAATGTTTTTTTGGCAGTATAGTTTCCCTAAGTTAGAAATGTAACGTCTTCAGAGCGCCTGGGTTAAGCATCCCACTTCGGCTTGGGTCGTGATCTCGTGGTTGGTGAGTCTGAGCCCTCACTGGACTCTGTGCTGACAGCTTGGAGCCTGGAGCCTGCTTTAGATTCTGTGTTTCCCTCTCTCTCTGTCCCTTCTTGCAATCTCTCTCTCTCTCTCTCTCTCTCTCTCTCTCTCTCTCTCAAAAATAAACATTAAAAAAAAAACCGAAATGTAATGTCTTCAGTGATTAGACAAAAAAAAGTTGAAGGTTGAGTCTTGTGTTCAATAAAATATTTAAGTTATTGATGATTTAAAAAAATATTATTTATTACTAGACCACTATGGATTTCTGTCATGAAACTTGTGAGTTTAAATAATTTAGTAACATTGAAAAAATTATATTCCAACATATTATGTGATTAAGGTGTCTTAGTACTTTTAAGTATGAAAATAAAATATAAAAAGAAATGCTGTCCACCCTTATTACACAATAAACAATTTTTCATCTATAGATATGCCAACTAATTAGGGAAAAAAGCCCCCATCTATCTCATTAGAATATGCAGTTACAATAAAATTTTATATTTTCACTTTTTCCTTAATAACTATGAAATATTTGGGGGCACCTGGGTGCCTCTGTCAGTTGAATGTTTGACTCTTGATTTTGGTTTGGGTCATGATCCCAGGGTCATGGGCTCAAGCCCCTCATGGTGCTCCACCCTGAATGTGAAGCCTGTTTAAGATTCCCTCTTTCTGGGTTCCTGGGTGGTTCAGTCAGTTAAGCATCAGACTCTTATTTTTGGCTCAGGTCATGATCTCGTTGTTCCTGAGATCAAGCCCTGCTTCAGGCTCCGTGCTGACGGCCTGTTTGGGATTCTGTCCCTCTCTCTCTCTGCCCCTCCTGTGAACATGCTCTCCCCCCCCCACTGCCCCCCCCACCTCAAAATAAAAAAACAAAAACAAAAACTCTACCTCTTTCTCTCTAAAAATAAATTATGAAGTATTTTAACGTTGTTTTCATCAATTGTATTCCACTAACACTTGGAAAGATAACTTAATTCAAAATATCTTTTAAAAGAATTTAGAATGTTACAGACATGAAAATAATTAAAATCATAAATACATTATAACACCAAAGTTTTTTAGGTGATCCATAGCAGATCCAAAACCAGCACTATTTAGTATAAATATAATTCTAATAGAATTACACATGTGAACCACATATGTAAATTTAAATTTAAATTCATTAAAAATAAACAGGTAAAACTTTAATAATTTATTTTATTTCATCCAATATATAAAAATACCACTTCAACATCATGTAGTCAATAGAAAAAATATTGAGATAGTTTATACTCAATTTTCATATTGATTTTTTGAAATCTTGTGTACATTTTACCTTACAGTATATCTCAGTTTGAACTAGCCATATTTCAAGCACTCAGTAGTCACATGTGGCTAATGGCTATTGACTAGCACATTGTATAGCATGTCTCTAAGTTTTAAACGTGTGTATGTATATATTATATAAGCTTCTGTGTGGGTAACATGATGGAAACATGTTTAATTACAAAAAAAATTAATTTAACATTTCCACCTGTTAAAGTGCTTATTTGTAATAAATTTTTTTTTTAATTTTTTTTTTCAATGTTTGTTTATTTTTGGGACAGAGACAGAGCATGAACGGGGGAGGGGCAGAGAGAGAGGGAGACACAGAATCAGAAACAGGCTCCAGGCTCTGAGCCATCAGCCCAGAGCCTGACGCGGGGCTCGAACTCACGGACCGCGAGATCGTGACCTGGCTGAAGTCGGACGCTTAACCGACTGCGCCACCCAGGCGCCCCTCTGTAATAAAATTTTAATTGGAAGATGGAAATACCTTTAGATTTCGTGAGATCTATATAAAATGAACAAAAATTGATCTGTCACAACAATTTAAACTCACGATGAAATTTTTAGTTGTTGACCTAACAATGTTTAGAGATTTTGGGGCACCTGGGTGGCTCTGTCGGTTAAGCATCAGACTTCGGCTCAGGTCATGAACTCATGGTTTGTGGGTTTGAGCCTTGCGTGGGACTCTGTGCTGACAGTTCAAAGCCTAGAGCCTGCTTCAGATTCTGTGTGTCTCTCTGCTCTTTCCCCTCTCATGTTCTGTCTCTGTCTCTCTCTCAAAAATAAATAAGCATTAAAACAAACAAACAATGTTTAGAGGCGTATATGAGCAAACAAGTTTGAATACTACTAGGCTGCTTCGAAAATATTGGTAAGAGATAAAGGTAACTTGGGGAAGATTTTAGAATGCAGTAGAATTCTGGATATAGTTTTAAGGTTTGGGGCACTACTCAAAATTTTTAAGACAAAAACATATACAAATGGTTGCTCTTCAACCTGGAAAATATGCTAGTGAAGGGATCCTTTGGGTTCTCATTAGGAGTTACATAATGTTGACAGCCCACAAACCATTATAAAGATTATTTTCTAAAAAAATAGAACCTTGTGCTGTGCTACGTTACCCTTGGTAGACTTGCCCAAGTTGTTACATTTCAGTGCCATTGGGACCTCTGTGTTTGAGGAGCGATAGCAAGTTGTCTTGTTTGGTGGGACTTCAGTGTGTAATTGTGAGCATTTTCTCAACCTCTTTAGGATTGTCCCCATTATATTTGGGTCTCTTTCTAAATTACAGTTTGGTGCTCAGCCTATATGGTATATATTTTTAAACACTCAGTCCCTACCACAGTAAACTGGAGATGACACATATCAGATAGTTCTCTATCCAATCTAGTTTTGCCTTTCTATGGCTAGATGACAGTACGAATGATTTGAAATTGGGTTGCCATCCAATTTTTTCAGGTTGAGTGCTTGTAAGTCTGAGCTCCTTCTCACTCAGTCCTCTGAGGAAAGATTAGAGCAATTCTGTATCTCCCTATGGAATTTCTAGTTTTAGAAGAACAATATCTCTAGGTGAGGGAAGTTTTATTTATCTTGGTATAACTGAACTCTTATATATCTTTTACCACTGCCCTTACATGACACTTCCTTTGAAGGAATATCAAGTTGCAGTGTGTCCATGATTCTATTTTCTTGCTTTAGGATTCTAACAAGTCTTGTATTGTACTAAATGCAGTTTTAGGGATTTTTGTGATCATAAATCATAACTATTGCTATTTTTTCTTTAAAATTCCTGATATTTCTACCAGGACTGGGCTTTTGTTTTGAGTGAACAGAAACTTTTGGAGAAAATTTCTTGTATTGCTGCTATTAGCATCTTTCTTTTTAAATATAGATCACATAGGATTTATATTCTTTGAATCATTTCGTATAAAGTTTGTTAGACTGTATATAAAACTGAAGATTTCATGCATCTTTTTGTTTGAACCAGCTTGTCAGAGTGAAATATATCAAATTTGATATTTTCTCTTTGGGGATAAAAATTTTATTGACATTGGGTATGTATATTATTAAACTGTTTGGGGGTGACTGTCAGTCCATTCCCTGCTATGTACAATAAAGCCTGGAATGAAACATGAAACTTTGATAAGAGATTTTTGGGCCCTACCTATATACAGTTTTTAAACTTTTTATAAGACCGCTGATGTGTTTTTTTTTCCTCAATGTGTAACATTTCCATTAGGAGCAAAATCTGATTTTGGTGGGTGACACATTCTTATTAATTTAAATTTTAGTTCTGGAACATTTTCTCCCCCTCCTTCCTTTACTTTCCTTAATTGTCTTCACATAATTTACTTATTTGTACCATACACATATGTCCTCTAAACATAAATTATATATATATTATTCAATACATATTTCTTCATGTAAGTGAGATGTCCTCTATTAAGCTACAAAGATACAGAAAAGATTAAATTAATGGATCGTTTTTGACACTTATTAGCTACAGTCCTTCAAGATTCATGTATATCTTGTGAAAAATGATAACATTGTTCAAGAACCCAGAATGTGTGTGTGGGGGGTGTGGGTTTGGTGTGGGGGTGGATGGTAGGAGTGAAGTGTATCTGCCCCCATAACCATATAAAGATTGAAGACTCTGGCAAAGATATCTATTCTTAGTTTGATGTTACAAGTTATCTGTATGAGGGATATGATCGATATTTGAATGTATTTTTTTCATTTTTCAAGAATATTGTGCGGGGCGCCTGGGTGGCGCAGTCGGTTAAGCGTCCGACTTCAGCCAGGTCACGATCTCGCGGTCTGGGAGTTCGAGCCCCGCGTCGGGCTCTGGGCTGATGGCTCAGGGCCTGGAGCCTGTTTCCGATTCTGTGTCTCCCTCTCTCTCTGCCCCTCCCCCGTTCATGCTCTGTCTCTCTCTGTCCCAAAAATAAATAAACGTTGAAAAAAAAATTAAAAAAAAAGAATATTGTGCTAGGACAATTGCTAGTTACAAAGCTTTTATGACTCACTGTCTTTCAGGCGTGTGTGTGTGTGTGTGTGTGTGTATCGCCACACACACACACACACACACACACACACACACACACACACACTGAGTGTGAGCAGGGGAGGGGCAGAGAAAGAGGGAAACACAGAATCCAAAGCAGGCTCCAGGCTCTGGGCTGCCAGCACACAGACTGATGCGGGCTCAAACTTATGAACTGTTGAGATCCTGACGTGAGCCAAAGTTGGACGCTCAACCAACCGAGCCACCCAGGAGCCCTAACAGTTTTATTTATTTATGTTTATGTTTATGTTCATATGTATGGGGTTTTTTTTGACAGATGTAAGATTTCTTTAGGTCAGACTAGTATAGAATTTGGTTCATTCACATATGACGTAGTCCAATTGTATGTGGATTCTACCAAATTACTCATTTTACTCATATACCCCTTTCACATTTATTGGATGTCAGTCCTGTGCCAGGAACTTACGAACTACAAATATGAATTTAAGTTATAATTCCCACAATTAACTCGATTTAGGGGAAAATACCATCATATAAAGCAACTGAAATGTTTGCTATCAGATTATTTACATATATAAAATAGAAGGGATAAACTATGTTTTGGTATGCATAATAACTCATATTAACAGTTCTTTAGAACAAAATATTAGAAAATATTCGTGATGGCCCTTGAAGCCTATGTTTATTCCAATATTACTATCATTTTTTGAAATTGAGGATGGCCTTGAAATTGGTTTGTAAGCATTATAAGAAACTCAGTATCTTGTAATCATAGTTTTTTCCATGGCCTGATTTTGTTAAAAGAAATCTCTCTCATGATTATATATGTAACTCACCAGATTTGGATCTGAATGACTCTTGGCTATTTTAAAAATCAAATTTACCCAGAGACAGAAAAATGATTTGCTTCATTTAAGATGATTAAGAGGTTAACTTAGAAAAGAATCTTGCAAAATATTTTAAGCACTGTGACAAAAAATCTCAGTGCTATTTCTAAAAATGCAGTCTAAGATCAGAGTCTCCAGATACCCATATACACATGTCCATGCATATGCACTCATATCTCCTACAGTAATAGTCCACAGCTATCTGAACCCCAACAGAATGGCCAAATGTGGGCCATTCAGGAGTACTTTCAACGGAATGTCATTGGAAGTTTCAAGTTCACAATTATTTTAAGAAGACTAAGAAGCATGCTGAAGTCTCTATTTATTTATCTACCTAATAGAATGTTATATAAAACCAACATGTGACTCTTCCAGAACATACTTCTACTTGGGAAGATTTTGATCCATCCTATCAACTGATGTAAAAGTATCTTTGATCTCAGGTGAGATTGGGGCTGAGAGCTGCGCTAGCCCCATGATGGTAATGTTCATTCTTTCTGTGTTTTCCGTAAAACCAGCTTTGCAAAAGGTTGTATGTCCTTCCTTTCTTCCAATTACTTTCATGATTCATTACAATTGATTTAATTACCTTTCTCTACATGGTCATTATCATCAAATGTTGTACCCTGCAATTAAAAGTTATATTTTATAAGACTTTTATTTGTAAATGATATTAACAGCCAATCACTCTTAAATATATATTTAAAACTTTAGTAAGTACTGTAGAATACATAGATTGAACAAGTATAAACCACTCAAGGTGACATTTGCAATGACGACATTTATTTGGAATTCTATATTTTGGCCTGTTTACAAAATATTCAGCTGTAGGTATTCCTAGCAACAATTAATTACTATGTGTGGCTACTTTTTACAGCCCTTTATAATGGGATGCTTTTAAAAGCATGCACTGAGATAGTTGTAAGCCAGATTTAAATAATTATGACATACAAAGGCTAATAGAACTTAATGAAAAATATATAGAGTAGTGAAATCAAAGTCAAAGGTCATGTTTTTTTGCTCTATTTTATGACGATTCTTTTGTGATATTTTAGTGTCTTGTGCACTTAACACCTCTCAGTTTCATTGTTTGTATGCTATCTCCACTGGCCATGTGTAGTATACACACAACCTAGAGTATAGTAGATATTCCATAAACATTTGGTGAATGAATGGGTAGCTGAAATGCATTTCAAGTCTTTTTACTTAACTACCTTTGCCAAAAATTGGAAATGCAAATTCAGAACAACAAAGGAAAATGCCTTGAATGCATCAAGAACAATTAGGGGTCTTCTCAACTGCTATTCAATTTGCAGATGGAATTTTTCATAAATGTAGCATCTGATTAAAAGCATTGATATTGGTTTTCCTCTCCTGAGGATACTTGTACTCAATTCAGTGACAAAAACAAAAAGTAAATAACCTAGAAGTGGTAAGAATAACTTGCTGGTATTTACAAGGCAGAAGAATTTTCCAGGTGTTTATATCCATCGATTTCCCCAGTCTTTGTATAGATATTAGATGTCTTCTCAATCTTAGAGAATATGCACACTTCCACATAAACTCTTTACTCCCTCATTCTGTACAGAAATTATGGAGTCATCAGAGAGAGGATAAAAGGACAATAATTTTTTTTACCCCACACATTGAAGAAAAAAAAAATCTTTGTACTCCTCTCTGGGATTTCTCTGTTCCCTTTCTTGAAGAGGTGGTTTGTCTGAGGTAATCATTGTGAGGCATCGTTGCCCTGAATTAAGAAAAAAATGTTGTCATAGAATTTTCAGTTATGTTCTGAAATAGTGCTTTTCAAACTTTATCATGTTTTCAAATCACCTAGGGCCCTTGTTGAAATGCAGATTATGATTCAGTGGGCCTGAAATATGGTCTGAGATTCTGCATTTCTAATAAGCTCCCAGGTGTGACCACATTCTGAGTGGATGCTAAACGTACCCAAGACATTTGTGGAGTGGCAGACGTGGCAGCTGTGTAGAGAGTGATACGAATCTATCTGGTTTGCTAATTATCGTGGATCCCAGGGTAATTCCCTGGAAATATGTCTTGCTGCTTCAGTTCTGATGCCTTTCTCTTGTTCCTTCATTGCCATTTGCTTGTGGAATATTTTTAGTAGCAGAATTCATCTTCTTTAATTCAACCTGCTCCACCAATTACAAAGAAGCAATAAGCAACACAATGTCTGGTTAGAAGTCCAGACCTCTAGAACATTTAAAAACATTTAATGGCCAATATGCATCTATTATCAATAACTATAAAGAAATTAGCTCTTTTGACTTAAAAATGAATATTTTCCTTTTCGATATGGGCACGGTTTGCTTGCATGCTCAAGCTAACAGTCATGGGAAATTGTTGCATTGTGTTTTTGTAAACATGGGCGAGGCTTATCTTCTTTGCTGTTTTGAAAATGTGACTTTTATAAAAGTTGAAGTTGCCTTTATTCTTGTCATACCTGTTCCAGAACATTCTTCAAATGTTTGTGGTCCATAAAGGATACACTTGATATGTTATATGGAGTTCTATGAAGATATGAAGACGGCCAAGAAAAATCATAACTTTTCTTTTTAATTTTTTAATGTTTATATTTTGAGAGAGAGAGAGAGAGTGAGAGAGTGCACATAAGTAGGGGAGGGGCAGAGAGAGAGAGAGAGAGAGAGAGAGAGAGAGAGACGCAGAATCCAAAGCAGGCTCCAGGCTCTGAGCTGTTAGCACAGATCCGGACGCAGGGCTCGAACCCATGAACCACAAGATCATGACCTGAGAAGTCAGATGCCTAACTGACTGAGCCACCCAGGCATCCCAAATCATAGCTTTTCTTAGCCAAAGAAAATTTCTACAGTAAACTCTGTGAACAAGTTTGAGTCAGTGTGATTGCAAATGGCCATATGAAACCTTGATTCATTTAGACCTTTAATGAATTTGGTGTGTCATCATTTGCCTCTCTAACACCCATCCCCTCTTACTTTAATAGTTGTGACTTTTGCATGGTGATTAAGCTTGGTCTCCATTGCTTCTCTACATCCACTCTTCTACCTTTCCAATCTGCAGTGTGCTCCTACACTGATCAGTTGGAACACCACTACAAGCTCTCCCTCCCTAACTTTGAGAGTACAACAGATGGGAGATAAGAAGGAGATGTCAAGATTCTCCTTTCTCCAGCTCCCTCCCTGCAGGGTTATCATGGGCTGGCTGTGTCTCCCTGCTAAAGGAATCTGCTTCTGTCAGGTGACCCTCTCTACCTGACCTGCCTCCGGGTACTTCCCTTCTATCATAGTTGAAAATATAAATTTTTAAAAAATGTTTGTTTAGTTTTTGAGATAGAGGGAAACAGAGCATGAGTGGGGGAGGAGCAGAGAGACAGGGAGACACAGAATCTGAAGCAGGCGACAGGCTCTGACCTGTCAGCACCAAGAACTCATGGACTGTGAGATCATGACCCGAGCTGAAGTTGGATGCTTAACTGACTGAGCCATAGAGGAGCCCTGAAAATATAACTTTTAATAGCTGTTTTAAGTATTGTCATAAGGTCTCTGAATTACAGCCAAAGACACGTAGGTCTGGAAGCTGTCTCTCATTGAAAACAGGTTTGCATTCTAGATTGCAGTTGAAGTAAAAACAATACAAAATATTCTTTGGGCCAAGAATTTTAAAGATGTCAGATGTTAGTATAAGATCTTTGTAGCTCACTGGACATAAATATGTGTTATTAGACCAGTTTTCTCCTTTGTTTTCAGAGGATGCTTTCTCTCCGAGTTAATTTGGAGTTAGAGTTGTTTTATTTAGCTATAAAGACATGTGATTTGTGGAAATGTTTTGCAAGGTGAAGGAGAGAGTGTTAGTTGTATGGCGTGGCATTGTCACACATACAGCATAAAGTAGGTTAAGAAAAGCTGAGAAAAATATTTTCCTCCCAATGAGGGCCTAGGTTCTCAGGACTATGTTTATTCCCAGGCAGGCATGTGCACCAAGTTTGATGACTACATATCTCTTATCAAACACAACTCATTTCTGTTATAAACTGTTAGAGAATAAGAGGTGTGATCATGTTTATAAGTTCAAGACATTTTTGAATTTTGGTAGCCTTTAGAATTCCCTTTCAAATGTTAGAATATTTGAGTTTTTTGGCTGTTCTCTAGAGATCAGGTACCTAAGTAGTAACGATAGTAGTTAAGTCTTCTGGAGCATCTTTCTGGAAGATACCTGATAAGTATTCATGAATCAAAAAGACAAGTGGATGAATGTTCTCTAATTCATGTTTATCAAGAACAATAATTACTGCATTTTACATATCCATTTTGGGATAATGTATGCATGCATAAAAATAAACACGATTCCAGTTCAATGAATTCTTGTCAGAAGAATGATTTTAAGACTTGAAGCCAAGCTTTTGCCTGTTATTAACTGAACTCCTTCATTAAGTAACAAGGGAGGAAAGCATTGAAAGCATATTTTGTAAAGAGAAATGATTTCATTAGTTTTTCCACAGTTGTTCAACCAGATCAGGAAAATAGCTTAGCATTTTACCTGTAAGTATCTTTTCAGAAAAGTATAGAAAAAGCTTACATTTGCAGAAGTTTCTAAGAACTAAAGTGATTGAAGCTTGTTTCTTTGTGTGGCACTGTGCACATCATTTCATTCTCAGTAAAGTGATAAGCTTTGTAAGAGTAAGCTTTTTATTTTCCTTATAATGATCTTCAAACTGAAGTCACATATTTAACTTGAACTTCATATGCAGATCAAACTTTATCTTTGAAACAGTTATTGAAGCTTTTTACTCTATTCTTGGGAATGATTAATCTAGTTAGAGTCTCTTTCCCTCAAATTTGCTCCAGTGTTTTTATATGGTAGAATGGAAATTTGCAATAAGAGGGAATAATAAAACTAGACTATACTTTTACTGATGATTTACTCATGAAAACTATTTTCCTTTATCATATACATTGGAGAAAACATTTTAGTAAAACAGTAAACCTTACTTGTCCTTACCTAAAGTGAGATATTAGTATTTGTATATGATGATATGATTGTGTTTACATCTCCCTTCCCATGCATATGTGTATGCATGCAAATCCCCAAATCATACAGTATTTTTTCAGATTTATTTTGTTTGATATTTTCCTTTATTTTAAAGCATATACAGTACATCTAAATGAGCCTGTTCTATTTCCTCAGAAGTACTTTGAGGTTATAAATCTGTAGATACTTTACACCGGAACTCTAATTTGTGTAGCAGGACAACTTTATTTTCATAATCTGTATGACACCCTCAGACATGCTCATGAAAAACAAGTTGGTGATTTACCATCAGCATTTCTGTCTCTTCAGCTGCCTTCCTATTTAGTCTGCTTCATTGGTATCTAACCCATTCCCCATCTCTTTTCCTGTGTTGCCTGCTTCAGATCTCCTATGGATGTGGGGATGTTGGCAGAAGATGAAAGAGCAGATTGTGCAGGTTACCAATACAGCCGTAAATGGAGATGACCAAAGAGAAGGAGGGTTGGAGGTGGGTGAGGGGTAATTAAACAGAACTGCATTGATCCTGAAGTATAGAGAGGAAGCAGGGAGGCATGGATCTGAAAAGCACAGACCATGTTAGCTGACTTCATAAGTCCTAAAAGCCAGTTAGTCAGAAAATTATCAGTTCTGGCAGAAAACTGTGCTTTCCGAATGCAAGCTTTACAAAACCTTTTATCAGGTCTGATAGAATTCAATGAATAAAAAAGGGAAGAGCGGTGTAGTGGTAGAAATGACAGACCATAAAGACTGGCCTGAAAAAACCTTTGAAATATCTCTCTTAATGGTGTTGCAGAAGCAGGTGAAGGCAAGAAATTAGCAGTTGAATTCAGAGGAATTTTTAAGTAGAAGGGTGATAGGGTGGGTATGTTGTGTAAACTTATAGCAGAGTTTGAAATACCTGCAGCTGGGTAGCATGTTAGGAGGGAAGAAGCTGAGTTGAGGGTAAGGGAGTTTGCACAGGAAAGAGGACAGTGATGGGAACTGGAATCTTAATTCAAGGCATGGAGTAAAAGTTATACATCAGGTTCTACTAGGAACATGGCAAATTCAAACCAGTCCCAGATTGAGGTAGATATCCAAGGCTGAAGGTCATATCCAAGGGGAGTGGTGCTGGGCAAACTGTTAAGGGCTATAGGAAAGAAATAATGGGAGCATCCAGCCCAGTGAGGCATCCTGAGAAAAATGAGGCAGAAAAGTGAAAAAGTGTGTAGCCTGTGTGAAACAAGGTTAGTGTGAATAAGGGGGAATGGGTCCTAATAATTAGACTAGAATACAAGGCATGTCATTAGTAACTTGAGTAATCTCTTTGTGGCTAAGATGTTAAGGGGTGAGTGGAAAGTCATAGAGCCTTTTTAAATGGGTGGTGAGGGCTCTGTCTTTGTGTCTCTGAAGCACTTGGCAGTTCATCCTAGTGTCTGGACCTGCCAAGACTCTTTCCAAGAGTGGTATTGCTTATTAGTTCCAGGGTAGGGTGAAGAGTGTGCAGATGTCCAGTTTGCTAGGCGAGTAACTGGGATGAGTGTGGCTTGGATTTAAAAACTATGTTATGCACAGGTAAAGTTATAGTTTATAATTGAATAGGTAAGAATAACTGAGTAAAGATTTTCAAGAAAATATTAGAGTGGACACTGCTGGTTTCCTTCTGTAACCCTAGTATGGTGCTAGTATTAAATCATAAAAATAGAAAATTAAAGTAGATAATGAGAAGATCAAGTACAGTGTGATAACTTGTCATTAAGTGGTAGAAAGCTTGGGTTTCATCTTTGATTCAACCACTACTGTCCAAGGATTCACTGTGGTCAGTCAAGTACTCAGATCAACACCACCACAATCCTTATTTCACCTGAGATGCTAAGACTGATAGGTGGTAAAATTATTATTATGGGGAAATATCAAACCAAAATGACACAAAGTTTTTATAATTATTAAGAATTTAAAAGGCTGTTAAATACCATGGATGAACAAAACTCTCTGAATTCCAGTTCTCATGGAATTTAAATAGGTAAAAATGGAAAACAGCAGCAAGGGAATTAATCCTCCTCATATTTCCATATGCTTGTGAATGAAGTCGTCCTTGGTATCAGAGGAAAACAGGATTCTCTGTTGAGGCATCCTGAAAAGTAGGGAAGGGGGCCAGTGATAGTAACTGAAATGCCAGTGCAAGGAGAATGCCTCTCTTTACAAAATGATTTAGTCAGAGCTTTCCTTTTGATCCATGGTTGATTGTTCATTTTTTCTGGATGCCCTTAAGCTAACTTTGAAGTTCAACAGGTATTTTTGGAAGTTGCCTTAGATGTGTCAATCACTGCATTGTTCTCTTAAGAGGAGATGTAGACTCTCATTTTCTAGAAGAGTGAACCTGTTCTGGTTATATGTAATTTCTAGCTAGAGGACAATTTCGCCATTCACCAAGCATTGTCCTGTCTGGGAGGCTCTGGTAGGAGCTGTTAGTCTGGATAGAACAGACATTTCCCGCTTAAGACGAGGGACAGATCCCAGAATACTGAAGAAAGGGGAAATTCCAAATCGGCCCTCTTAATTGATACAGCCGGGTTAGTACATCTTTTTCTTTTTTTTCTTTTACTTTGGTATTCCAGGTACAACCTGTTTGTTTGTTTTTTAACCTGTTCTTCATCTTCATCTGCAGCAAATACATGTTTTGCTGATGCTTTTGTTAGCCCTCAAATTCTTCCATGCTTACCTTTCATGACTCTATCCTGTTCTGTGGCAGTTACGTTCTACTTGGTGGCAAAGTCATTTCCCACATGATTGTAACAGTTTTATCAAAGAAATATTAAATATCAGAATTTTGGGTATGTAATTTACCTGCCAATGTTATTTTAGTTGTGCAATGTAAGTATATCAATATTAGAATTATATATAATGTGGGGTGTCAAAGAGTACAAAAAACAAAATATACATTTTTAGTTTGGGGGAAAATGCTTACAAAATAAGAATCATTTGTGAACCAAAGAAGGTCAGAGTATAATTTGCGTATAATCACCCCTAAATCAGGAAGAGGAATTGTGTAGGCTGATTTCAATTTTATAGGCTGTGTTAAATGATGTTGAAAGATTACTAGTTTGTGTATTAAGACACCGTGGTGATTCCACAAGTTCAGTTGCCGAAAAGGACTCACCAAACTCAACAGAGCATACTTCTATAGGGTTTTTATTTACAGGTAAGTAATCCAGTGCAGCAAGAGAAAGAGAAACAGACAAGTATTGGGGGGATCTGATAGACCTCCATGTGCAAACTTTGCAGGGCCTTTATCCCCTAAGGACACACTTGGCTCTGAATTAAACCACCAAAGTGTGTGTGAGGAATATTTACACCCCTCCAGTCATGCAGTCAAAGCAGGCGGGCTAACAAGTTACATTGGAAAAACCATTAGCAAACAAACTGGGGGGCTTTCCAGGGGAGTTTTAGACTTTAAACTGTACATCATAAATCCCATTGTATCTATATTGGCCAAAGGTCAAAGCTGACATCCAGAATTCTCAGAGCTAAGGATAGGTTTTTCCCAGTTAAATTGTAAGTTAACTCTGTCCTTTACAGATACTTACTCTTTTGTACCCAGGGAAGAGACATTTGAATATATATTTGATACATTTAGGGCTAAATCCTCTCAGGGAAGAAAAGAAGGAAAATTCTAGAGGTGGAAACTGAGTGGGAACTAGAACAAGGGTAATAGTATTTAATGTCAGTATTTTCCCCTCTAACCTCTATTTCTTTAGAATTAATATGCGTTCCTTATAAGCATAAAATTGGTTGTGTCAGACAGGCCCATGTTGGAAACCCAGAAATAAGTTTTCACCACTCCTATGTTCAAAAGGTATAAAAAGTCATTTATAGGTTTTTGCAAGATGGCGGCTTAGGAGGACGCTGGGCTCACCGCACGTCCTGCTGATCACTTAGATTCCATCTACACCTGCCTAAATAACCCAGAAAACCGCCAGAGGATTAGCAGAACGGAGTCGCCGGAGCCAAACGCAGACGAGAGGCCCACGGAAGAGGGTAGGAAGGGCGGCGAGGCGGTGTGAGCTCCATGGAATGGCAGGAGGGAGCCGGGGCGGAGGGGTGGCTCGCCGGCCAAGCAGAGCCCCCGAGTCTGGCTTGCAAAAGCGGAGGGGCCTGACGGACCGTGTTCCCACAACAAGCGCGACTTAGCGTCTGGGAGGTCATAAGTTAACTGCTCTGCTCGGAAAGCGGGAAGGCTGGAGGACAAAGGGAGGGAGAGCTGCTGAGCCCCCTGACAACAGAGCTCAGTTTGGTGGGGAACAAAGGTGCTCGCCAGCGCCATCTCCCCCACCCATCCCCCAGCCAAAATCCCAAAGAGAACCAGTTCCTGCCAGGGAACTTGCTCGCTCCGCGCAAACACCCAACTCTGCGCTTCTGCAGAGCCAAACCTCCGGCAGCGGATCTGACTCCCTCCCGCTGCCACAGGGCCCCTCCTGAAGTGGATCACCTAAGGAGAAGCGATCTAAGCCTGCCCCTCCTGCCCCCGTGCACCTTGCCTACCCACCACAGCTAATATGCCAGATCCCCAGCATCACAAGCCTGGCAGGGTGCAAGTGGCCCAGACGAGCCACACCACCCCACAGTGAATTCCGCCCCTAGGAGAGGGGAAGAGAAGGCACACACCAGTCTGACTGTGGCCCCAGCGGTGGGCTGGGGGCAGACATCAGGTCTGACTGCGGCCCCGCCTACCAACTCCAGTTATACACCACAGCACAGGGGAAGTGCCCTGCAGGTCCTCACCACGCCAGGGACTATCCAAAATGACCAAGCGGGAGAATTCCCCTCAGAAGAATCTCCAGGAAATAACAGCTAATGAGCTGATCAAAAAGGATTTAAATAATATAACAGAAAGTGAGTTTAGAATAATAGTCATAAAATTAATCGCTGGGCTTGAAAACAGTATATAGGACAGCAGAGAATCTCTTGCTACAGAGATCAAGGGACTAAGGAACAGTCACGAGGAGCTGAAAAACGCTTTAAACGAAATGCATAACATAATGGAAACCACCACAGCTCGGCTTGAAGAGGCAGAGGAGAGAATAGGTGAACTAGAAGATAAAGTTATGGAAAAAGAGGAAGCTGAGAAAAAGAGAGATAAAAAAATCCAGGTGTATGAGGGGAAAATTAGAGAACTAAGTGATACACTAAAAAGAAATAATATACGCATAATTGGTATCCCAGAGGAGGAAGAGAGAGGGAAAGGTGCTGAAGGGGTACTTGAAGAAATCATAGCTGAGAACTTCCCTGAACTGGGGAAGGAAAAAGGCATTGAAATCCAAGAGGCACAGAGAACTCCCTTCAGACGTAACTTGAATTGATCTTCTGCACGACATATCATAGTGAAACTGGCAAAATACAAGGATAAAGAGAAAATTCTGAAAGCAGCAAGGGATAAACGTGCCCTCACATATAAAGGGAGACCTATAAGACTCGTGACTGATCTCTCTTTTGAAACTTGGCGGCCAGAAAGAATTGGCACGAGATTTTCAGGGTGCTAGACAGAAAAAATATGCAGCCAAGAATCCTTTATCCAGCAAGTCTGTCATTTAGAATAGAAGGAGAGATAAAGGTCTTCCCAAACAAACAAAAACTGAAGGAATTTGTCACCACTAAACCAGCCCTACAAGAGATCCTAAGGGGGACCCTGTGAGACAAAGTCCCAGAGACATCGCTACAAGCATAAAACATACAGACATCACAATGACTCTAAACCCGTATCTTTCTATAATAACACTGAATGTAAATGGATTAAATGCGCCAACCAAAAGACATAGGGTATCAGAATGGATAAAAAAACAAGACCCATCTATTTGCTGTCTACAAGAGACTCATTTTAGACCTGAGGACACCTTTAGATTGAGAGTGAGGGGATGGAGAACTATTTATCATGCTACTGGAAGCCAAAAGAAAGCTGGAGTAGCCATACTTATATCAGACAAACTAGACTTTAAATTAAAGGCTGTAACAAGAGATGAAGAAGGACCTTATATAATAGTTACAGGGTCTATCCATCAGGAAGAGCTAACAATTATAAATGTCAATGCGCCAAATACCGGAGCCCCCAAATATATAAAACAATTACTCATAAACCTAAGCAACCTTATTGATAAGAATGTGGTAATTGCAGGGGACTTTAACACCCCACTTACAGAAATGGATAGATCATCTAGACACACGGTCAATAAAGAAACAAGGGCCCTGAATGAGACATTGGATCAGATGGACTTGACAGATATATTTAGAACTCTGCATCCCAAAGCAACAGAATATACTTTCTTCTCGAGTGCACATGGAACATTCTCCAAGATAGATCATATACTGGGTCACAAAACAGCCCTTCATAAGTTTACAAGAATTGAAATTATACCATGCTTACTTTCAGACCACAATGCTATGAAGCTTGAAATCAACCACAGAAAAAAGTCTGGAAAACCTCCAAAAGCATGGAGGTTAAAGAACACCCTACTAACGAATGAGTGGGTCAACCAGGCAATTAGAGAAGAAATTAAAAAATATATGGAAACAAACAAAAATGAAAATACAACAATCCAAACGCTTTGGGACGCAGCAAAGGCAGTCCTGAGAGGAAAATACATTGCAATCCAGGCCTATCTCAAGAAACAAGAAAAATCCCAAATACAAAATCTAACAGCACACCTAAAGGAACTAGAAGCAGAACAGCAAAGGCAGCCTAAACCCAGCAGAAGAAGAGAAATAATAAAGATCAGAGCAGAAATAAACAATATAGAATCTAAAAAAAACTGTAGAGCAGATCAACGAAACCAAGAGTTGGTTTTTTGAAAAAATAAACAAAATTGACAAACCTCTAGCCAGGCTTCTCAAAAAGAAAAGGGAGATGACCCAAATAGATAAAATCATGAATGAAAATGGAATGATTACAACCAATCCCTCAGAGATACAAACAATTATCAGGGAATACTATGAAAAATTATATGCCAACAAATTTGACAACCTGGAAGAAATGGACAAATTCCTGAACACCCACACTCTTCCAAAACTCAATCAGGAGGAAATAGAAAGCTTGAACAGACCCATAACCAGCGAAGAAATTGAATCGGTTATCAAAAATCTCCGAACAAATAAGAGTCCAGGACCAGATGGCTTCCCAGGGGAGTTCTACCAGACGTTTAAAGCAGAGATAATACCTATCCTTCTCAAGCTATTCCAAGAAATAGGAAGGGAAGGAAAACTTCCAGACTCATTCTATGAAGCCAGTATTACTTTGATTCCTAAACCAGACAGAGACCCAGTAAAAAAAGAGAACTACAGGCCAATATCCCTGATGAATATGGATGCAAAAATTCTCAATAAGATACTAGCAAATCGAATTCAACGGCATATAAAAAGAATTATTCACCATGATCAAGTGGGATTCATTCCTGGGATGCAGGGCTGGTTCAACATTTGCAAATCAATCAACGTGATACATCACATTAACAACAAAAAAGAGAAGAACCATATGATCCTGTCCATCGATGCAGAAAAGGCCTTCGACAAAATCCAGCACCCTTTCTTAATAAAAACCCTTGAGAAAGTCGGGATAGAAGGAACATACTTAAAGATCATAAAAGCCATTTATGAAAAGCCCACAGCTAACATCATCCTCAACGGGGAAAAACTGAAAGCTTTTTCCCTGAGATCAGGAACACGACAAGGATGCCCACTCTCACCGCTGCTGTTTAACATAGTGCTGGAAGTTCTAGCATCAGCAATCAGACAACAAAAGGAAATCAAAGACATCAAAATTGGCAAAGATGAAGTCAAGCTTTCGCTTTTTGCAGATGACATGATACTATACATGGAAAATCCGATAGACTCCACCAAAAGTCTGCTAGAACTGGTACATGAATTCAGCAAAGTTGCAGGATACAAAATCAATGTACAGAAATCAATTGCATTCTTATACACTAACAATGAAGCAACAGAAAGACAAATAAAGAAACTGATCCCATTCACAATTGCACCAAGAAGCATAAAATACCTAGGAATAAATCTAACCAAAGATGTAAAGGATCTGTATGCTGAAAACTATAGAAAGCTTATGAAGGAAATTGAAGAAGATTTAAAGAAATGGAAAGTCATTCCCTGCTCATGGATTGGAAAAATAAATATTGTCAAAATGTCAATACTACCCAAAACTATCTACACATTCAGTGCAATCCCAATCAAAATTGCACCAACATTCTTCTCGAAACTAGAACAAGCAATCCTAAAATTCATATGGAACCACAAAAGGCCCCGAATAGCCAAAGGAATTTTGAAGAAGAAAACCAAAGCAGGAGGCATCACAATCCCAGACTTTAGCCTCTACTACAAAGCTGTCATCATCAAGACAGCATGGTATTGGCACCAAAACAGACACATTGACCAATGGAATAGAATAGAAACCCCAGAACTAGACCCACAAACGTATGGCCAACTCATCTTAGACAAAGCAGGAAAGAACATCCAATGGAAAAAAGACAGCCTCTTTAACAAATGGTGCTGGGAGAACTGGACAGCAACATGCAGAAGGTTGAAACTAGACCACTTTCTCACACCATTCACAAAAATAAACTCAAAATGGATAAAGGACCTAAATGTGAGACAGGAAACCATCAAAACCTTAGAGGAGAAAGCAGGAAAAGACCTCTCTGACCTCAGCCGTAGCAATCTCTTACTCGACACATCCCCAAAGGCAAGGGAATTAAAAGCAAAAGTGAATTACTGGGACCTTATGAAGATAAAAAGCTTCTGTACAGCAAAGGAAACAACCAACAAAACTAAAAGGCAACCAACGGAATGGGAAAAGATATTCGCAAATGACATATCGGACAAAGGGCTAGTATCCAAAATCTATAAAGAGCTCACCAAACTCCACACCGGAAAAACAAATAACCCAGTGAAGAAATGGGCAGAAAACATGAATAGACACTTCTCTAAAGAAGACATCCGGATGGCCAACAGGCACATGAAAAGATGTTCAGCGTCGCTCCTTATCAGGGAAATACAAATCAAAACCACACTCAGGTATCACCTTACGCCAGTCAGAGTGGCCAAAATGAACAAATCAGGAGACTATAGATGCTGGAGAGGATGTGGAGAAACGGGAACCCTCTTGCACTGTTGGTGGGAATGCAAATTGGTGCAGCCGCTCTGGAAAGCAGTGTGGAGGTTCCTCAGAAAATTAAAAATAGACCTACCCTATGACCCAGCAATAGCACGGCTAGGAATTTATCCAAGGGATACAGGAGTACTGATGCATAGGGCCACTTGTACCCCAATGTTCATAGCAGTACTCTCAACAATAGCCAAATTATGGAAAGAGCCTAAATGTCCATCAACTGATGAATGGATAAAGAAATTGTGGTTTATATACACAATGGAATATTACGTGGCAATGAGAAAAAATGAAATATGGCCTTTTGTAGCAACGTGGATGGAACTGGAGAGTGTGATGCTAAGTGAAATAAGCCATACAGAGAAAGACAGATACCATATGGTTTCACTCTTATGTGGATCCTGAGAAACTGAACAGGAACCCATGGGGGAGGGGAAGGAAAAAAAAAAAAAGAGGTTAGAATGGGAGAGAGCCAAAGCATAAGAGACTCTTAAAAACTGAGAACAAACTGAGGGTTGATGGGGGGTGGGAGGGAAGAGAGGGTGGGTGATGGGTATTGAGGAGGGCACCTTTTGGGATGAGCACTGGGTGTTGTATGGAAACCAATTTGTCAATAAATTTCATAAAAAAATAATAAAAAAATAAAATAAAGATATAATGGAAATTAAAAAAAAAGAAATAAAAAGTCATTTATAGAACAAAAAACATATTGCTTTTACTAATAGTGCCGTGTTTAAATTAGTAAAAATGCATTATTTTATTAGTAAAATTTCATTACAATTAAGGTAATTCAAATGAAAATTTGAGAGGTAATATTTTAAGTTTAGGGAAGACTTTCCAATGATGTTACAACAATGGGGAATGTGTGAAATAGGTAAAGTTTGTTTGCACTCATCTCCAAACTCCCTCCTCTCCCTACCCTCCTCACCTTCTCAGGAGCCCTGACACCAGGACAGGGAATACTTTTAGGTTTTCTTTTGAGGAGAAGAGTAATCTGATGGTATAGCACTGTTTAGATAAAGGTGTAAGGCACTTGGTCTGTTACTCTTGCAGGGGTAGTTGCGTTTTACAGTAGGACACAGAATGGGGGAAAATGCGTGATAAGGCTAAGAATCACCGACTTGTAGAATTTCTTGCAAAAACATTTGGGGGCAATATGTGATAGAATGAATCTCTGTACAGAACTTTTCCTGGTGCCCCTGAGACCATTACCTATTCTAATTTCTTCTGTGATGAATGACAATGCATTGAACATCCTGAAATAAAACTGTGACTTTCTAAGGCCCAGTCAACTTGACCCAGCTCAAAGGCCTCATTCTTATGTTCAAATGATGAACATACTGTTTTGCTCCCCTACTCAAAACCAAAACCAAAACAAAAGGTGATTCTGAAACTATTTTTTGAACAAATAATGGTCAAATGTGTCTTTGATTCTTATTTTCTACAAATTCATTCTTAACCCTATCAATATTATGAAAGGAGTGTATATTTTAAAAGAAAATTAATAGAAATTAGATGATAGTTTTAAAATTATACTTTGCATCACAACTTGTAATAAAGCAAATATTTTCTATTCTTGAATTAGGATCTGTATTATGAGTAGTAGATTGAACGTATACACACAGATATATGCACAAGTTGGAGTTGTTTGAGCATCTTAGCTTTCTCTAGAACTTCTGAAGGAGTCAACTCTTAGAGATTTTGTACTGCAAGATATACAGGCTCACACAAATCTGAGGCATCTTCAGTGAATTTCTCAAAGACAAATAGTTTATTTTTAGTAAGGAGAAGTCTGTCGTTGAGTTACAACCTTGAAAGCAAGGAGGAAGAGCAAAATAAACTGCCCAGAATAGTTACCATCAACATGTGTATTTGGGATAATGACACGTGCATTTTTACTTCTGATTATGTTGCTTTTCTACCTCCTCAGCTTTTTCGGGACAAGCAGATAAATGGTCCATTTAGAGTCACACCATATTAAAAATGGACAGGCTCATAAGATCGTACTTTGACTGGCAGTCCAGTTTTTAGGGAATTCAAACTCCCACTAGGAGCCTACTGAGAAGATAATAAAAATTCTACAAAGGTGTATATTTCTTGAATTGATTTGGAAAGCAAATCAATAACCCAGAGAAAAGGCAAATGGTAAGAGAAGGGGGGAAATGATTGTCTTAAACCTATAGTTACAACACTTGACAACCTCAGAATGGTTGAGTGCATTATCACAGTCCTGGAGAGACCAGATCTTTAGCCATGTGGTATCTGTAATGTAGCTTGTTCTGGGGATAAGGGGGGGTTGGATTAATGAGGAGGGGTCAGCTGTTATGCTGAGGGCCTGACCACTTGTATATTTGTGTCTTGGGCTAAAGATATTGAGATGTTAGCATTTGGCATCTGTGTGAAAGTGAAGGTTGCCATTCTAAGCTAAAATAATAAACACTCTGTTCCTTTTAATTTATTCAAATTACTCCAATGATGTCAGCTCTTTGCTATTGTTTGTGAACTTTTCTAATTGAATTACTTGAAAGCAAATCACTGCTAAGCAAGAGCTATGATTATTTTGTCTAATGATCCCAGATCTTTATAGTACTTTTATGTTGAAATGTGGTTTATATTTCTTTTGTTGAAGGCTTAGAATTAAATGTATTAAATGTATTAAATGTATGTATGAATTAAATACATACCTTCATAAATTTTCATGTCTGACATGAGAGATTCTGAGACATAGAAAATATTTTGTTTGGCCACTTTAAAAATTGTTTTACTTTGTTGCCAACGTTTAAATATTAGAAAACTTCACTTCAAAACGCTTTTCTAGGGGCGCCTGGGTGGCTCAGTAGCTTGAGTGTCCGACTTCAGCTCAGGTCATGATCTCACAGTTTGTGGGTCAAGCTCCACTATGGGTTCTGTGCTGACAGAGTCTGCTTCAATTTCTGTGTCTCCCTCTCTCTCTGCTCCTCCCCCCCTCACCTCTCTCTCTCTCTCTCAAAAATAAATAAACATTAAAACATTTAAAAGTAAATGCTTTTTCTAATTTCTTTTGGAAATTTAAAGCCCTTGCAGCATTGGGCTCTGATTCCTACATGGTCACACTCTATCATCTCTGGACAGCTGCTGTCTCCTGCGGTCTGGACAATGTACTCCATATTGCCTCAGATCCTTCCAGACTTGACTGTGCATGGCATGTTCCTGGTCTCTGTGGGCACCTAGGTACAGATGGTCAGAAGCAGCTCAGATATTATTTGCCTGCATGAAAATCTTTTTTATTTATTTTTTAGAGGTATTTGGGAGCAGGACATTCACACCAAGTTTACATTTTTATATTCTCAACGGCCAAGTTCTGACCTAGTAGCTGCAGCATCTCCCTAATGAATGAGTCTGTATATCACAATATCTGCATTCCTTTACAACCTAGAAATTTTTTATGAGCCATAAAATGAGAATGTAGAAAAAGTTCTCTACCTTATTTGTGTATGATGACTGTGTCACAGAGGTCTCTGCAAACCTCCTCAGGTTTGGTGATAAGGAAGACTCATAGGACTCAGCATATAGTTGTACTCATGGCTAAGATTTGTGCACATGGGACAAATTGTGGAGGAAACTAACTACAAACTTTGAGGAGCCCTGTCTTCATGTTGTCACATAAGACATGCTTAATTATCCCAGCACTGCATTGTGACAATGTGTGTAAAATGTTGTCTGTCAGAAAAGTAGAGACTTTAGGTCCAGGATTTTTATTGGGGATTGGATCTCTGTCTAGCATATACCCAAATTTCAGACTCCGAGAAGATAAGTGAGCATTTAGCATAAACCACATTGTTTACCCAGCCTAGAAGACAAGCCTCCGTTATTGATTAGGGAACAGTGGGGACACTCCTGAAATTGAAGTTCCCAGATCTCAGCCAAGAGCCAGCCTTGTAAGCAAGCCTTTCTAAAGATGGCTGTCAGACCTGCTATTTAACTCTTTTGTGCAATGAGAAATACTAAGTTATTCTTTTTTACAAGCACATACCTAATTGTTGGGCAGGCTGTTTCTTATTGAATGATAGAAACTACCCAGCTCATAATTCTGGTCTGTTTCATTTGGTAAACATCTAACTGTGGACAGTGTTTTAAGGTAAAACCTATCTTTATCTCTTAGAGCTCTAGTAATCATTAAATAGAGAAACACATCTCAGACTGCCCTGTTTGATGAATTCATTTACTTAGTTCATTCAGTTCGTATGAGGCACAAGGTCCTTGGGATATAAGATCTCTGCTTTCATGGAAATGATAGCTTATAGTGAATAGAGAGACACTAAACAAAAGACCTAAATAAAATATATAATAGGTTAGAAGATAATGCTGTAGTGGGGGAAAAAAAGAACAGTGTAAGGAACATCAGGATAGCCAGGGTTTATGCTTGTGTTGCATAGAATTAGGGTGGGCCTTGCCAAAAGAATGATTTTTGAGCAAAGATTTAAAGGAAGTTGGTGGGATAGTAAGATTAATATATGGGCAGAGCTTGTCAGGAAGACCAAAAAGATAGCACCGGAGCTCTCAGGTGGGAGAGGAACTGACATCAGAAACAACTGGGGGGCCAATATGGTTGGGGCAGAGCGAGCAAGGAGGATAGTGAGAGATAAGAGCAGAAAGGTAAAGGAGGGCCAGAGTGTGTAGAACATGAATCCATTACAGGGATTTTGGGTTTTACTATGAAAAAAATGGGGGTCATTGCAGGATTTTAAAGAAGTGATGTAATTATTTTTTGATGCATAGAACATACAGAAAATCACTGAATTTTCACAAAATAAACTTACCAGAGTAATCCTTATTCAGATCAAGAAACCTGCTCTTGCTAGTACCTGTAACCCTACCCTTCTGCCACCTCCTAGTCACTGCTTCCTACCAAGGAAAATCTCTATCTTGACGTGTAACACCAAAGACTAGCTTTATGGTATGTATGTATGTATGTATGTATGTATGTATGTATGTATGTATAAATAAATAAATAAATAAATAAATAAATAAATAAATATTATGTACTCCCGCATCTGGCATGTTTTGTTATATCCGTATTTATAGATCCTACATTCTTATTACTGGCTAATATTGTATGATGATGATACACTTTAACCATTCTCCTGTTGATAATGATTTGATTTGCTGCAATTTCTTGATATAATAAATAGCTCTTATGAACATTTCTTACATCTTCCAGTGCATCTATATAGGTGTTTTTTATTTCATACATACTTAAGAGTGGAATTACTGGGTCACAGAGTTGATTTACATTCAAATTTAGTGGATACTGCCAAAGAGTTTGCCAAAGTGATTATACCAATTTACATATCTATCAGCAAGATTTGAATTCTAATTATTCCATGTCCTCGCCAATAATTGGAACTGTCTTTATTTTAGATTTTAGTCATTCTGTTGCCTGTGGAGTATAATTGCATTGTGATTTTAATTGTCATTTTTTATTGGCTAGAAATTTTTTATTAACCTTTTACAAGGTTAATAGCCATTTAGATATCCTCTTTGTGATGTACCTGTTCCAGTTGTTTTGTCCATTTCTTTTTCTATTGGTTTGTCTTTCTCATATTGACCTATAGATGTTACTTTAATAGTCTGGATATGGATCTGAGGTAGGTAGGTTAATGGCCTCCCCAAATGTCCACATTTGAATCCCTGGCACATGTGAATATGTTACTTCTCATGACAAAAGGGACTTTGCAGATGTGACTAAGGTGGTTAAAGACCCTGAGATAGATGCTGAATTATCAAGGTGGCCCAATCTACTAATGAGTTTTTTCAAAGTGTAAGAGGAAGGCAGAAGAAAGGATCAGAGAGGTAACATAAAAAGGACTTGACCCACCATTGCTGGCTTTGAGGATGAAATAAAGGGGCCATGAGCCAAGGAATGTGTCAGCCTTAAGAAGCTGGGGCATGGCTCTCACTGACAGCAAGGAAATGTGGATGTTGATCCTACAACCACAAGCAACTGAATTTTGCCCACAATCCAAATGAACAAAAAAATGGATCATTAGATCCTTCAGAATGAAACACAGCCTTACAGATACCTTGATTTTAGTCCAGTGGGAGCCGTGACAAAATTCTGACCTATAGAATTGTAAGAGATGAGTTTGCATTGTTTAAGCTGCTAGGTTTTTGGTTATTCATGGTGGTAGCTACAGAAAATTAATGCAGAGTTTATGGTAGTATATATTTATTACAAATATTTCCTGTTCTGTGGCTTGGTTTATCACTAGTTTTGTACTGTGATATTAAGATAAGTTCTCAATTTTTTTATCAAATATTTCTTCAATGCCAGAATTTGTGCTAGATATTTTCCCCACCTTTATTAAGATAAAATTCATATATAGCATGGTATAGCGTGAAAGCATACAACATAATGATGTGGTATACATATATATTGTGAAATTATTACCACAATAAGGTTAATTAACATGCATCACCTCACATTGTTACCACTTACTGTGTGTGGGGTGAGAACTTCTAATATCTGCTCTTAACAATACTCTATTGTGTACTTAAAATTTGCTAACTGTAGTCACTATGCTGTACATTAGATCCCCAGACTTACTCATCTTGTAACTGAACAATGAGGAAAATGTTTTTGCATCCAAGTTAAGAAAGTATGTAAAGAAGAATGGAAAGATTAAATTTGTCAAATGCTGAGGGTATGCTGAGTTAAATGAGGACCAAGATTAACTACAGGAGGACAAAAGCCAGATTAAAGAATGGGAGAATGAGATGCAAGAATTGCCAATACTGAGTATAGACAATTCTGGAGGCCTTTTGCTCCAAAGAGACAAAGGGAGAGTGGTGATGAGGATAGTAGGATTAACTATTTTTAAGAAGGGAGAATAACAGGGTGTTTGTATTGCAAGGAAATGATCAAGAAGAAGGAAAAAATCAATGTAGTAAGAGAGAGGGGAAACTTGATGGAGTATGTTCTTGTGTTGGTAAGATGGCGAGGGATCTGGTAATTGTCTCCTTCCTCTCCTACATCTGTCATAGTATGCAGTGAAATTCCTTCTAACTCTAACATAGCTTTGCTGTCAAAATACCATTATAAAATGATTAATAATGGTGAATGTTAGAGATACTGCAATACACATTTTTCAGAGAAAGTTGAAGAACACTCTAAAGTCTCAGTTTCCTTTGCCAATAACATCAGAATTTAGAATATAGAGTAAAGCAAGGGATAAGTGAAAGAAACACCTGAGCAGCAAATAAATATCAATTAACTCAAATATTTTAACTTGGAGAACCTTATGTCATTACCGAGGTTATTTTATATAACTAAAGAAGCAAAAGTGCCGGGATGGCTCAGTCAGTTAAGCATCTGACTTTGGCTTAGGTCATGATCTCACAGTTCATGTGTTCAAGCCCTGCATCAGGCTCTGCACTGAAATTGTTTGGGATTCTTTCTCTCTGTCTCCCTCTCTGTCTGACCCTGTCCCACTTGTGCTCTCTGAAAAAAAAAATTACCAGCAAACACAATGACAACAGGAAAGAGCAGCAGAAGTCAACAGAAAATCTAGACAAAACAAATTTTGGAAAATCAGTCAAGTTCTTCTAAGTGGATTTAACATACATATAATTTAGCTAATAGGTCTTATCTCATTATTTTGGAGTCAGATAGTATAGAGGCAAATAGCTCTACAAACCCCCAGAACTATTGATGTTGCCATACTCTGTCACAGTTCAGTAAGTGTGCCTAATGAGATTACGTTCTTTATCGATATACGGTAATACGCAATAGAAAATTTTCAACAGAAAATTTGTAACAAACCTCAAACATACTTGTGCATAAAGGGATTAAAAGTACTGACCTGAAAATGTTGCTTAATGATTTAGTTCACAAAATTTATTTCCTGTCATTCCTGATAAATGAAGCATTAATGCCTGCATACAGATAAATATATCAAGATTTGACCATCTCTAACATAACCAGACAAGCATATCTCAGGATGTGTGCTTTAAAATCATTGAAAGATAAGCATATTGATCATAGAATAGTAGTCTGTCAGAAAGGACCCTAGAGTTTATCTAATCCATGCTGTATCTGCTCAAATGTGCAAAGTTCACAATATGTGGGTAATGCATATATATTTCTTTTTATACTTATAAACCTCCATCTGTGTTTCTCATTGCTTACTCAGAAGAACTAGCTTTTACCTATATATTTATATTTATCATGATTAAATACTTTCAGACCACCAATCATCTATAACAAGGAATTTTGAAATAAATTGTTATTGTATGATTATTACTTTATAATAACTGGAAAGGGAAACTCAAATAGCCTAGGCTCAGTATGAAAAACAATGTCATAAAAATAAGAATTTTTGTTTGGGATAAACATATTAGAAGTCAAAAGGAAGAGAACTAAACACAATTTATAGACAAAGCTTAACTGGAGCCACAGAGAAAAAAAGTGTTAAAAGAAGCTGTTTTTATGTGGGTTTAGTAGTAGTAAACCACTTGAAGAGAAATTCTGGTAGACAGGTCACTGAAATAGAAGGAAGTGATTGTATAAATATGCAAACTCATGCTTATACAATGAACTTAATTTATAAATACTGTACTTCAGGGTCATGGCCAATGTTTAATCAAGTATAATATGATAATATATAAAAGAAGAATAAAATATTTTAATATGTATGAAAAAATTAACAGAGGATGAATTTAAGATGGTGGAGTAGGAAATACCAGCAATCTGTCTCCCCACCTAGCAATTATACCACCTGAATCTGTCTGATAGAATTATTTTGGAACTCTGGGATCTGTTGAAGTTTCACAACTTCCAGCGGTAGGCTCAGGCAGTCAATTGCAGTTAATTTTTGTTAATTTCAGTTCTTAGTACATCTACCCATTTTCCCACCTTAACCCCATGGCAGGCAACTGTGAACATTTTCTGGGAGCATCTGGTATATGGCTTGAGGGAGTGAGGGTGGGGAAGAAAACACATTGTTCTCAAAACATCAGGGATCTGTGCTTTTATTGTGGCTTCTGATCACAGAGATGCAGACAAAGAAGCAAGCAGCCACTACTGTATATACCTCTCTCACATGACCGAAAGCCCCTCCCCACTCTGACTAAAGTAACTTCCCTAGGATTTAAAGTAAGATTAAAACCTCATTTCTTCCTTTTCACCCTTTAGGACCCAAACATAAAGATTAGGATATCACAGAACAACTGCATATATAGGGAAACTTGGAAACTGACCACACAAGCGCAGGGAAAGGTGCAGGCTCAGAAAATACCTGAGAAAACATTAGGTTTACAGTTTAGGCTTATCCTTGACATGGAGCATCAACCTAAGGCAGTCACAAAACTCCCAAACAATAAAAACAATGAACAAAACCCAGCAAATCCTGGGGAAAGGAGAATCTGACATTCACATTATTAGAATCAAATGTTTAGTTTAAAAATTTTTTTTTAATGTTTATTTTTGAGAGACAGAGACAGAGCATGAGTCAGTGGAGGGGCAGAGAGAGAGGGAGACACAGAATCCGAAGCAGGCTCCAGGCTCTGAGCTGTCAGCACAGAGCCTGACACGGGGCATGAACCCACAAATTGTGAGATCATGTCCTGAGCCAAAGTTGAACACGTAACTGACTGAGCCACCCAGGTGCCCCACAAATATTTAGTTTTCAATAAATCACAAAGCATGCAAAGAAATACGAAAGTAAGCCTTATTCAAATGAAAAAAAATAAATTAATAGAAACTGTTGCTGAAAAAGACCTGATCACAGATCTAGACAAAGACTTTAACTTTTTTTTTAACGTTTTTATTTATTTTGGGGACAGAGAGAGACAGAGCATGAACGGGGGAGGGGCAGAGAGAGAGGGAGACACAGAATGGGAAACAGGCTCCAGGCTCCGAGCCATCAGCCCAGAGCCCGACGCGGGGCTCGAACTCACGGACCGCGAGATCGTGACCTGGCTGAAGTCGGATGCTTAACCAACTGCGCCACCCAGGCGCCCCTTTTTATTTTTATTTTTTTTAGTTTTTTTTTTTTGTTTTTTTGTTTTTTTGTTTTTTTTTTTTTTTTTAGACAAAGACTTTAAAACAACTGCTTTAAAAATGCTCGGAGATGTGGAGAAAGTCAAGAAGACAATGTGTGAACAAAATGGAAATATTGATAAAGGCATAGACAACTGAAAAAGAAAGTAAAAGGAAATTCCAGAATGAAATGTGTAATAATTGAAATGAAAAAGTCACTAAAGGGATTCAAAGGCAGATTTGAGCAGGCAATAAAAAGAATCTGTGAACTTACCTATAAAGACAATGGAAATTGAGGAACAGAAAGAAAGACTGAAGAAAATTGAACAGATCATAAGGGAGCTGGGAGGCACCATCAGGTGGACCAACCACACATATTATGGAGGTACCAGAAGAGAAAAGGAAGGGCCAGAGCATATTTGAAGAAAGAACTTCCCAAATTTGATGAGAGACATGAATATAAACACCCAAGAAATTCAACAAACTCCAGGGTGAAGTCCAAGAGACCTACGTAAGACACATTATAATCAAACTTCTGAAAGGCAAAGATGAGAGGATTTTGAAAAAAGCAAGAGAGAGGTTACTCATCACGTGCAAGGAATCCTTAGTGAGACTATCAAATTTCTCTTCAGAAACTTTGGAGGCCAGAAGCAATGGGCTGATATTTTCAGAGTGCAAAGGAAAACACTAAATCCTATGTCTGGCAAAATTAGGACATTCTCAGAAAAACAAAAGTTGAAGGGGTTCATTTCCATGAGACCTGCTCTACAAAAAATGCCCCAGCGAGCCATGCCACAGTGAAATGAAAGGACACTAGACAGTAGCTGGAAGCCAAAGAAAGAAGGAAAGATCTAAATAAAGGTAAATATGTGGGCAGTTATAAAAAAGCTAGTGTTGTAACAATGGTTTGTAACTGTATTTACCATTTTCTTCATGATTTAAGGTACTAATATGTCTAAAGAATTAGTTCATGGTTTTGGACACTCGAAAGCTGTAACATACAAAACCAACATAAAATATTAGTTGAATTTCTATACAATAACAATAAACCATATGAAAAGGAAATTATAAAAATGATTCCATGTACAAAAACTGGCATAAAAATAAAATACTTGGGTGTTAGCTAAACCAGTAAGATTAATACCTGTACAGTGAAAATTACAAAACACTGCTGAAAGAAATTAAGACACAAGTGGATACACATCCCATGTTGATGGGATGAAAGACTTAATATTATTACAATGTCAATACTACCCCAAAGGATTTACAGATTCAATGCAATTTCTATCAAAATTTCAATGACTTTTTTTTTTGTAAAAATAGAGAAACCCCTCCTAAAATTCAGCTGGAATATCAAGGGACCCCCGATAGCCAAAATAATCTTGAAAACAACAGAGCTGGAGGTTACTCATTTCAAAACTTACTACAAAACCACAGTGATTAAAACAGTATAGTACTGGCATAAAGACAAACATACAGACCAATGGAATAGTATTTCAAGGTCAGAAGTAAATCCTAATATAAATGGGCAAATAATTTTTGATAAGGGTTCCAAGACTGTTCAATGGATTAGGGACAGTCTTTAGCAAATGGTGCTGGATAAAATGCAGTATACACACACAATAGAATATTATTTTGCCTTGAAAAAGGACAAATTCTGACACATCTGTAATATGAATGATGTTTAGGACATTATGTGAAATAACCCAGTCACACCTAAAAAAAAACAAAAACAACTAAATACTGTATGATACCATTTGCACGAGATGCTTAGAGTCATCAAATTCATAGAAACAAAGTAGAATGCTGGTTGCTGGTGTTTGGGAAATGGAGAGTGGTTTAATGGGAACAGTGTTTCAGTTTTTCAAGATGGAGTCCTGGAAATAGATGTTGGTGATGGTTGCACACCAATATGAATGCATTTACTACCATATAACTATACATTTAATAATGGTTAGGATGGTAAATATTTATGTATATTCTACTACAATAAAAAAGTGGGGGAAAAGATTAATCCAGTAGCACAATAACTGGACAAAACCAGTGTGAAATTGTATTTGATATAACATATTGTCCTATATGCAGTTCTTCAAAATTTCTTCATATGTCTCTCCTAAAGAAAAGGTAGCACTAGCACCCTTTTACCAGAGTCAAAGGATTCAAAAGACTTGTTTTCAGGATGACACCCTGGGTTACCTAAGACCGCCACATAGCTTTTCAAGAAAATGCATATAGAGATGACTGTTTTTGTTGCCCTCTTTCCTCCTGCAAAATTTCCTGAGGTGAACAGAAACATTCAACATCAAATTGTTCCAACCACTACCTTCAAGAAGAAAGTCTGCCTTGAGCTGTTATCTTCATAGAACTCTGGCAATGATGCACATGGCAATTCTACCCACAAAATGCAGGAAATTTGTTTGCTCTGTTTTCTACCCTTGATCCTTACCAGGAAGTTGCTTCACAGTGTCAAACTGCGAAGATCTGGCTTGAATGATGGCCAAACTGAAAAACACACAGTATTTAGTCTGATCCTGAGTGTATAATATCAGGACTTCCTCACTCAGGTACAAGTTGTCCTTTGCCCTAAAATCACTATTAGCAGTTTCCAATTTAGTATTGCATTTTTAAATTTTGTTAATCATTTTTAAAGATTGAATACAGGTTTAACTGTAAAATCGACTGACTTTTAAACAGTATATCAGAATTTTTGTTTTGTCCTAGTTGAGTCTTAATACCTTCAATAGTCCCTTTGGAAAAATATTTATCTTTTTCAAAAGGGATGCTACTGCTTAGTGTTCTTCACAACCAATTTCCTATCTATACAAGAAAAATATTTTATTACTTTATTGATAGAAGACTTCTTTTTTTCTCAACCACTCTTCTCTTTCTAATTTCTCCCTTACCCTCATTTAATTATTTAATTGGCTCATGCATTTATCCAGTGATTTATTTTTTAAAAGTGAGTGCCATTTTTACTTGGTTCAACTTAATTTTGTGCTCTTTTTTGCATAAGGCAACTGAATGGAGTGTTGTCAATGGTGGTACTGAAGAAATTTCTAGAAATAGGATTATATAGGATTTGGGGAGAAATTGTACAGTTAGGCATATACTAGAAGCTATAAGCAATCTTTTAGGTCACTCCTGGAAATGAATATCTCTGGTACACATGCTATGAAAATGCTCATAATATCTATGTTAAGCAGGTGTTTATTTGGAGAAACATTACAAATTAATATGAATAAAAATCTGGGACTACCTATAAAATATTCCAAATTGTTCAATATAATTTTAGCATGGAATATATGACCTTTCTATACTCTGGCCTCAATCTTCCTCAGTCATGATCAACCAGTCCCTGTCCATTTTTATGCTTTAATCAGCTCTTGTAAGGTCAGTTCTTAACCAGGGGAAATTTTGCCTTTCACCCAAGGAATCTTTAGCAATGTCTGGAGACGTTTTTTCAATTGTCACAACTGAGTAGGTGGGGGTTGCTGTTGGCATGTGGTGAGTAGAGGCCACAGATGGTGCTAGACTTGGTACAATATATGGAATAGACTCCCACAATAGAGAATTATTCAGTCCAAAATGCCAGTAGTGCTGAGATTGGAAAGCTCCACCATGGGCCTTTTCACAGGTCATGGATACTCACTTGCTGAGACCTTTCTTGTTTTAAGTTACCAAACTTCTAATCACCTTTTTTTTTATTTAAAAAAAAATTTAACATTTATTTTTGAGAGCCAGAGCATGAGCAGGGGAGGGGTAGAGAGAGAAAGAGACACAGAATCTGAAGCAGGCTCCAGGCTCTGATCTGTCAGCACAGAGCCCCATGCAGGGCTCGAACCCACGAACTATAAGATCATGACCTGAGCCAAAGTCGGACGCTCAATCAACTGAGCCACCCAGGTACCCCTCTAATCACCTTTCTTAAATTTCAGGGGATAGTTTCTCTTTAAAATGTTACCCCAAATTGGTTCCTTTGCCCTGTTTATATGCTCTAAGAGTGCTCTGCTATTGCTTTTGGGTTTTTTCCCCTCTTCCATATTAAGCCATAACTTAATTATTTACATTTCTGTCTCCTGTACTGGGCTCTAAGCTGCTAGGACAAGAAAGTTGTGTCTTGTTAACCTTTGCAACCCCAGTGTTTGCTGCATGGTAGGTGCTTAACATATGTTTATAGACAGAATTTAAAAAAATAGATGATTAATATTTGAAATACCAGCAGTGAGTGCCTCTCAAAATTCAATTACCTTTACTTCAGTAAATGATAACTTTTGGTACTCTTCTGCTAGCAATCTGAAACATCATAGATTTCTGAAAAGAGAGAAATAGAGTTCCAGGAGAACCTGCTTGTCTATTAAACTTCCATGTTATATATTGAATATATATATTAATATATCACTATTTTAGCATTTTTTATAGATTTTAACAGGTCAAAAATAGGTTGATGAGATAGCATATATATTGTTCAGTTGTGCTGGGATGTTTTTTGGTGAACTGGCACTGAACCATGAGAATCCAGAATGCCAAACTGTGAGGCCATCGTTCAGTTAGAGTTGCCAAAGGGATCACCTTGTCTGAGCAAAACTCTGTCTCTTTTGAGAGCTAAGTTAAGTGCAAAGCTTCTAATAAAAGGCAGCACTTCCAGGTAGATGGACTTCTAATCTGCTACCCAGGCTATGCTGAAAACTTACTGAATGGCTTGTGTTTCAACAGGAAGTTTGGCATAAGGTTTGAGTGAAGGAGTTTGAGTGGAGTTGATATTTCAGAAGAGGGTCAATTATATGCCATTATGTGGAGGAAAACACGGTCAGTTATTCTTTCCTTGTCACTTGAAATCTGCTTAAAACACAGCATCACTTTTCATTTTGTACCTTTTGGGTATGTTTTGAAATTTCTAAGATGTGAGAATTAAAAACAAATTATCTTTACTTTTGGACAGAAACTTGTAAAACCAGGGAGCAGTAATTACAACAGAACATAATATGAAGGAAGGGAAGGATTTCTACCTAGGACTACCAAAACATAAAAAATAACTTCAAACTTGCTGAGGAAGCCCTGGGAAAATTTCTCCATTTTTATATTAACTAAACCATACAGCTTTGCCATTTAAAAAATTATTTTGAGGTATAGACATGAGTATGAAAACTTTTTTCAGTGTTTATTTCGAGAGAGAAAGTGAGAGTGTGTGTGAGTGGGTAAGGGGCAGAGAGAGAGAGGGAGAGAGAAAAATCCCAAGCAAGCTCCTTGCTGTCTGTGCAGATCCTGATGTGGCGCTCAAACTTATGAACTGTGAGATCATGACCTGAGCTGAGATCAAGAGTCGGACACTTAACTGACTGAGCCACCCAGGTGCTGTGAAGAATTCTTTTAACTCAACTTTTTTTTGACACAACCAATTAAATAAGATATAAGGAGCAGCTTAAAATGCACATTACATCACAAGGAAGAAAAGGTTTAAGATAAGTGAAGGGTTATAGGCAAAAATAACATGTGGAAGGAAAAAAGTAGGATGATTCAAGGTGGGAGGATAATGTACAATAGGTACCGAAAAGCATGCTTAGCGCTTTGGCATTTCTAGTAGCAAATGTGAAGAGAGCAGCATGATTTATTACACATACCCCATGATTTATAAAACAAAAACATGTGTCCCAATACCGAGATGCTGGTGATGTTTCTTTCCTGTCCACATTAGATAATAAACAAGGTTCTCACCAATATCCTCACAGTGAGTGCCCTAAAGGTGTTCTTCATGAAGACTTTCCTGGTAAGCTAAAGGCATCACCCATGACTCATTGCTCAGGGTGGTCACTGCTGATGTTAGCAGGTAAGCCTCCCTTTGTTTAAACACTGTATTTTAGAGTCTCTTTAGATTTGGAGACCCTAAATATTTATTGAGGACTATGATGTATTTCCTTTCCATTTCACACTCCCCCCACATATGTTTTGGTGGTTCTCTCTTCTCCATGATTCACATAATAGTAAACCCATAGTAGCAATTTGGCAAAACATAGTCCTGAGCTGTTGGCTGGATCAGGGGTAGGAAATATGATTTAAAATGGGCCAAGATGAATGAGAAAGAATGAAATACAGTCCTTTGTAGCAACGTGGATGGAACTGGAGAGTGTTATGTTAAGTGAAATAAGTCATACAGAGAAAGACAGATACCATATATTTTCACTCTTAGGTGGATCCTGAGAAACTTAACAGAAGTATATGGAGGAGGGGAAGGGAAAAAAAAAGAAGTTAGAGAGGGAGAGAGCCAAAGCATAAGAGACTCTTAAAAACTGAGAATAAACTGAGGGGTGATGGGAGGGAGGGGAAAGTGGGTGATGGGCACTGAGGAGGGCACCTTTTGGGATGAGCACTGTGTGTTGTATGGAAACCAATTTGACAGTAAGTTTCATATTAACAAAATAAAAATAAAATGGGCCAAGATGTTCTTTACTCTAGATCCAATTCTTTGCCTATAAATATCAGTTGAACATGAATTAGGCTAACTCTCGAGTAATCATAGAGACCTTTCCCCTGGTATTTGGAATTGGGACAGAAGAAGAGTGGGGGCATAGCCTCTTTTCTGGCGACTGAACCTATAAAATAACTTTATGTATTGTCAACATTAGATACCTTTAGTTGGCCTTATGAAACCAAGTAGCAAAAGCTGATCTGTAGATACAGGGAATGGTGAAACAGGTATGCATAGAAAATCACAGATGAGACACACATCTAAATCCATTTGTGAGGTCTGATTGCATCCCTGTTCTTTGACTTCCATGAAATAATTGTTTCCTTTAAGAAATGGAAAGAAGAAAGGTTCCATAAGTTAAATGAGTTTGAACTAACGCAAATTCCCTTAGACACTTACTCTCTTATTTCTCTTAACCAAGTTTTACTTGGTTTTGCTGTAGTGGGCCAGGGTTACATTCCCTGACAAGTGCCTGGAGAGCAGCTGTTCTGCATCAGTGAATCAACCTCAGACTTGTCCTAAACATGTGGAGCTTACTTGGAATATTATTTTGCTTTATTTTAATTTGGAGTCCTATTTTACTATTCCTGCTGGGGAGTTACAGGATCAGAAGATAAAAGACCCTTTGGGGTAAAGTTCAAATAGTCTATCAATTTCAGTGAAGAGCTATCTTAACTTCGCCTCTAACCACTTTCTTATAGCTATTTGTGAAATGTGTTCTTTGCTTATGATCTTGAAAATGGAAACCATGTGTTATTTTTCTTTGCATCTTCCATATATGTTTGTAAAAAGTCTGTAACAAAAGGGATGCTCAGTAAGAGTCCCTTATGTCCCTTTGTTTAAAGAACTTTCTAGAAGGTATTGAATGGACAATAGTTCCTCTGTGGAAAGTAACAGTGGTTTTGATCCTTCTTGTGTAAAATCATCAAATATCTTCCTTGGCTGAAATAGCTCAGAATTTTCCATTCAGTAACATCAAAACCACTGTTACATAGATAGCACTAGTATATCTTAGGCTTTCCTGCTGGGAGTAGAGTAGGGAAGATCATACTCCAGTACACATGAACAGGGACACTACAGTGTTTTTCTGCATCAGAGAGGCAGAAAGGGGGAACACATGTGATTGGCCTGTTTTAAGCAGAGGCTACTCCTTTTATATTCTTTGGGTGAGAAAGGCTGAACTTTCTTCAAAGTGGATGGGTTAGTACCCTTCACCCTGAGTTCATCTTTTAACTGGTGGTCAAGGAATAACCTCCTCTTTTCCTTTGAATCTGTGTGTTAGGTATACTTTGGACAAAATGAATTTTTGTCCCTCAAAAAGTACATATCTTAGCCTGGAAAAAGCTTATTTCTAGGAGTGTATAAAATTGTGTAAAATCAAGGCAAGGGCTTGTGTACTGAAAACTGTACTCTTTTGCATTTATATACATTGAGAGTCTATAGCCTTTGTGAGGTTCTTTAAAATTAGTTCAGTCTCTTGGACTCCTGGACTCTGGGCAGGTTGGCTGGCCAGCCTTCAAATAGGCAAATAATGGACATAGGCCATACATCCTCTTGACCTATTCTCTTTGGCTCAATGGTGAAGATCACTTAATAATGACCATATTTTCCACAATAAACTCTACCCATAGAGTTTCCAATTTCCCATGGCATTCTCATGAAAAAAATCTGACTTTAATCTGAAATACCAGTGACATATAGTTAGATAAGATTCCCCTGCTATGAGGCAAAACTCATTATGATGCAATCACTTTAATCGAGAATAGATATGGGTTATTAAGTATCAAACTGCGTGTGTTTATTGCTCGTTATTATATTTAGAGGTTTAAATAGCTTTCCTGCTTTGAGAGGTAGTTATAAGCTCTCAAATATTTAAAACCCAAACAACTAAATTGTCCATTTATTTCAAGTTCATGATTTTGTTTAGACAGGAGCAAAATGTTTTTCATGTGTAACTTTCTATCAACGGAGTGAATTTCAGGCATGGAATGGAGAGAAGACATTTCCTAAATTAGAGTGTCAGTGGGTGGAAAGGCAATAGGAAGTTAAGATATTGAAGCTATAATCTGGACCATTCAGGCTAAAACTGCTTTTTAGGGAAATAAAGGGTGAGTTTGGGTTTACCATGAAGGGTCATCTCTGTGGTGGTGACTGTGTAGGGTCAGAAATTTAGAACTATCAAGACAAAATATCTGTGGGTGCTTTCTTTTTCAGATATCAGTATCCAATATTACAAGAAAACATATCGGTCATAGTTACAGTCATTTAATAATTGCTTTCTTTGTTCAAGTAACCCCAGATTTAAAGAGGACAAGATATATGGGAGTGATAGACTTCAAAAAATGTGTTATAATTGAATTTAATTAAAACCTTTGGGCGAGGTGCGCTGGGTGGCTCAGTGGGTTAAGCATCGTCTCTTGATTTGGGCTCAGGTCCTGATATCAAGGTTCGTGAGTTCAAGACCTTCATGGGGCTCTGCACTGACAGCACAGAGCCTGCTTGGGATTCTCTCTCTCCGTCTCAGAGCTTGCCTCCCTCTCTCTCTCTCTCTCTCTCTCTCTCTCTCTCTCTCTCTCTCACACACACACACACACACACACACACACACACACACACACACAAATATAAATAAACCTTAAAAAATCTTTGGGAGATATATCAAAATAAATACATAAAGCCCCATATCAAGCCAAAACTGCTGAGAACCCTTCCCTGTTAAAAATAATAATAATATTAATAATTAGGAGAGTGTACTTCAACAAGGTTTTTTTTTCTGAAATAACTTTAATTACAAAGTAGATACTCACTTGAAGACATTTAAAGTTATAACTCTGAAGATTCTAAGACAAGCTTCTAGCATATATGGAAAAAATTGATAATAATTAACATCATCTTCTGAGATGAAAACTCCTGAACACAGTTATCTTTTGGTAGTCTTACTCTCATTGTGGTTATGGAGTAAATCTGAGTCTTTTTTTTGAAAATGAAAATGCTGATACGTAATTCTGTAATATATTAATTACATTAGGTTTAATTGGTTTCTTTCAGTCCCCTTTTCTAAGGCTTGTAAAGGACTTAGGCATCCATAGCGATTCTGATCTGTGCCCTAAGGAAAAAGTTCAGCACATCACCAGCAAGACCTAGTGAGTTGTTGTGTGAGACCGAGAATATACCCAAGAGAAAACTGAGGCTCCCTCAAGCAATCTTTACCATGTAGAGCTTTGCAGTGAACAGGTTGTGTTGAATAAGAGTCTTGCTTTAGCAGGTGGTTCTGGACATTAAATCTTACTTGACCATACTTATTAAGGGCAGCTCACTCAAGATGAAATTCTCAGAGACAATAACTTACCTACTTGAACAAGCCGCGGGACTATTGTTAAGAACAGTCATTTAAAAGTATCAGCAGCTGAGTGTTTTCTTTTTTTTTTAATAAGGAAACTTTGCTGAGGTTTATGAAATTTTCTTTCTATATGTAACACCTTATTACACTGAGAAGCTATATACAAAGTGTTTCTAGCTGCTGGGAGCAATTCTACCCTCCCTAACCACTCCTTCCCACAAATAGAGGCCTGGAATATATAGGAATATACAAATTCTCTAAGAAGAGCTGTGTTTAACTCCTACAGCCCAAAGACACCCTAGTGCTCAAAATTATTTAAAAATAACAATGATTTGTTTAATGATAACTACCTGGTATACTTCTCCTCATTGTGTAACTGGACTATTGTTTATTCAGAAACAGCAGTTTACCTGTTATAATCCATTGCCTATAGAGCACAGTCCCTGCATTAAAGTCAAATGTCCTGTTTACTCATCCATTTAATGAATATTAACTGTGTTCTAATGTGGGATATATTGTTTAAGAAACACTGAGAGACATAAAATTCAGTCCTTAGTAGTTTGGCAATATATAAAGGATGATGAAAACTGTACGCCATATAGACTAGGATTAAAAATGGCCACACTTCAAATTATGGGGAAAGGATGGATTATTTCACATTGGTGGGGAGAGCAACTGCTGATGTAACTGGAAAGTAGTACTAAATTTATGGGGAAAAATTTAGCGATGTATGTCAAACAGCCCAGGAATTCTATTTGATCCAGAAATCCTACATTTTTTTTCATTTTCCTTAGTTCTTTTTTTAAAATTGAAAAAAAAATAATTCTATACATTACTCAGTGCTCTTCACTTTAGTGTACTTCTCATCCTCCTTCACCTCTTTCACCCACCCACCTCCCCTCTGGTAACCATCAATTTGTTCTCTATAGTTGAGTCTGTTTCTTGGTTTCTCTCTCTCTCTTTTTCCCTTTGCTCTTTTGTTTCTTAAATTCCACATATGAGTGAAATCATAGGGTATGTCTCTTTCTGACTGCCTTCTTTCACTTAGCATTATATTCTAGCTCCATCCATGTCATTCCAAATGGCAAGATTTCGTTTTTTATGGCTTAATAATACTCCAGTGTGTGTGTGTGTGGTGTGTGTGTGTGTGTGTGTGTGTGTGTGTGTGTGTGTGTATGTCTACATACATACCACATCTTCTTTATCCATTCATCAATCCATGGACACTTGGGCTGCTTCCATATCTTGTCTATTGTAAATAATGCTCCTATAAACATAGGGGTGCATGTATCCCTTCGAATCAGTATTTTTGTATTCTTTGGGTAAATACCCAGTAGTGCTATTGCTGGATCAGGGGTAGATCTATTTTTATCTTTTTGAGGAACCTCTTTACTGTTCTCCGGAGTGGCTACAGCAGTTTGCATTCCCACCAACAGGGCAAGAGAGTTCCTTTTTCTCCACATTCTTGCCAACACCTGTTTAAGTTTTTTTTTTTTTTTCTTATTTTAGCCATCCTGACAGGTGAGAGGCAATATCTCATTGTGGTTTTGACTTGTAGTTCCCTGAAGATGAGTGATATTGAACATCTTTTCATGTATCTGTTGGCCATATGTATATACTTTTTGAAGAAATGTCTGTTCATGTATTCTGCCCATTTTTAAAATTGGATTATTTGTTTTTTGGGTGTTGAGTTTTTTAAGTTCATTGTATATTTTGGATACTAACCCTTTATCAAATATATCATTTGCAAATATCTTGTCCCATTCTGAAGGTTGCCTTTTAATTTTGTTGATTGTTTCCTTTGCTGTGCAGAAGCTTTTTATTTTGATGTAATCCCAATAGTTTATTTTTGGTTTTGTGTTCCTTGCTTGAAGAGACATATTTAGAAAGAAGGTACTATGTCAAAGAAATAACTGCCTGTGTTCTCTTCTAGGATTTTCATGGTTTTAGGTCTCACAGTTAGGTCTTTAATCTATTTTGAATTTATTTTGGTGTATAGTATAAGAAAGTGGTCCAGTTTCATTGTTTTGCATGTTGCTGTCCAGTTTTCCCAATACCATTTGTTGAAGAGACTTCTTCCATTGAATATTCTTTCCTGCTTTGTTGAAGATTGTATAATTGTGGATTCATTTCAGGGTTTTCCATATTCTATTTCATTGATTTATTTGTCCATTTTGTGCCAGTATCTATTTTGTTTTGATTACTACAGCTTTGTAATGTAACTTGAAGTCTGGTATTGTGATGTTTCCACCTTTACTTTTCTTTTTCAAGATTGCTTTGTCTATTTGGGGTCTTTGTGTTTTCAATTTTAGGACTGTTTGTTCTGCTTCTATGAAAAATGCTGTTGGTATTTTGATAGAGATTGCATTACATGTGTAGATTGCTTTGGGTAGTATAGATATTTAACAGTATTCTTCCAGTCCATGAGCATGGAGTGTGTTTCCATTTCTTTGTGTCATCTTCAATTTCTTTCATTTAGTCTTTTTATAGTTTTAGAGTATAGCGTTTTCACATCTTTGGTTAGGTTTATTCCTAGGTATCTTATATTTGGTGGCAGTTGTAACTGGGATTGTTTTCTTGATTTCTCTTTTTGCTGCTTCATTACTGGTGTAGAGAAATGGAACAGATTTCTGTATGTTGATTTTGTATCCTGCAACTTTACTGAATTGGTCAGTTCTAGAAGTTTTTTTCTTGGAGGTTTTTAGGTTTTCTATATAGAGTATCATGTCATCTGAAAATAGTGAAAGTTTGATTTCTTCCTTACTGATTTGTATGTCTTTCATTTCTTTTTGTTATCTGATTATTGTGGCTAGGACTTCCAGTACTGTGTTGAATAAGAGAGGTGAGAATGGGCCCCTTGTTTTGTTCCTGACCTTAGGAAAAAAGCTCTCCATTTTTCCCTGTTAAGGATGATGTGAGCTGTGGGTTTTTCATATATGGCCTTTATGATGTTGAGATACATTTCCTCTAAGTCTACTTTGTTGAGGGTTTTTATGATGAATGGATATTGTACTTTGTTAAATTCTTTTTCTGTGTCTTTTGAAATGATCATGTGGTTCTTATCCTCTTATTGACGAGATGAATTGCATTGATTGATTTGCAAATATTGAACCACCCTTGCAACCTAGGAATAAATCCTAGTTGATTGTGGTAAATGATTTTTTAAAATTTATTATTGGATTCATTTTGCCAATATTTTGTGAAGATTTTTACATCTATATTTATTAGTGATATTGGCCTGTAGTTCACTTTTTTGTGGTGTTTTTATCTGGCTTTGGTATCAGGGCAATGCTGGCCTCATAGAATGAATTTGGAAGCTTTCCTTCCTTTTCTATTTTTTTGGAATAGTTTGAGAAGAATAGGTATTAACTCTTCTTTACATGTTTGGTAGAATTTGCCTATAAAGCCATCTGGTCACAGACTTTTGTTTGTTGGGAGCTTTATGGTTACTGATTCAATTTCTTTGCTGGGTATCAGTCCATTCAAATTTACTATATCTTCCTGTTTCAGTTGGTAGTTTATATGTTTCTAGGAATTTATCCATTTCTTCTAGGTTGTCCAATTTGTTAGCATATAGTTTTTATTAATATACTCTTGAAACTGTTTGTATTTATGTGGTTTTGATTGTTATTTCTCCTCTCTCCTTTGTGATGTTTTTATTTGTGTCCATTCTCTTTCTTTCTTGATAAGTCTAGCTAGAGGTTTATCCATTTTATTGATTACTTTCAAAGAGCTAGCTCCTGGTTTCATTGATATGCTTTTTTTAGTTTCAGTATCATATAGTTCTCCTCTGATCTTTATTTTTTCCTTCCTTTTGCTGTTTTTAGGTTTTGTTTGTTGTCCTTTTTCTAACTCCTTTAGGTGTAAGGTTAGGTTGTGTATTTGAGACTTTGCTTGCTTCCTGGCTAGGCCTCTATTGCTATAAATGTTCCTCTTAGAAGTACTTGTGCTGCATCCCAAAGGTTTTGAACCATTGTGTTTTCATTTTCATTTGTTTCCATGTATTTATTTTATTTTATTTTTTATTTCATTGTGGACCCTTGCATTGTTTAGTAACATGTTATGTAACCTCCATGTATTTGTGCACAAGATTTTTTCTTATGGTTGACTTCTAGTTTCATAACATTTTGGTCAGAAAAGATGCAAGGTATGACTTCGATTTTTTTAAATTTGTTGAGGCCTGTTTTGTGTTCGATCTATTCTGGAGAATGTTCCATGTGCACTTGACGAGAATGTGTATTCTGTTTTAGGATGGAATGTTCTGAATATATCTGTTAGACCCAACTGATCAAATATGTCAGCCACTGTGTCCTTACTGATTTTCTGATTAGATGATCTGTCCATTGATGTAACTGGACTGTTAAAGTTTCTTACTATTATTGTATTACTATTGATTATTTTCTTTATGTTTGTTAATACCTGCCTTAAGTACTGGGGTCTCCCATGTTGGGTACATAAATAATTTTGTTATATCTTCTTGATTGTTCCCTTTATGGTTACCTTTCTTGGTCTCTTGTTATAGTCATTGTTTTAAAATTTATTTTGTCTGATGTAAATATTACTACCCTAGCTTCTCTTAATTTCCATTTGCATAATAAATGTTTTTCTAACCTTTAATTTTCAATCTGCATGTGTGTTTAGGTCTGAAATTAGTCTCTTCTAGGCAGCATACAGATGGCTGTAACTTTTTTATCCATTCATCACTCCGTGTCTTTTGATTGGGGCATTTAGTCCATTGACATTCAAAGTAATTATTAAGTATGTATTTATAGCCATTTTGTTACTTGTTTTATGATTGTTTTTGTAGTTGTTTTCTGTTTGTTCTTCTTTAACTCTCTCATGGTTAAATGGTTTTCTTTAGTGATATAGTTGGATTCCTTTCTCTTTAATTTTTGCATATCTATTACCAGTTTTTGTTGTTACCATTAGGTTTATATGTAATATTTTAGGCATATAGCAGTCTACATTTAAATTAATGGTCACTTACATTTGAACCCATTCTAAAAGCACTACATTTTTACTACCCTCTCCCTCATGTTTTAGGTATATGATGTCATACTTCAACTACATCCTTTTATTTTGTGGATCCCTTGACTGATCTTTAGTACTATACTTAATTTTACCACTTTTGTGCTGCCTATTTTCTTATTCCTGCTTATGGTCTTTTCTTTCCACTCAAAGAATCCCCTTTAACATTTCTTGTAAGGCTGGTTTAGTGGTGATGAATTCCTTTAACTTTTATTTGTCTAGGAAGCTCTTTACCTCTACTATTCGGAATAATAGTCTTGCTGGATATAGTATTCCTGGTTGCAGGTTTTTTTTTTCCTTTCAGCACTTTGAATATATCATGCCACTCCTTTCTAGCCTGCAGTGTTTCTGCTGAAAAATCAGCCAATAGCCTTACAGTGTTTCCCTTGTATGTAACTATTTTCTTTTTTCTTCCTGCTTTTAAAATTCTCTCTTTATCACTACATTTTGCCATTTTACTACTTTGTGTCTTTTTATGGACTTCCTTTGGTTAATTTTATTTGGAGATCTCTATGCTTCCTAGATTTGAGTATCTGTTTCCTTCCCCAAATTCAGGAAGTTTTCAGCTATTCTTCAAATAAGTTTTCTGTCCCTGTTTCTCTCTTTTCTTCTTCTAGGATCCCTATAATGTGAATGTTATTATGCTTAAAGGTGTCACTGAATTTCCTAAATCTATTTTCATTTTTTTTCCTCCTGTTCATTGATTACTTTCCATTACTCTGTCCTCCAGGTTTCTGTCATTCCTCTTTTTCCTATACTATTTATTTCTTCTAGTGTATTTTTTAATTTCAATTACTCAGTTCTTCATCTCTGCTTTTTAAAATACATTTTTAACTCTTTATTGAAGGTGTTGCTGAAATCCTCCTCTATTTTCTCAAATCCAATGAATATCTTTATGACCACTATATTAAATTCCCTTCAGGCATATTACTTATTTCTGCTTCATTTTAGTTCTCTTGCTGTGATTTTTTTCTCATTCTTTCATTGGGACATATTCCTGTCTCCTCATTTTTTCTGACTCTGTCCTTATATTAGGAAAGTCAGTTACATATCCTGCTATTGAAAGTAGTGGCCTTATAAAGAAGAGGCCTCATGGCACCCTGCAGTAAAATGTCCCCGTTCAACAGAACGGGCACTTGAGGGGTGTTTCCTATGGGTGTTGTGTGTACCTTACAGTCATGGCTCAGCCATGTTTGTCTTCAGTCTAGTGTACAATGTCTCTCTTTGACTGTTGGGGGCTGGGTTTGGTCCCTGTGTTGTTAATGGGCCAGTCTGGGGCCACCTTGGACTTCATTTGGGTCAGCCCAGCTGTTTGCCAGAGCTGTAGTCACACTGAACCACATGAAACTCTCCCTGTGTCATACCCTGAGAAGCTTTCATTGGTGGGGAGGGCGTGCAGTGAGACCAGATGTCCACCACCAGACCACTGCTGGGGTAGACAATTCCACTAGTTGGACTAGTGCATGTGATTACCTTCCCCTCTCCCTGGGGCATAAGTCACTTTGGAGTGGTACTGACCACTGCTGAAGCTAGTTACATAATGATGTATTGTGGTGCTGCTTTGAATGGAGTCCTGCTGAGGGTGTATGGCAAGTGGTGGGTTTGCAGGAGAATGCAAGGGTGGGGCAAATGGTGTTAGCAGTGTCTGAGCTTGTCCACTGTGGGAGGAGACATGGAGCTGCTCTGGAGAACTCCTGACAATGGGCTGGTCCACAGAGTGTGACCAGGGGCAGGGAGCAGTGTTAGCAAGCTAAGTGGCCTGTCGGTTCCAGGAGGTGTCCCTGTAACTAGGCTGGGGAGCAGGGGAGTAAATGGCAGCTGCCAGCTATTTTGTTCTTGGAGTGGTCTCCTGAGGATTTCTTCCTCTCTAGCATGAGTTCTGAGACTAGTAAATAAACCTCCTTCCCATATGCTCCAGACGTTTCTCAAACTGCTGCTTCTATGCTGTATGTCAGTGGGGCTGTTGGTCGTGCTGTCTCTGTAAGGGTGGGGACTCAGTTTCCTGTTGCTCTCCACCCCTCCCCAAGCCCAGGCTGCTGATTTTTAAAGTTCTGGGTGTTAAACCGCATTGATTGTAAAAACTCAGAGGTTAAACCCGTCTGGTTTTCAGAACCAAATGTTACGGAGCTTTGTCTTCCCAGTGCAGATCCTGCATGCCTGGGGTACTCACTGTAGGGCCTGTTCCTCTCCCTTCTCCATCCTTGTGGTGTTTCTCCTCCTCTTCAGACAGTCTGGTGGGTCACTTTTGTTCTGGACATGTTCCCACCCTTCCTATCATTTTTCCATGTGGCCTCTTTTCTATGTGTATCTGTGGAGAGTCTGTTGTGCCAGTTTTTGGGTCATTTTCTAGGTTATTTACACTGATGTGGGTATTATATAGATGTATCCATGGAATGAGATGAACTTAGGATCCTCCTATTCTGCCATTTTCCCCAAAAGTCCTATATTTTGAAATTTTCTTAGAAGGATACTCACGTATGAGAGACACTGTATATTTTTAGAAGATACTTATTGTAGCATTGTTCTTAGTACTTATAAAAAATAGAAAGTTAAAGATGTTCATTTGTGGGCTTCCATATAAGGTAATACCAGCAGTTTTAAAAAGAATGAGCCAATTTCTGATGTGATGCCTTGAGAAGGGTGCAATGCCATTTTATGTTATTCTTGTTAAAGGTGCATAAACGTAATCTAAGCATAAAAAACATCAGGCAGACCCAAATCAAATGACACTGTACAAAATGCCTGACCATTACTATGCAAAGTATCAGCCTTGTGAACAACAAGGGAAGGTTGGGAAAGTGTCAAAGGTTGTAGGTACTAGGGAGACATGACAACTAAATGAGGTATGGGACACTGGATTGGATCCTTGAACAGAAAAAAGTTGGAAAAATAGGTGAAATCTGAGTGTAGTCTATAGCTTAACTAACAGAGTTTCTTAGTTTTCATAGTTGTACAATGGTTATGCAAACTGTTACTATTAGGGAAAGTTAGTTGAAGGGAGTAGAGAAATCTTTGCACTGGTTTTGTATCTTCTATATTTATGAGAAAAATATGTTCACATTTAACTTCTTTTCCCTAATGTTTTGGGACAAAGTATGGCTCATTCTCCAATATTTTTTTAAAGAATTTCTTTTTTTTTTAATGTTTGTTTATTTTGAGAGAGTGAGAGCGAGCGAGCAGGGGAGAGGCAGAGAGAGAGAAAGAGAGAGAGAGAGAGAGAGAGAGAGAGAGAGAGAGAGAGAGAGAAAATCCCAAGCAGGCTCTGTGCTATCAGCACAGAGCCTGACACAGGGCTCAAATTCATGAACCATGAGATCATGACCATAACCAACTGAGCCACCCTGGAGCCCCTTATTCTCTTGTAACTTTAAACTAGTTTTGGACTCAAGACAGCTTTCATTAGAAATAAAAGAAACCTAGAAAAGAATAATCATTTTTGTTTGCTATTTCCTATTCATATATTTCTTTTTGTTTAATTTTTTTGTTCAGTATTTAGAGATTTCTGTGGGACTCGTAAATCTTCATATAGAAAATTTTATACTAGATAGAAAAAGAATATATTTAGTACATATTCTTTTTCTGTCCTTGCAGTGACAAATCAATTCAACTTAGCATAGGATCTGCCCGTGCAGTATATCGTGGTGGGCATTAGTAAAAACATGAAGCAATACGGGGAAAGTAGGTGAAAGAAGGAATTGATAACCTACTTGAAGTAAGCTATAGCCAAAGATAGATTTTTAAATGGCTTTTCTTTCTTTTTCTTCTTTCTTTCTTTCTTTCTTTCTTTCTTTCTTTTCTTTTCTTTTTTTTTAGTTTTTCTTTTTAACGTTTATTCATTTTTGACAGAGATAGAGCATGAGCAGGGCAGGGGCAGAGAGAGAGAGGGAGACACAGTATCCGAAGCAGGCTCCAGGATCTTAGCCATCAGCACAGAGCCCAATGCGGGGCTTGAGCCCACGACCACAAGATCGTGACCTGAGCCAAAGTCGGATGCTTAACCGACTGACCCACCCAGGTGGCCCTTAAATGGCTTTTCTAATAAAGAGTTCTTCTAATACAATTTTCTAAATTTTTAAAGAAATATTCACATCTTATTTTTAAAAACTGCTGAGCACTCTCTACTTGCCTAGCACTTGGTTTACCATATCACAAGTTTTGACCCTTCTAGGCAATTGTTAGCATGCTTTTCTCAGTATATCATTACCTAATAAGTGAGTTTTTCTTCGTGTTTGTGTTCCCTGGCCCTGGGATACGTATTAGTAAGACACAGTGTGGGGGGATGGAAGATGTTATTGTCCAGTGTGTACTCTGGACTGTCTGTATTTGGTATGAATACGGAGGATTTTCAGCTTGTAGGGACAGATCAGCATGCAGGGGATTATGGACATGGTGTTTTCCAGGGAAACACTCCTTTGATCAGAAATGGCTTCAGGATTGTGATTGGGGAAACAACCTCATAACTTTCCCTTGATTTAGGCATCCGTCAGCCTAAAAATGTGCTTTATTTGGTTAAAATAATATTGCCCAGCATATGATTGATTTCTAAAATTTAGGTATGCCACCAACACAGTCTGAATTTCCAGTTTCTTTTGTACCATCAAAATACCTGGGAATAATAGGTTCGTTTTCATAGCAAACATCTGCAAGTGCTGGCTAGCCACTGCCCTCTTTAGATGAGACAGTCTCCCTTTGCCCCACACCCCAAACATTCCCTAATGTCTTTCTGACCTTGATACCGTTGCCACTTGCTATTTATCACTGCACTAGAAGGAAATAAAATATCTCTCGTACCGTGATGAATGGAAATCCTAGTGCCGTGGATTACCAACATGCCAGAGTGTCTGTGGAAACCCATGGTCTGCACCCGCTGTAACTGTGTGGTGCTGTAAAAATAAATGTCTGCCCCACTAGAGGGAGCAGATGGCAATACCTCTCATGGTTACCTCACCCTCGGCTCATTATTTTCTATACAATATATGAAGAAAGAGCCTTCCTCCACAGATCCCTTCTATTTTTTGTTCATTATGCCATGTTAATACAATTCTCTTGAGACCATAATAAAAACCCATAATCATCGAGTACATTCATGATATTTTGCATTAAGCTTACAAAACTTTAAACATAAGGGTTTGGCAAAAATGAAACAATAAAACAAAATATTTAAAAGTGAAACAAGCCAAAACATTCTAACAAGAAAAATGAAACAATTTAAGAATGTGAGTGAATCTGTCTGCTGTTGTACTCATCAGTACTTACCCTGAAGTGAGAAATGAAGCCACTGTTCCTTCAGGCAGCTTCAGTTCCCCCAAATGCTTCTCATTATGCTGCCATTGTGATCTTCTGAATGGTATTCTTGTGTTTATGAAAACATTAAAAAAAACCCTCCATAAAAAGACATGGAGGAAACTTCAACGTATATTTCTAAGTGAAAGAGCCAATCTGAAAAGAGTACAAACTATGATTCCAACTGCATGACATTATGAAGAAGGCAAAACTATGGAGACAGTAAAATGATCGTTGGGGTTAGGGGGAAGGGAGGGATGAAGAGTAGAGCACAGAAGTTTCATAGGGCAGTAAACTAGTCTGTATAATACTATAATAGTGGGTACATGTTATTACACATTTGTCTAAACCATAGAGTATACAACACAAAGAGTGAACCCTAATGTAAACTAAGGCTCTTGGTGATAATGTGTCAATGTAGGTTCACCAGTTGTAACAAATGTATCACCCTGGTAAGGAATGTTGATATTGAGGGAGGCTATGTATGTGGGGGGAGGGGAGGATGGAGGGGATATGTGGGACATATGTGTCTTCCTCTCAATTTTGTTGTGAACCTAAAACTGCTCTAACAATTCAAATCTTAAAAATAGCATGACACATCACAAAGAAAAGACTTGCACCCATGTAATGTAAGACCCCACTAAATGTTTCTTTTGACTTTGATATGACTGCAGTTAGTCATAAACTAACTATATTAGTATCATGTATTTGCCTTATCATAGCCTCATAGCACACCATAGCCTTCCTTATAAGTGAAACTATGTTCTCATTATCTTGAGTTTAGTTTGGCCGGTAAATCTACCTACTAGCCAAGATTTCTATTTTTCTGCCCCTCTTCTCCCTGCCCCCATCCCCACCGCTGGATCACTGGTCTTGAAATGCATTGTGCTCCATTCCATGGGGCCTTTCTGAGCCAAGTTGTTTATTTCACTCTTCTTTCCTAGGTCTTTTCCTCCTTCCTTGTTATGTGGAAGCTCCATTACTCATCTGCTTTTCCTTCTCTTTCAATTGTCTCGAGGGTGCCTTGAAACAAAGGGGAAATGAAAAGTCTCATGACTTTATATGTTTTATTTAAGAACTTAGAAATATGAGTATTTAAGGACCATTGTCAAACATTTACAAGTCTGTTTTTGTTTTCATTCAGCTCACCTTAATATCTTGTTACTGTGCCTTTGAATGTGTAAATAAAACATTTGTTTTGGATAATGGTATTTAGAATCAAAGATTATAAATTACCTTCTGGTCATAAATATCAAATTCATAATCAGTAATAAAGCTGTATTCCTTAATTACTTTGCTTTTACCATCTGCCAGGGAATACATTAAAGAATGTAGTAAACAAAAGGAGTGAGCTGTAAACCCTGACTGAAATTCTCCTGAAACTCCCGCAGGAATGTTGTTCCCTTGCGATAAATGACACTTTACTTCAGTGGAAGATGTGAGGGAAGGGGAAGGAAAGGAAGCTGTCAGGGAAGATTGAAAGGCAGATGTGTGATTGATACAAGGCAACTCCAACAACTCTCTTAAGCTTCCTTAAATTTTAACTCTTGATTGGACTACATAACACACCAGTATCCTGCTTCTCTGTGCATAATTGCATACCTGTAAAAAGGACATTTACATCATAGTTTGTTGAGTTTTGAAATGGAAGTGCCTTTCCTCAAGTAGTGAGAGGTAAAACTCTGAGCAAATTTTATGGGCAGTAACTGTTGGGCTTGAAATTTTTCGAAATATACTTTTGAGTCTGAAAATTGTTTTCTATGCTTGGGCAGTACACTGTTTTCCATCAACTTGAGGCACATAGAATGTTCAGCTGGGAGGATTGTAGAAATCATCTAGTCCAAGAATTCATTTTATAGATGAGTGGGTTAAAATAAAAATTATGAAAAGTGTAAAGATGAATCTAGGGTACTTGTTTGAAGATTTAATTTGTTGTTTCACATTACTAGAGTTATTAGAAGGGAAGACCAAGCCAAAGAGAAAACACTTGATTTGAAGTGATAGTATTTTGAACTTAAAAAAAATGTTTATTTATATTTGAGAGAGAGAGAGAGAGAGAGAGAGAGCGAGAGCTCATGCAAGTAGGGGAGGGGCAGAGAGTCAGGGAGACACAGAATCCAAAGAAGGCTCCAGGCTCTGAGCTGTCAGCACAAAGCTTGATGCGAGGCTCAAACCCACAGACCATGAGATCATGACCTGAGCAGAAGTCAGAAGCTTAACTGACTGAGCCACTCAAGCACTCCTGAAGTGATAGTATTTTGAATTAAAAAGGGAAAACTTAACAAGACTTCATTCATTTAAATAAAAAGCATGTTATCCATGGTCTAGACTATTGTAATGACATAGACTCCTGCCAACTCTAAGGGAAGAGGTTGGAGCAACTTTCAAAAGAAATGTTTTCTCTTCAGTTTAAATCATTAATCATAGTGATTTCTGAGAAATTGTTATAGTGTGGTTAATAGCATTAAAAATCTGAATTTTATTAACCAGAATTTGTATGATAATATTTAAGAAATTTTGGGGTATGGCTAATGAGTCATTCTACCTGCATATTAAACATTTTTAATTTTAGGAATATGCATATTCTAATCTTGTGATCAATTTTAAAAATTATATTATAATGGGGTTAGGGTAATAGTCACAAAATTCCAATTTTTGTATAATTTCATACTCAAAAAATAGCTTAAGTATGACATTCCAATATTGCTTCAGGCTTGTTGAAATTATTTGGATCAATTACAGCTTGTGAAATCTTTCATAATAACTTTGGGAAACTGGAAATTGTGAGGCATTTTATGAATAAACCTCATTGTGAAACTTGAATGTGTGAAGGGTGCATGCTGATACTTAAGATACACACAGTTAGGAAATGGAGAGTCTAATGTGTGTGTCTGTACATATAAATGTGAGGAGCTAAAGAATTCCTATAATATAGTCTCAGATACATAAGAAAACCCTGTATTAAATAGAGAGACAGTGGCCCACCATCTCCTGTGTTCAGAGATGAACAAGGGAAAAAAGAGCAATACAAAATAATTTGAGTTTTCCCAGAGTGTAAGAATTTATACAAATAAATGGTCAAAGGACTTGCATAGTTATGAGTAAAACAAACATTTCATTACTTGGAATTCCACAAAAGAAGCAGTGTGTCCAGGTAGTGCAATGGAAAGAAAATAACTTCAAGTGACAGAAGGTTCACATCCTGGCAAAGTCCTAGTTAATCTGTGGTAAGGGATGCACTCTTTAAAATGTCTGAGCTTCAGTTTTGCATCTTAAGGTGCTAGGTCAGTAATGCATAGAGAGTGCCTAACGTGCAATAGTTGCCAATATGTTTCCTTTCCAAGCTCTGGGTGTGAGGGGACTATCTGGCACACTATTGCATAAGAACTCGGGATTCACACTCTGTTAGGTAAATACAAATTTAATAAAGTTGGACACTGCCACACAAAAGTTAGATAAAATAAATGAAGCTGGGAGAGTGGAGGGAGAGGAAGCAAGGACCGTGGTGAGAAGCCATGAGGGAATGAAAGCTAAGGCATCGGCTGACTTATAAACGTTAGGGACCCAAGGAAAAGCAATTTAGAATAATAAGAGTTGGAAGGGAGAAAAGATAGGTTTAGAAAGAGGTGTTTTGAAAGTGAAGGAAGGGAACATAAAAAGTTTCAAAGGAGAGAGGAAAAGGTTTAAAGTGCTCAACTTGTGAATTCAGGCCAGCCGGCCCAGGTTTGTTAGCCTTTAACAAGAATCTAATCCTGTCTGAACTAGACAGGACGTTATATTCTAATGGTTAAGGGAGATAGGAAGTGATTTGCCTGTGAATAATTTTTTTTAGTAAGTTATGACTATTTTGTGAGGAATGTTGACTGAGTAGAGGGCTTGTTTTCAGTGAGGAATAGTATCTGGGGTTGATTTTGATAATATTCCCTTTCGGTTTTTATCAATTTGTATGCTATTTTGTTTCTGCTGGCCTGTAGTAATTTAAAGGGCAAGAATCACATTTGTGAACTACACAAGAAGCCAAAATATAGTCAGATGATTTACCCTTAAATATACCAGGAAGCGTAGGTTAAGGGTACGGGCTAGAGTTACACGCAGCTGGGGTTCAGTCCCTATGCTTCTATTTTTGTGGTTTGGTCAAATTATTTAACAGTTTCAGGCCTGTTTCCTCATCTGTAAAATTAGGTTTTCAACACACCCCATTTCACATGGTCTGTGTGTAAACCAATAAGCACAGATCTCAACATAAATTTGGTATTTAGATTAGCTTTTTTTTTTTTTTTAATCAGGATTTATTTTTTATTTATTTATTTTTTATTTATTTTTTATTTATTTTTTTTTATGAAATTTATTGACAAATTGGTTTCCATACAACACCCAGTGCTCATCCCAAAAGGTGCCCTCCTCAATACCCATCACCCACCCTCTCCTCCCTCCCACCCCCCATCAACCCTCAGTTTGTTCTCAGTTTTTAACAGTCTCTTATGCTTTGGCTCTCTCCCATTCTAACCTCTTTTTTTTTTTTTTCCTTCCCCTCCCCCATGGGTTCCTGTTAAGTTTCTCAGGATTAGCTTTTAAGATCAAATACTGGGAAGGGAAGGGTGGGTGGATGAAGGAAAGAAAGGAAGCAGAGAGTGAGGGGAGAGAAATAGTCAATTTATTAGACCAAAATGATTTTTGTTGTGTTTTAATTTGAAATTTGTAGATAAGTTATGTACTTCCTAACAAGATGGTGTATGCACCAAGTCTTCTATTTCTTAAATGCAATTCCTGCAAGGCAATAGTCAGATAAATATTGAGAGATTTCAGATATGCATGTCTAAAATTTGTAGTGAATATAGAGGTTGGCTATTGTCACATCCCGTTCATCAGCTTCTTTTAAAGGCTTTTAAATCAAATTCACCAGTAAAAGAATTCAAGTAATTTATAACAGCCAGTCGAAATGTCAACTAGAGCCCAAAATTAAGATTTATTTATACGCTGGTGCTAAAGAAATTGAAATATGCTGTCCTTAGAAAGTGTTATTTGGGATGTTAATGTTCTTAATGGTAGATCAGGAATGGATGAAACAGATGTGATGCAAACCTGCCAATTCATCTTTACTTGAAATAGAATTTGAGAGGTTTTAAGTTTTCTCTTTTTGATATACTTTTGCACACTTCATTATTTTTGTTTTTATTTTTGCATTCATGTTTTCATATTTCAGGCAGAGATTCTGGAACCTAAATGTTTATTTACACTATTTGAGGAAAATCCCATTTTGACGCAAATCCAAAGAAGTCACAAAAATTCATATGACCATAAAATATTTCTGCTTTAAAACTTAGCATAAACAAAGGAAAGAGATAAACAACAACCTGGGGGAAAATATTTGCAACTCACATCACACAAAATATGCTAATTTCCTTGATGTATAAGGAACTACTGAAAAGCAGGGAGAAAAATGCCAAATATATAATAGAAAAATAAACCAAGCATAAGATAGTTAACAGAAAAAAATGCAAATGGTTCTTATAAAAAGATGCTCAGCCTCATTAATAAGAGAAATGCTTGTTGAAATTATAATATCCTTTCCCACTTTTCAGATTAGCAAAGATCAACTTTTTAAAATAAACCACAGTTGGGCAAATTCTAAGGGAAAGACAATTTCATACGATAGTGTAGGCAAAATTGACCTGATTATAAGAAACCTAATTGTAAATAGCAATTAAAATAAAAAAAATATGCAGCACCTTTAACCTGGCAATGCTCCTCTTTGGTTTTCTTCTGACAGAAGGATCTATTGGCACAAAGGAGAAGTGAACCATTTACAAAGATTCTTACTGCAGGGTTTTTGTGATAGCAAAGGAGTGGACACACTGAAATGTCCCTAATAAAGGACTAATCAAATTATGATAACATTCATATAGTGAACTAGTATTTAGTTGTTAAGAATGGTAAACTGGGCCTATAGGCACCAATAAGAAAAATGCCCAAGACATACTATATAAAAGATTCAGAACAGAGTGTACGTTGTGCTACCATCGTGTAAAAATATGTCATGTATATGCTTGTGTATGAGGTGCGGGGGATGCATTTTAAGGCCATCCCAGTTTCAGTGATTTGCTAGGGACACTCCTAGGACTCAGCATACAGTCATATTCATGACAGGAAAAGATACAAAGCAAAGAGAAAAAGGCACATGATATAAAGCCTGGAGGAAAGTTTGTGTAAACTTCATGAGATCTCTCTTCATGGAGTCATGCAAGATACACTACTTCCTTTAGCTACAAATTGTGATAACATGTGTGAAGTGTAATCTACAAGGAAGCCCAGCAGAGACTCAGTGGCCAGGGTTTTTATTAGAAGCTGGTTACATAGGGCATCCCCTACGTAGCATGTATCAAGATTCCAGAATCCCAGAAGGAATATGTTGAGCATAAACCACCATGTAAGCACAAACAGCCTAGGCACAGGAAGCCACTCCTATTAGCGAGGGTGTGGTGGGAGCAAATCCAAGTTTCCAAACACCAGGTAATTTCCAGCCTTGTACGGAATCTGTCTGAGGATAGTAATTGTAGGCTTGTTAAGTCAGCTCTTTTTTTGCATAGCTTCTATAAAAATTAATCAGTGATGGTGGTTTCTTCAGAAACAGTAAGTGAATGACTGAAGGCCAGGAAAAGATTTAATGAAGGATGTGCTCTTTAGCATTTATTCTTTTCTATTCTTTCTATTTTGTCACCAAGGAATGTGCTGCTTCTTTGAGGAGGGGAAAAAAAAAGATTAAAAAATTCACTGAGTTACATTCTATTTTAAAATGAAAAATTTCCTCCTTATATGTTTTACTTTGTTTTTCTCAACATATTTGGTTATTTTCATTAACATTTAAAATTTCACTTTATTTAATTTTTAGACTTTAATAGGAAATGAGAGCTCTAAGTTCAGGCAGTCGGCCTTATTTATCAAGCTAAATTGTTATGTAGGGTAGGTTGGTGCTTCCCAATCTTTCTCATGTCCTGGCACACTTACGGAATGATAGTGTCTCTACAAATGCTGGGACATACACAGAAGGCTACTTGCAGATAAGACAACCGACCGGTGGACCCCAGCCATGCCAGCCAAGCTTTGGGAAGTTCAGCAATAGCGCTCCCACCCCACATTCTTAGAATGAAGAGGCTCTGCTTTTACCTGAATAAATCTAAGGTAAAACACATCTTCCTCTTGACTTTAAAGATGGTCTCTGGCAAAGGTAAACCATGTCCGTTCAGATTCACCACTCCTAGCTTCCTTATGTTGTCACCATGTTCCCTCTTCACCCAGAAACAGGATTTCTTGCTTTTTCTCCAACCTGTCCTACACTTTCTTACCCATAGTTTTTTTTTTGCTTAGGCTCCTATCATTTCCAGGAATAGCTTTCCCTTTCAAAATCCATCTAACAAATTTATACATTTTTCAAGATCTAAGTTCAATTCTGTATCCTCTGTAAGTTCTTCTGAGTTGCCCAATTTAGAATTAACTTCTTCCATCTCCAGCTCTATTTGTTTTTACCTCTAATTATAGTACTTACCCTCTCAGATCTTATCAGTCAGTTCTCCACCTGGGTCACCAGTGGTTCTTAGCCTCCTTTGGGCATTATTACAGTCAGTGAGCTTTTTAAAACCTTTTTAAACCTTTTTAAAACCAGGGTTCAGCCTCCCTGAGATTGTGGTTTCGTTGGTCATGTGAGGTGGGTCCTGTACTTCTTCCAGGAGATTCTAACTTGTATGCAAGACTGAACACGCCTGGTAGAGCTTCGCATTTTCAAGCAAACTGCCCCTGTTATTTTAGTCATTTGTTTGAATGCTTTAATCATCCAATTCATTTGCATGAGACGATTTAGGACTGGCCATTTTAGAGAGATTGGTCACTGTTTTGGATAAGTGATACTTAAGTCTTGCTTTCTAAAAATAATACATCATTAGCAATTTTTGGTTTATATAATCTGGGAGGAGAAAGATTCTTATCTAACTATTTGCTTTGGCAGCTAAGCATGAATCTATTTCAACTTATTTATGTGTCAGTTTATTTATATTCAAGCTTTTATTTATGGTGGGAAAGACACAACCATAGCTTACAATAATTAAATTGGAATTTCATTTGTCAGAGGACTGTTTCTATCCTTTCTAATTTATTAGGATTACAAAAGTGGAAATTTTGAAAAGTGTACTTTTTACATTTAGATTGTAAATATTAGCTTGTAAAAATCTCCACTGTATTATAAGAATAAGGAATTTTTTAAAATTGTGTTATGAAAACTTCTATATGTAAGAAGATCAATGAATTGTGGTGGCTTTGTATTGTATCAGCTTAATTTCCCAGAATTCCTGATTTTTGAAAAGTAGACATGAAGCATGAGCTTTAATGTTTATGCTCTAAGTTTATAGAGGGGGCCAAGCATGCTGTTGCTGCACCGGCAGCTCACTCTGTGGGAGTGGGGCAGAACCCAGACTGGCCCTTTCCCCAGCTCCTGCTAGACCTCCTCCTTCAGCTTCTCCATCTCTGGCCAAGGCCATGGGCAGTTCTTCCATAAATGGCTGCCAGCTTTTCCTGCAGGTTACCTAAGACAGTGAGGCTGGAGCTGCTGTGAGACAAATCAGGTTCTAGTTTCATCCTTGTATCTTCCAGTTTGTTCTGGTTCCTGTCCACACCCAGCTTTCTTTCCCAGATGCCCATGTGGCTGACCCATAGGACTTCAGGCTCAACCCTAGACACAGTTGCCAACAATGCACATAGATTGTGCCCTTAGATCCCACAGGTACAAAGGTCTCTTTCCCTTCTTTTTCACTCAGGGTGGTTCTGCATCTTTGATTGAACCCTGATGGATATAACATAAACATTTATATTCTCACCATCTGGATTTAGTAATTACAAATATTTTGCTATGTTTACTTTTTCTCTTTCCCCAGCTATCTTTGTAGGGGGAGAAGGAGGCTGGACATTTTGAAAGTAATCTTTAGAAATCATGACATTTTGGGGCTCCTGGGTGGCTCAGTCGGTTGAGCAACTGACTTCGGCTCAGGTCATGATCTCATGGTTTGTGAGTTTGAGCCCCGTGTCAGGCTATACGCTGACAGCTCTGAGCCTGGAGCCTGCTTCTGATTCTGTGTCTCCCTCTCTCTCTGTCCCTCCCCCATTCATGCTCTGTCTCTCTCTGTCTCAGAAATAAATAGACATTAAAAAATTTTTTTAAAAAAGAAATGACATTTTGTGCCTAAATATTTAGCATGCATTTTCTATAAATGGCACTAATTGTGTAACCACAATATTATTATCACACTTATGAAATAATTACAAATCCCTCAAATCTTCTAGTCTCCAGACCATAGACTAATTTCTTGGTATCTCAGCATATCTTATACTTGCTTTCTCTAACCAATAAAATTTTCCATCAGAGATTACATTTGCATTTGGTTATGCCTCCCTTAATCTCTTTTAATCTAGAATAGTCCTCCAAATTTTTATTTCCCCAGTGGCCTTGGCTTTTTGGAAAAAAAATGTAAATGGAATTCCATATTCTGAATTTTCCTCTTATTTTGTCATGGAGTTCTATTCCTTATATTTTTATACATTGAAAATTAGGCCTATGACTTGATTCAATCTAGGCTAAACATTTTATGCAACAATATTTCAAAGGCAAAGCCATGATTTTCTTTTGTATTACATAGAAAACACCTGATGTCAGGTAATCCCTAATTATTACTGATGCTATATTTAACCACTGGAAGGGAGTAATCACTAGACCAGTTTTTGTTGGAGTAGATTTTTCCTCTTTGTAATTAGCGAGTTATCTGTGGTTTGATGCTTTTGTACCTTGTGGATATCCTATACATTTTACCTAATAGTTTTTGTATCAGTTGACGATCTTTCCCTGGTTCAGTTACTTTATTGGGTGCCACAAAATAGTGCTTTTTCTAATTTTGTCATTACTCCAATATTTATTTATTTTCAATCTGTTAAAAAGTCTTCCCCTTATTAAGAGATTTATGATTATTATAAAACTACCTTTTTGTCATTGTTAGGAATTTGCCTAACAGCAAATAACAGTGGCCAGTTAAAAAAATTGTGTCTTTAATTAGCTTGCCCCTCATGTATAATATTAGATGGACCGTGTGTTAAATTTGTGAATAAAGCAAGAATAGATTTTTAAAGTGATGCCCAGGTAGATGAGTATTCACATGAAGACTAAGCCTTAAAGAATGATTTATTGGACAGTTTGGGTTGGTAAAAACATTATTGTATAAAATTCCAATAAGAGTCTAAACTATAGTTTCTTTGAATATTTTAAGTCTATTGTAACAGCCCTAGAGAGACATACTGTAAAGCTATTATGTTCTTTATTGATTGATTTCCAGATTATCTAAAGACATTTTTAAAATAGATAGAACTTAGCACATACAGAATGATTATAGAATATTTATTTTGAGGGATTCTTGAATTTGAGTGAGGTCCTTTTATCAGGAGAAATACATCAGCGTGACTATCATGAAGTCTATTAGGTTTATCACACCAAGCAATATCATTTGGTCCTTTTGATAGAAGGACATGGGACAAAAGAGCACAGTTAGGGATGTCTTTCATATTTTGACCTTATGGAATCTTAAGCAAATCAATGAGATTTTTCTTCTTATTTTTCTAATCATTGGGGCAAGTTAATTTAAAATATATCCTAATAAAATTAATATTAATCTATGAATTATAAGTTATCCTACATTATAACTGCTTATAAAATACTTAAGAATCAATGCATATTTTTGAGTCTTATAGAAAATTTTAGGGTTATTTGCTTATTTTCCAAAATTAAACCTGAGGAGGGATTTTTTTTTTTTAAAACAGTAATGGTAGGGGCGCCTGGGTGGCTCAGTCCGTTAAGCATCTGACTTCAGCTCAGGTCATGATCTCGCAGTGAGTTCGAGCCCCATGTCAGTCTCTGTGCTGACAGCTCAGAGCCTGGAACTGCTTTTGATTCTGTGTCTCCCTCTCTCTCTGCCTCTCCCCTGCTTGTGCTCTTGTTTCTTTCTCTCTCTCTCAAAAGTAAATAAACATTAAAACAATTTTAAAAAACAATAATGGTAATGATATTTTAAGGAGAATTATAACAATAAATATAATATACATATATCCCTGAATTTGATACATAAAACAAATATGTGGATACATTGGTCCTAAGAGTTTTAGTCTATAAATATCCAGATTTTTTTTTATAACCTGGGATTCCACTGATGCAAAAATAGAATTTACGGTAAAAAAGTGATAGATACAGAAGAATGAGATATAGTTGTTGGGACTGGTCCCTTGGAGCCAAAAAATGTATGACTCTCAAAAGCCAATACTTCAAAGTAGACTGCCTATTCAACATGGGTTGTTAGAGATATGATTGTGATATATTGGACCTCTAAACAGCACCACTTCTGGGTATGAGCCTTAAATTGTTCCACAAATCTTGGAATTGAAAAAACCCAAAGACAATAAAGTAAAAATGGAACTCTAAAAAACTTTAGTGAAAGTTACAAGACAAATGATCCTATGGTGAAATCTAAACTACTTATGTCATAGCAGGACTACACCCATGCTCAGCACACACAAAGATAATTTATTCTGAAAATGAGCTCAAAGACAAAAAATTATAAGCAGTATAGAGAAGATTAATAAAGATTAAAGGAGATTAATGCTATGAGAATGCCAAAAGATAAGAAAATTATACTCTAGGAACCTAAAAAATGAGGAGAAATCAAAATGAGTATGTTTAGATTGCTAAAGAAGTAAAAATAATAGAATTGATAGAATAATAATAAACATGAAAATAATCCTGCAGAAGTAAAAGTAATAAAACGGTATTTTATGCATTAAAAATATACTCAGTGAAATTTTAAACTGAATAGATGGATTAAACACAGACTAGATATAGTAAATGAAAAAAAATTATGAATTTCCAGATATATTTGAAGAAATCACTCAGAGTCAGCACAGAGAAATATGGAGGTGTAAAATCCAACAAAGAAATTAAAAGACAAAGAGAAAAAAGTTCCATAATATGTCTAATAGGAACTCAATAAATAAAAAAAAAGGGATAGTAAAATAAAATATTCATAGCTATCAAGGCTTGTAATTTTCTGGAACTCCAGAAAGACAAATATTATCATTTAAATAGGTGTGTGTAACCACCTAGAACATGTGGTCATTCATTTTTCTGCTGACGGCTCAGTTGGTTAAGTGTCCGACTTCAGCTCAGGTCATGATCTCACCACTTATGAGTCTGAGCCCAGCATGGGGCTCTGTGCTGGGCCTGGAGCCTCTTCAGATGATGTGTCTCCATCTCTCTCTGCCCTCCCCTGTGCACTCTCTGTCTCTGTCTTTGTCTCTCTCTCTCTGTCACTGTCTCTCTCTCTCTCTCTCTCAAAAATAAACAAACATTAAAAAAATAAAATTCCTTAACAAGACATACGGTCAGATCCCTAGTCTATCTCCTTTGACCTTTATTATCGTTCCCAGCCTCGTTATACATCATATAGTTAATCCACAATGAGTTTCTTTTCTTTATCCCTTTCCCAATATGTGTGACTCTGAATTGAGCAGAATTCCCATCTTGCATCCCATGCTACCTCCCTTGTCATCTGCCAGGTCAGGCTTTACTGCTTTCCCTTTGACGTTAATTTTAGACATAATTTCCTCCAGACTCTCTATCCCTGTAGCCCCCAAGCAGAGTAAGTGTTCCTCTTCCCTGTTTATTTTAACCTCTGCCAATTTATGGTTGGAAGGTAAATATTTCAGTTTAAAATTTAAGAGAATGGGTGGGATAAGGAAAAATATCTACCTTTTGAGGTCTCTAAGTAGATAATTAAATGGAGTCTGAAGAATCTTCCTGGAGTTTAGGGGATCAATGAACTGTTAAAGTATTGAATAAATGATGTACACAGGACATTAGTACCACCTAGAATTATGTCAAGGAGAAGATGACTCTGATCAGTGCCGAAGTCCTTGATAAAAACTGTGAAGTAGATGGTGGTGACAAGGAAGAGGAAAAGGGTGGTATCTATAGATAGAACCATCAGAGATATTTTTTTCTGGAAGTGAAATATTAATGATGTGAAAGTAATAATTATGAGGAAGAGACAGTTGATTATTCCTTCTCACTAAAACCTCAATATGGTATTTGGGCTGTGTCAAAATGAGCAGTCCTGCTCTAAAGTCAGGTATAACTGAAATGGCATATTAGATAGTTCTGAAAAAGATAACAGTAGCAAATATATTTATTTGTAAATTAGGTGACATTAACTAATCAAATTATGCTCTATTTCCCTGAAAGCTATAAATTAATCGATGACAATCCAAATATTTTTCATATCATGGGGTTGACAGGGGTTTGGTAATAGTCAATAGATTAACTGGGAACTGAGAAATTATAAATCCTGAAGGAAAAGTGTTGGCACATTTTCCCTCAGGGTATAGCAAGTGTGTTTTTTTAATTTGGTGAACCCTGAGTCTCTTATTATTTGTGAAACAAAAGTCAGGCTAAATCATTGGACCTTGGTTAGTCTTCCTTTGAAAGGAGCTTAAAAACATTTAGTCTTACCAAAGAGTAATTTAAAACTTTGACCATTTGTTATTCTATATCTGAATAGAGAGGTGGTGAGAGACAGACACTTATATCGGGTAGCTTGGAAGGAAGACATACATAATATTCAGATGGGATCAGTTCTAGTGGTGAGTATCAGTGAACCTGCCAGCCTGCTGAGTCTAAAGTAATTGTTGCTTGCCTAAGGCTTTCCTGGTTCTTTGGGTGATAGATATTGACAGGCAGAAAGAGGCTTGTAAAGAATTTCCTTTCTGATTTATAGATATCCCACATGGTGCCTGTGTTTTTCTGTGTGTGTTTCATGGGGGTGATGTATTTCTACTTTAGAGCCTGCTTACCTTATGTTCACTATTGTGTCACTCTCTCCCCAAAGATCAATGTGTCTCAAGCACTGAGAGAACTGATGCTTTGCTTTGAGTTGGCTGCTCATAAACGATCCCTCAGTCAAAGCAGAACACAAATGAGAGCTTTCTGGAGTCCGTGGATAAGCAATGTCTATGGGGACAAGAATCCTCAAAATCTACTTTAACAAATGACAGAGGAGAACTGAAGTGGGGACTAATACAGAGAACTCTTCTACAATAAAACCTCCTTTCCCTCTTTAGGTACTGACACAATTTGAGCAAAACACAGATTTCATCTTTTTCCATTAAATATTCAGCAGAAAATCCCACTAGTTGTACATATGAATATTTTAATGAAACCTAAGTTATCTGATTTTAAAGGTGATATTTTAAAGGTGATATTTTGGTGATATCACCAAACTGAATATACTACAGTATGTTTGCTCAGCCAAAGTAGGATTTTAAGAATTAGAAGAAGCAAGATACAAGGGGTGGGAGGAGTGAAAAATCAGTAGTGCACTTAGGATCTGGTTCCTGGAATGAATAAGTTTTTAAAAACTCTCAACATTGACTGATAGGACATTGACCAGATAAGATAAGGTGATACACATATTCCATCTCATATAGAGTGTCAAAATGGGAAATGATCCACTGTTCTTTCACTAATGTTATTGAAGTTTCTTTTTCATACTGAGATTACAAAGAAAATTCAATCTAGACTTCAAAGAATTCAGTCTATTTGGAGATATAGACACGTCTAAACAACATCTTCTTAATCATTTGGGGGAAAACTATGGTCACATGTTTATAATTTTTCCTAAGTAATTATGCAAGTCTCCACATGTCTTTTCTGATTTTGCGAGCATCCTGGAATTGATGTAGGCCAAGGGGATATGTCTAAACTTTGGAATCTGATTACCTTTCTTTGGTTGCTTAAGTGCAATGTCATTGTTAAGTTCCTTCAAAGTCTGATGGATCCATATCCTGATGATACCTTACTTGAAAGAGTGCAGTTGGTTCATCCTCAATCTCAGCCTGTTTCCCAACTGACTGGGTTAATGCCGTGTGCTCTTGGAATTGGCCTTTCCCCCCCTGAATTGCTTGTTTGTTGTGCTGAGCCTTGGTCATAAGCATAGACTCCTTCCCTCTTGGTTATTTCTGTGGGGATTTTGTAGTCCTTTACTAGCAGCAGTATTGAGTGAGGATCATCTTATCTAGTTATATTTTCTTAATTGACAATCTCCTGGAGAAGTAAGTGATTGAGATCTCAGGCACTTCCCTCACAATAGGCCTCTTTGTTCCTTTTAAAGATTTTCTTATTTGCTTCCCCATGAATAATCATGATTATGGAAGCACACCAAAATCACAGGGAAGGGCATCTTTCAATGACTGTATTACTCTCTTCGCTCATGTGATGGGTGTTTCCCACTTTCCTTGTATTTCCACTGAAATAGAATGTTCCTACAATGATAAAATTTACTTTTAAGTGATTTTTCTGCCCCTGCTTGTGGATATAGAAGTTGACAGATTGTTTTTTTGTTTTTGTTTTGTTTTGTTTTAAATCACATTTGTTCAGTGCTGGGTAGCAAGGTAATTTCTTGAGATGATAATTTTTATTTTGTTCTCAATGCTTTTTATGCACATATCTCAGGAAGGTGTCCTGGCCTTTTTGTGGCCATTTTTCCTTATTGGCTTTGATTTAGCTAATTAATAAGTATATATTAGAATGTCCTAGAAAAGACGAAAATATCAAGTTTAATATTAAGTTTTAAGGTCAGACTTGAGTGAAAGTGAAATATGTGAAGAATCTCTAAGACTAAGAGAAAGGATGAAATGGCATAAGTGATGGTATACTGGGGTTGGGAATCGATCTACGGTAGACACCTGTCCCACTTACATGCAGGTAACTAGATGGGGTATTTCTCCTTAAGTTGGAGATATCAAACGCTAACCATCCCAGAATTACAAGTCTGACCTGAGCTTGACCTGGAAACCCCAGAGCTGCCCCCTTGCAGCAAAAATCCAGCTTTGACAATGGGTTTATTGGCAGAGATAAGCATGGTGTGAAGGCTATAGAACATCTTCACAAATGATGTGGACATTGTAAGATTCCAAACCCTCATTTATAGCCCTGAGACAATCTCAGTAATGATCAAGAATGAATGTCCCACTAGCTTGGCCAAAGATGGACTTGAAGCAATTTTAACCTCATTAAAAAAAATAATAATGGATTTTTTTGCATCTATATATTATACAATTAAAGCCATACTTTTTATTAGTTGAAGATAAACATTTTCCAATGGGACTTTAACAAAAAAGGTAATAGTTGAGATGAATCTTGATGGATGAATAAAATTTCACTAAATAGAGAAGAGAGTGTAGAGGTTTCAAGGAAGAGGATTTATTCTAAGGAAAGGTATGAAGACATGACATCTTGAAGCAGTTTAGAAAATAATACATGATCCAGGGTAGTCCTGTAGGTTGTAAGAAGGTTGTATAGACTCTAGAAGGCAGGTGGAGTTTCTTTGGGAGAGACTTAGAATGCCTTTATCTAAAGACAGCAGCATTTTTAAGTTGGTGAGTCATATGCTTCATTCATATGTTCATTATTAATTTATTAAAAATTTATTAAGTATCAAAAAATGTACAGAGTACTTAATCTGTGGCATGCACTATTCTAGGGTCTTGGGTCAAGAGTAAACAACAGAAATAAAGTTCCTGCATTCTGAAGAAGAAAGAAGACTACAGAAATATCATCAGATAGTGAAAGTTGGATGATGTGATAGGTTCTAAATTGTAAAATAAAGTGGGGCAAGGGCATGGGAAATAATGAGAGGTGTTTTATTAGCTAGGAGGGCAAAAGAAGCATCTCTGGAGAGAAATGAAGGGGAAAACTGTAAGAATATTTGATTCAAGAGCAGTTCAGTCAGAGGGAGCAGCAAGTGCAAAGATCCGGAGGTAGGAGTGAGTTTGATTTCTCCAGGTAAGTTGCGGATAGTGGAAGATGACAGCAGAGAGGAAGCCAAGTGACAATACTGCAGAGGTTTTAGACCATGAAAGAGTGCTGAATTCTATTTAAAGTGTGCTGGAAGATACTGGATGACTTTAAGCAAGGCTGTGCCCACAAGAGGTTTACACTTTAAGGAATAATCCTGTCTACTTCAAGGAGAGCTGACTGTAGGAAGTATAAAGATAGAAGCAGGGAAATCAGTTAGGATTCCATTGAGTAGTCCATGCCAAAGAGGAGGTAGCATTGGGGTAGAGATAAGGCACAGGGACAGGTTGGGGGCCAGAAGGGAAAGTACTTATTTAATACTGCCAAATATAGTTTATTTTATAGTCTATCTCTACAGGCAATGGGGAGCCAGTTGGCCCAAGAGAACAATAAAGTAAACACTGGTGGCCTTTTACCAGAGTATTTTCACACAGCATTAATCCCTGTAAGCTGAGGAGTCCCACCTGGGGATGTGGAGACAGTGATACTAACTGCTGTGCATGCATGCTTCCTTTGACCAAAAGAAAACTGATGTGACATCCTATTTGTCTCAGGCACTACTACACTGATCAAGGTGTATTCAATTTCTGCTGCGGAAAATGCAGAGTAACATCTTTTCTCCTGGTCTTTGCCACCCTTGAGTAGCTGTTTTTGTTTTTGTTAAGTTTTTATTAAAAAAAATTTTTAACATTTATTTATTTTTGAGAGAGACACAGCATTGAATGGGGGAGTGGCAGAGAGAGAGGGAGACACAGAATCTGAAGCAGGCCCAAGGCTCTGAGCTGTCAGCACAAAACCCAATGCAAACCCATGAGCCATGAGATCATGACCTGAGCCAAAGTCAGATGCTTAACCGACTGAGGCACCCAGGTACCCCTAAAGTTTTTATTTTAATCACCCAGTGCTCATCACAACAAGTGCACTCCTTAATCCCCATAACCTATTTCACCATTCCCCCACCCACATCCCCTCTGGTAACCACCAGTTCTCTATAGTTAGAAGTCTGTTTCTTGGTTTGTGTCTTTCTCTTTTTTCCCCAATGGTCATTTGTTTTGTTTATTAAATTCCACATATGAGTGAAATCATGTGGTATAGGTCTTACTCTGACTGACTTATTTCACTTAACATTATACTCTCTAGCTCCATCCATATCGTTGCAAATTGCAAGATTTCATACTTTTTATGGGTGAATAATAACACGACTGTGTGTGTAAGTATGTATAACATCTTCTTTATCCGTTCATCAATCTATGGACACTTGGACTACTTCCATATATTGGCTATTGTAAATAATGCTGCTTTATAGAAACCTGTTGTTTCTCGAATTTTTTATTTTAACCATTCTCATAGGTATGAGGTGGTATCTCATTGCAGTTTTGATTTACATTTCCCTGATGAGTGGTGATGAGCATCTTTTCATATGTCTGTTGGCCATCTGTGTGTCTTTGGAGAAATGTTCATATCTTCTGTCCATTTTTAATTGGATTATTTGGTTTTTGGGTGTTGAGTTGTATCAATGCTTCTTGGTGTTCAAAGCACATTTTGAAATCTGTAACTTGAAGTTCAATGTTCTATCTCTCTATCTTTATAAGTCTTGAAATATCTACTCAGAGTCCATTAAAAATTTTGCAGGCTCTCACCTGCCTCTTCTAGAATGATCAGGTACATCTAGGACAAATGCAGTATCCAAGTTCATTTCACTGACTTGCCTTTTTCTTCCATATCTTCCCTTGTAGTTCTTTACTACCTTGTTATCCCCCTAAAAGGAATAAGAACTATAAAAGTATGGTCTGTTCAAAATGCAAGATGGCATTTTGAAATGAATTTTATTTGCTCTTCTAGAGAAGGAAACATAAATAAATCATAAGCCATTTCCCCTTATAATTTTCACAGATGCATGATACAAGATATAATGTCTTTGTTTCAAGTTGTACCTTTAAGTGTATAAATAGATTATTACTGAGGCCCAAAAAAAAAAAATCCTTGGACACCAACAATTTTCTCCTGGCTTTGTTTTCTGTATTATTTCTAAGTAACCTTGCGTGTGTCACAGATGTTTTAGTGGATCTCAGGGACAATCCTACAGTGTAAGTATGTTTTCTCCAAGTAGGTTATAGAAATAACACCCACTCTTACTTTGGAATTTAACTCAGATTTTCAGTTGAGTCAAACTTAGTATATTAGAAGTAAGTAATGGAAAGAAGTCTTGAAAAAGCATCTATTGCTAAATTTATACTTTTTTGTATCTTCAGAAGTTCACTCCTTAAATGTAGTTTATATTCAGTAGTAATGAGTAGCATTGGTTTATATTATTTTTGTGGTGAAATAAATAATGTTTTAAAATTTATCAGTGGAAGACTTCTGTAACTCTGTCTCAGTTAGGGTATGATTGTATAGAGACATATCTGCCATATATTGCTTCTTCTATTTCTGTATTTACATTTGAGACTTATTTCAGTCCCACCGTGTTTTACCAAGAAATGAACAAAACCATTCATGATAAAACAGGAGCCAAAATAATCTAAGGAAAAATGATATACTTCCCCATATTCAATTGGCCTGCAACAAGCACTCTATCTGGCTGAGTTTGACATTGTAAGGAAAGATTCTATTTTTGACATTTATTCCTCCTGGAGAGTCACTTCATATAAGTCCACAAAATATTAAGGGCTTAATATTTTCTAAACTTGTTTTTCCTTCAGAATAAGTAAAACATTTGGCAGGTTTATTGAACTGTTGATACAGCATGATGCCTCAGGGAAACTAAAATCTTTGACTGCACGAACGTGCTTAAAAATAATGACAGTTCACATACTTAATCAGAACTGGGAATGCATATCAGGTAAGAATGATGAGAAACAATCATAAGAATAGTGGAGAATGAATGACTTTGAGAAATAGGAGTTAAAACTAGCCAAACGCAGATAAAATATTGACATTTAACTATTTAATTTCTGAATAAAATTATTTCTCCTAATGTATCCTTCCTAATTTGTGAGCAAAAGGAACTGAATAATTATTTTAAATTTCTGTTTTTTTATGTTTATACTTAAATTTCCTCAGAAGAGTTAAAAGTGGACTTAATGTTTATTAATCTTCAATGATTTGGTGGTTTTTATAGCCTTCAAACCAAAGGTGGTTTCTTCAGCCTTAGGTTGCAAAATTAATGTTCATGAATGATATTATGGGATATTTATAGACACAGTACCTGACTCATGAGTTACTGTATTACCAAAAATTCATTTGTAAATCAACTGTTTGCAGTTCAGAGCTAATTTTAGGTCAAATTATAAGTTCTCCTATATTTCCTGTAGATATTTTCTTTGTATTGAAATATACTAATTTAAATGTCAGATTTTTTTCCTGGAAAATGAGCTAGTTGAAGCCACTGATCAATCACTTTTCTTGTTCATTCTTTAAGGATGCCATTTATAGCTTCAGTTGGTGCTCAATAAAAGATGAATAAATCAACTAAAAATATGTTTGTAGGCAGGCCATAATATTCTATGATAATGCTCTAAATACTGATGGCACTAGACTGATGTCTTGGTCTAGAAAGCACAAAATTCTGCAAAGAGGAGAAAGAAGAGGAAAAAAGTAATATACAATTACTATAATTAATATGAGGAAACTCTCTGCTACTTTCCTGAGAATGAGGCCGGTATAAAATATTATCTTGATACTAATACTATATCTGATACTAATGTTTGTAATCAAGAAAAAGAAATTGACCCAAATCTCCTCCTTGCCTCAACTCTGTAGATGGCTGCCATGTCTATTCTTATCCCAGCAGAAGTCTGGGGTTTCATTCTCTAGAGAGTTTTCTTAACTGCAGGATGCCAGGCATATGCTGTAACCCTAGCCCCTACTCTCTAATTCCCAACTCTGAACTACAGGATACCAGGCACATGTGGCCCTAATCCTAACCCTATATAAGAGGGGGGAAAAAAGACGGAATATTAGCCATAAAAAAGAATGAAATTTGCCATTTGCGATAGCATGGATGGAGCTATAGAGTATTAAGCTAAGTGAAATAAGTCAGAGAAAGACAAATACCTTATGCTTTCACTCATATGTGAAATTTAAGAAACAAAACAAATTAGCAAAGTTGGGGGGGGGAGAGAGAAACAAACCAAGAAACAGGACTCTTAACTATAGACAACAAACTGATGGTTACCAGAGGGGAGGTGGAGGGGGGTGGGGGGTGGGGGGATGGGTGAAACAGGTGATGGGGATTAAGGAGGGCACTTGCTATGAGCACTGGATGAAGTATAGAAGTGTTGAATCTATATTGTACACCTGAAACTAATATTAGGCTGTATGTTAACTGGAATATAAATAAAAACTTTAAAAAACGTTTATTTTGAGAGACAGAGAGGGAGAGAGAGAATCCCAAGCAGACTCCACTCTGCCAGCGAGGAGCCCTATGAGGGGCTTGAACTCATGAATCATGAGATCATGACCTGAGTCAAAATCAAGAATCCGATGCTTAATTGACTGAGCCACCCAGGCACCCCTAAACAAAACTTATATAAAAGAAGAGAAAGAAAAGACAGCCAAATTAGAAAGGAAGAAGTAAAAAAAAAAAAAACCCTGCTACTATTTGTAGATGATATGATGCAAAAACCTACGTAGAAAACCCTAATGACCTTCACCAAAAGACCTGTTAGAACTAATAAGTGAATTCAGTAGAGTTGCAGGATATACAGTCCACATGCAGAAATCTGTTGCATTTCTATACAAAGAAACCCATCTCATTTGCAATACCTAGGACTAAATTTAACCAAGAGATTAAAGACCTGCACACTGAAAACCATAAAACATTGATGAAAGAAATTGAAGCACAATTAAGTGGAAAGATATCCCATGCTCAGGGATTGACAGAATTAATATTGTTAACATTTCCATACTATCCAAAACAATCTACAGATTCAGTGTAATTCCTATCAAAATTCCAATGGCACTTTTCATAGAACCAAAATAAACAATTCTATATTGTATGAAGCCACAAAAGACACCAAATATCCAAAGCAATCTTGAGAAATGAGAACAGAGCTAGAAGCATCTGGATAGATGATCTGGAAGATCTGAATAGGCATTTTTCCAAAGATGTACAGATGGCCAATGGGTACATGAAAGATGCTCAGTAAGTTTCACTAATCATCAGGGAAATGCAAATTGAAACAAGAATGAGCTATCACCTGACCTGTTAGAATGGCTATTATCACAAAGATAAGAAATAATAAGTGCTGGTGAGAATGTGGAGGAAAGGAAACCCTTGTGCACTGTTGGTGGGAATGCAAACTGGTGAAGCCACAGTGTAAAACAGTGTGGAGTTTCCTTAAAAACTTAAACATAGAACTGCCATATGATCCAGCAATTCCAACCCTGAATTGTTGTCTGAAAAAAAAATGGAAACAGTAATTTGAAAAGATATATGTACCCCTGTGTTCCATGCAATATTATTTACAGGAGTCAAGATACAGAAACAACCTAAGTGTTCATTAATGGATGAATGGATGAAGAAAATGTGGTATAACCCCACACCTCTCAGAATGGTTAAAATCAACAACATGGGAAACAGATGTTGGCGAGGATGCAGAGAAAGGAGAATCCTATTGCATTGTTGGTGGGAATGCAAACTGGTGCAGCCACTCTGGAGAACAGTGTGTAGGTTCCTCAAAAAGTTAAAAATAGAACTACCTTATGATCCAGCAATTGCACTATTAGGTATTTACCCAGAAGATATAAAAATACAGATTTAAAGGGGTACATGTTCTCCAATGTTGATAGCATTATTATCAACAAAAGCCAAACTATGGAGAGAGCCTAAATGTTCATTGGTTGATGAATGGATAAAGAAGATGTGGTACACACACACACACACACACACACACACACACACACAATGGAATATTAAACATCAAAAAGAATGAAATCTCGCCATTTGCAATGACATGGATGGAGCTAGAGTGTATTATGCTAAGCAAAATAAGTAAATCAGAGAAAAGACAAATACTATATGATTTCACTCAAAGGTGGAATTTAAAAAACAGAACAGATGAATTTAGGGGAGAGGGGAGAGAGGAGAGAGGAAAACATACCACAAGAGACTCATTTAAAAAAAAAATTTTTTTGTTTATTTTTGAGAGAGAGAGAGAGAGAGAGAGAGAGAGAGAGAGAGAGAGAGAGAGAAAGAAAACAGTGGGGGAGGGGCAGAGAGAGAGGGAGACAGAATCCAAAGCAGGCTCCAGGCCCCAAGCTTTCCATGCAGAGCCTGATGTGGGACTTGAACTCACAAACCATGGTATCATGACCTGAGATGAAGTAGGATGATTAACTGACTGAGCCACCCGGGCACTGCAAGAGACTCTAAATGATAGAGAACAAACTGAGGGCTGATGGAGGGAGGTGGGTGGGAGATGAGCTGCAAGGGTGATGGATATTAAGGAGGGCACTTGTTGGGATGAGCACTGGGTGTTGTGTTTAAGTGATAAATCACTGAATTCTATTCCTGATACCAATATTGCACTCTATATTAACTAAATGAAAATAAAGAAAATGTACATACAGTGAAGTATTATTTAGCCATAAAAAAGGGAAAGAAATCTTGCCATTTACAACACCATACATGGAGCTCATTGAGGGGAATGTGTTAAGTGAAATAACTCAGAGAAAGATAAATACTGTATGATCTAACTTATATGTAGAATATAAAACAAAAACAAAGCCCTCATAGACACAGAAAAAATTTGTGTTTACCAGAAGTAGGGGGTTGGGAGTGGGTGAAATGGGTGAATGTGGTCAAAAGACACAAACTTCTAGTTTTGAAATAAGGGAGCCATGATGTTAAGCATGGTGACTGTACTTAATAATATTTTATTGCATATTTGAAAGTGGCTAAGAGAGTAAATCTTAAGGTTCTCATCACAAGAAAAAGTTTTGTAACTATGTATGGTGACATGTTAACGAGGTTTATTGATTGTGGTGATCATTTCACAATATATATAAATATTGTATCATATACCCATAACTAATATAATGTTATTTATCACTTATACCTCAAAAAATAAAATAGAAAATTTAGAATATAGTAATGCCTGATAGAAAGTCTTCTAGATGAATAATGGCAAGTTCTGGATATCAAATTAAAAATAAGTTTTTAATCTTTGGTGTAGTGATAAGTGACATATTTTGGGATGCTTATCTGTAGACTGTGATTAAACCCATAGGTAAAACTCAATCCTGTCTGAATTTAGGGATGTGGTTTGATTTGGATCATCTGTACTGAGAAAATTTTGGTGAACTGAAGAGAATGTTTTGATCAGCGGGAAGATGATAATGGGTATTATTATGTCCCTGGAGGAACCAACTTTTGAAGAAATGTTCAAATAATATTGATTATATTGCTTAAGTCAAATCACTGAGAAATTGTGGCCCTCCCTACTTTAACACAGGTTACAAACAGCCAAAGGCTTACCTAATTTTCTTTAATAATCATGTGACATATAGGAGCAGTTGGCTAACAGAAATACTACTTGACATTTTTTAGACATCTTTTTACTGGTGAAATAGTGCACTTGCCTTGGGGTACTGTAGACTTTTGTCCACTGAAATATAAAAATAAAATTTGATTTAGAATAACAATGTAGAATTCTTTTGCAAAAGTATGCCTTTATATATTTGGCACTTTTCAATTTACCTTTTGTTAAATTTTTTGATTGTCAACAGTTTATGCTAATAATTGATGAGTTGATTTTCATTCTTTCTTTTGTTAGGCCATTCTCTGTAATTGGCTTATCATAAATTTTTTTAACTTTTTTTTTTTTTTACACTGTTTATTTTTGAGACAGAAACAGAGCATGAACAAGGAAGGGGCAGAGAGAGAGGGAGACGCAGAATCTGAAACAGGCTCCAGGCTCTGAGCTGTCAGCACAGAGCCCTACGCGGGGCTCCAACTCACGAACTCTGAGATCATGACTTGAGCCGGACCTGAGCTGAAGTCGGAGGCTTAACCAACTGAGCCACCCAGGTGCCCCTGGCTTATCATAATTTTTAAAACCTGTAACTTTTAACAAAAATCATTATAGATGTTTTCTGTTTATATCATTAATATCTCTCCAGAACTTCTTAATTTTATTCTGGTGGAGTTATAGAAACTACCTGTAGAAAAAAGTGCCATTTAAATTGCTGGGTGTTTGGGGTGCCTGGGTGGTTCAGTTGGTTGAGCGTCCGGCTTCGCTCAGGTCATGATCGCATGGTTTGTGAGTTCGAGCCCTGTGTAGGGCTCTGTGCTGACAGCTCAGAGCCTGGAGCCTGCTTCTGATTCTGTGTCTCCCTCTCTTTCTGCTCCTACCCAGCTCATGCTCTGTCTCTCTCTCTCAAAAATAAATAAACATTAAAAAATATTTTTTAAAAAGACGAATTTTAAATATTTTTTTTTTTAATTTTTTTTCAACGTTTATTTTTGGGACAGAGAGAGACAGAGCATGAACGGGCAAGGGGCAGAGAGAGAGGGAGACACAGAATCGGAAACAGGCTCCAGGCTCCGAGCCATCAGACCAGAGCCTGATGCGGGGCTCGAACTCACGGACTGCGAGATCGTGACCTGGTTGAAGTCGGACGCTTAACCGACTGCGCCACCCAGGCGCCCCTAAAAAGACGAATTTTAAATTGCTGGGTGTTTGTCTCTCTTTTTTAAGATCTTGGTTTACTGAAACTTGCTGTGTGACCTTCCAAGTACAATATTTTAGAAACCAATTCAAGTCATCAAAATATTATCTACATCAAAAAATATTAACTACATCAGTTAATCTTAGTAATTTTACACTTTGCTCTCTAATATCTACTTTTCTATGTGATAGTAGATATACACAATAAACTTATTGGTAATACAAATTTTTCTCTACATTTTATAGGATTAAATCAGATAAGTAAGTTTATAGAAGCTGTTAGAGAATTTCATTAGCTGGCTTCAAAAAGCCAAAGCTTGCTAATTCATTCCCCCTTACTGTCTGTTTGGGTCCATACATTTTCAAATGCCCAGCTCATCATCGTTAACTTCACTACAGCTGAGTGATCAAAGACACTGATGTTTTCCATCTTCTCTGAGCTTGACAATTTGCGTGTAGTGCTTTGTCTTTCCCTATAAGTGATATGATCTTTTAAGGACATTTCTAAGTTAGTGGAACCCTTAATTTCCTCAACAAGTTTATAGTGAAAAATCTGTATCAAGATTAATGTTTTGTTTTTACCTTTCTTTTTTCTTGTCTCATTCTCTGACATTAAATGAGAGCATTCAGTCTAATTCTATCTATAATGCAGTTCTTTAAGTCAAATTGCTTTTATTTATATCATGATTATGAATTATGTTGTACTCCACAAAGTGTCACCTTTCTTTGCTAATCTGTTAACCCTTTTACTTGCATACTACGGCTCTGTGTATTAGGTTTCTCAATTCTTAGACAAGAAAGTAATTTCTTTATAAGAAGAGAGCATAGTGCATTTTTCTACTCAATCATTTTGTGAAAAGTCTCTAGTTTGAGTTCCAAAGGTTACTCTTGTATTCTATACCTAAAACAATTATCAGGAATTATCTATTCATCATATATGAAAGGCACTTATTTTCAAGTAGTTTCACATTCTGAAATCAAAGAGGAAATACATCCACAGTAGAAATACTAGAAAGCCTTTAATTTTAAAAATTAGTTTATCTTTCATTCATCAAGTCATAAAGGAAAATTCTAATTCTAATAGAAAAGCAGAATGGCTAAATTGTATTTAGGGAAATAATGATTTAGTTATAAATGTCTTAAGAGGATGTAATAATAAAAATCTTTGATTATTTCACAAGATTTCAAATCATTTTACAAGAATTGTATGGTTTGAAGATCTGAGAAATGGCAGGTCAAAGGTAGTTAAATCTTCAGAAGTGTCAAATAATTGAGGTACACAGTATATATTAGAGTCTGGTTCTGCATGGATGAGTGGATTTTGATATCATGGAGTAGGATGAGACCTCACATATTACACCTTTACTGTTGTTTTCTTCAATTATGGTATAACTATCCTGAGGGCAGTGGTCAGACTATAGAATCTGTCCACCCTCAGGTCACAGTATTTTGCACATAGTAGGGGAGGAAAAAATGATGTACTCCTGATACTAGTGTGGTTAGTAAAAACAGAATCATAAAGCACCTTCTTAAAGAAAATGTCAGCTACACAGTATTATTTTGAGAAAATGAAGTGAGAGGAAAAAGGCAAACAGGAAATGAGACAGATTTAATGAGGTATCTCCTGTCAGCCTCTGTGCTTAGAGGAAACACAAAAACAAAGATCAAAGGACATGCCATAATCATATTGTTCATCACTGACAGGAATAGAATGAAAATATGTCCATTAAAGTGATGATTTTTCAAAGTCTCAGAGTGTTTTGGAACTTGACTGGGTGTCTTTTCATACTTGGAACTCAAGTTGGAAAACATTCTGGAGGAGATTAAAAAAATAGTCTAGCAACCCATCAGAGTTTTTCCAGGCTCGTTGAAAGATAAGAATTTTGAACTTGGATTCACATGCTGTGAATACTGGCATTCGTTTTATACAACATTCTTCATTACCTTTTTCAAAAAACTCCCATGTCTAGGGATTAGGCTTGACTGTGTTTACAGAGAGAGGGATAATATTTCATAAAGAATTAAACATAGGATTATAAAACGTGCTTCTCTAGGGCTCATTTTAATGCTATGAATGTGATAAAATCATCTTTCCAGATCCTAGCCATGAGTATGCTTTTTTTCCCCCCTATAATGTAAGAAAGTCTAACCAGGTATGTCCCATTCGATTGTCTTTTGGTGTCAAAATGAGGCAAGGAGAAGTGGCAATTATCCACACCATTTACGGCTCAGATATTTCTGTCACTTTATGCCTGGCTTTGTTAGGTCTTTCTGAGACTGAATTTGCAACTTTCCCAAAAGAATACTCAGCTTCTAATTTTGTTTTTCTTTCTGCAATATAGCTCTGCAGTGTAACAGGAGAACCTCTTTACCCTTTTTCCTCCCTTCAGGGGTCTGTCTTCTTATTCACTCTTGGCCTCTGTTTGCCCCTCTTCCCTTCCTATAGGGAGAGGGAGGTGGGTCTGTGTATGTGGCTCTCCCTGCTCACCTTCTGCTGTTTGGCATCTGGCTGCCTGCAGGGAGCATGAGATTGACTTTCTCCAAGCCACATGACAAATGTGGCAGCCACCTCCTGTACCTTTCAAGGGGATCCTGACATTTACAAGTTTGCTGTGACTAGTTTTGTAAATATGCCAAATTCAGAAGTTCATTATTAGGAAACCTATATTTTCCCTAAAGTAAGCCTTATTCTACAAGCCATTGGTGACAAGGCTGACAGTATTGATAACCCATCTTTATCTCAGTCGGTTCAGGTCTTGGGTGAATAAAGCAGAAGTGTTATTCATTGGCCCTCTAAAAATATTATGTATGTAAGTGTTAACTTTACTAATATAGACTTTAGCTTTTAAGAAGATAAAAACATTAAGCCCAGAAAAAAAAAACCCACAAAACATAGAAGCCCATTAATTGGTCAGCCTTATGAGGTTTTAAATCCTACTCATCTCTGCTAAGGTAACCAAGAAATTATACTTCTTAAGCTTTTTAATTTAATTTAATTTAATTTAATTTAATTTAATTTAATTTAGAGTGAAAGAGCATGACGAGGGGAGGGGACAGAGAGAGAGAGAGAGAGAGAGAGAGAGAGGGAATCTCTAGGCAGGCTCCAGCATGAGGTTTTATCCCACAACCCTGGGATCATGACCTGAGCCAAAACTGAGTCAGATGCTCAACTGGTTGAGCTACCCAGGCACCCCTACAACTCTTAGGTTTAATTTTACTTCAGCTACATGCTTCTCTTGAGCTTCAGACATTGTATTAAAAATTCAGTTTTATTCAAATCTGTGATCACTAACATGCTAGATATTTTGCTTCATGCTTACTTCCTTGAGAAGCATTAACTGGTCAATGGAACCTGTGTTTAACTCAGCTGTTTTCTAACAATCAAGTTAGATGTGGTATTTAAGTTTTTCTACATCTCTCCTTCATGTTTTGAGGTTGATCAATATCATTGTTATTTCTTTTGTGGGAGAAATTTTGCCGGCTTAGGCATAGATTTGACCTTCAATATTCCCCCCCCCCACCCCCACCATCCCTCATAGGTTAGTTTCATCTTTCTCAAAATCTTCTAACACCATAACTCATCTTTTTTCTTTTTAAGTGTATTTATTATTTTGAAAGAGAACATGTGTGGGAGAACAGGGGACTGACAGAGATAGAGGGAGAGAGAGAATCCCAAGCAGGCTCCGTGCTGTCAGCATAGAACCCAAAGCAGGGTTCCACTCACCAACTGTGAGATCGTGACCTGAGCCCAAGATCGAGTTGGATGCTTAACTGACTGAGCCACCCAGGCACCCCTGTTTAACTCCTCATTTTTGAACCCTATAGCTGATCCAAATGTTTTGGTTCATTGATTATTTTTTTAAAACCAGTTATTCTACAGAAAGGAGTAGTGTCAGTACTTGGCTTTGGCCAGACTTCATAAAAGTCTTGTGCTACTTAACATTGGAAAATATGTACTGTAGAAAATTTTGTAAAAAATCTACACAGAGAGATGCCATTCATCAACTTTTGTCATCTTTGTCTTTGCCTGTGTCTAGGTTATCAAACTTTAAGTTGGGGAGAGTGCCTGGGTGGCTTAGTTGTTTGAGCATCCTACTCTTGGTTTCAGCTCAGGTCATGATCCTACAGTTTGTGAGTTCAAGTCCCACATTGGCCCTGAAAACGCAAAGCCTGCTTGAGATTCTCTTTCTCCCTCTCTCTCTGCCCCTCCCCTGCTCATGTTCTGTCTTACTCTGTCTCTCAAAAATAAATAAATGTTTAGGGGCGCCTGGGTGGCTCAGTCAGTTGAGCGTCCGACTTCGGCTCAGGTCACGATCTCGCGGTCCGTTAGTTCGAGCCCCGCGTCGGGCTCTGGGCTGATGGCTCAGAGCCTGGAGCCTGCTTCTGATTCTGTGTCTCCCTCTCTCTCTGCCCCTCCCCCGTTCATGCTCTGTCTCAAAAATAAATAAATGTTAAAAAAAATTTAAAAAAATAAATAAATGTTTAAAAACATTAAACAAAAAAAGTAAATAAACTTAAAAAAAATTAAGTGGAGAAAATCATGTAACCCCACAGGTTTTGTCCAATACAAATCCATTCTGAGCTTCCACATGTGAGCGAGAATTATCATTTGGCAATTCTTTATTCCTTCAGCTGCTTATCACATTTCTCACATCGGTTCACACATCTTTCCTACCTTTCACGCATCCTGCCTCAACCTTGCTCCTGTTCAGTGGCTACTCTCCCCTGTGTTGGGCAGGCTTGGGGGGGCAGCCACCATGCTGGCTTGGTTTGCTGCTGTAGCTCTAGTGCTTTCAAACACCACATGCCTTAAATGGAAGCCGAGCCAGGAAACTTCCCTTCTATTCACATCAAAATATTTCTGTATCCTAACTCTGTTTCTTTATAAATTTCTTTCACTTTGGCAGAGAGTAGGATTCTAAGGCTATTCCTCCTACCCTGCATTTCAATCTTTGCTGCTTTTGCGACCTCACTGCCCTCTTTCAAATATTCACGCTCCTGTCTCCATTATTCCTTTCACTCTATTTTTAAAAAAACACTTAGGTTTTTCCAAAGATAAAATCAAATAAAGATGCATCTTATTTCTCTTTTAAACTGTCTTCTGCCCAATCAGACACTAAAATTATTCGCTGTATGTAACTAAAGTCTCATGCCAAATACAATGGCTTTTCCATGCCATGTGTCCCCTGTACAATAGATGTTCACAGGCAATGCTTCCTTTCTAGGAGTGCTTCCTTTTTGCCCTTTATGATCTTACACTGCTTTGCTTCTCTTTCTATCCTCTCTTCATTTCTATTTCTAGTCCGTCCTTCACTCATCAGGGGTATTCTCTCATCCTTTACCTTCCTTAACTCTGCGTTGTTTTCTTTTAAAACTCTGATTCTTCTCATGAGTTTAACTATCATTACTCTCCACATGACTTCAGATACATTCCCTTGACTACTGGCTTTATGCCTTTATCTTTAATTGGGTAAGACACCAATTCCATTCCCTGGATGTTCCATGGATACATCAATGCAATAGCCATCAAACAAATCACCCTCTCAAAGAAAATAACACCCCCAAAAGAAGCAACTTCCCTTCCATATGTTTTTTCATACATTCTTATTTAAGTAACACTATTTAAACTATTGGAACCATTCTTATTAATATCAACATATTTTATTTATACATCATAATAAGTTTTTAAAGCACTTTTATATGAACCAACCTGATCTTTGCCATCAATACTATGTGGCCAACAAATATTATTACTACCAATTGCTGTATTTGTTAAAAAAAAAAAAAAAGAATAAAGTCTAGAGGCCTGCCTTTTAATTCAATGTGTCTTTCCTGGTAAATTGCCTTATGCTGCAGAAAGAAAACCATCTTTAGAGTTAAAATAACCTATATTTTAATAATAGCTTATCTGTATGACTTTAGCCTGGTTCTTAGCCATTATGAGACTTAGTTTTTAATTTTAAAAATAGGAATAAAAATTACTAAATTGAGCATCTGGAACTAATGTAACATTGCATGTCAAGTATATTTCAATAATAAAAAATTAAATAAAAAAATGTTTCAAGAGAGTAAAGGTTTAAACATGATGTACAGAAGCCATCTGGCACTTTATTTAATCACCCAAAAAACATTTATTGAGCACCTATTATGTGTCAGTCAGAATTTTAGGAGCTGAGGGTACAACAGTGAAAAATACAGACAAAAATCTGTCTGCTTGAGCTTATGGTCTAGGATACAATGCATTAATTGTAGTTATTTTTATAGCCAACATTATTGCGTTGCTCCTTGTCTCCCCGCTCCTGCCCCACTGCCCCGCACACACACAATTAATAAATTATCAGAGCCCATCTCTTTTGTTTGTTTCCCTCTGACACCTATGGTTCTATATCTGCAATATTATAATTCTGTTTAGTTCTGTTTCTATTACTCCAATTCCTTACAGTATGTGAGGGTGCTTTATAGACATGTATACCTTTATAAATAATCTAATGGCTGGTTTGAACTAGATTTTAAGCCCTCTTAAAGCAGGTGCTATGTCTAAATCTCTTTCTTAAGGCAATAATTATATATACCTTCAATAAGACTTATTGAAGATAAATGAAGATTGCTTTATAGTAAAGCTGATTTTTCTATGACTTATAGGAGCTGACTGTATATTGTGTTTTAATTGCCTCTAATGATTTCAATTGACAGAGACAATCCTTAGTCTTAATGGAGATAACCGTTTTATACAATATCTAGGTAATTGACAATTTATTAAAATACACGTAAATGCAGTTTTAAATTACCTTAGTTATTTTGTGGAGTATCTGCTCAAATTTTTTTTAAATTTCAATTGCTTATATTGGTAATAAATAATCAATTAATTCATTTATTTCCTAACAGGCGTAGCTTCTTTCTCTCTCTCTCTTCTTTCCTCCCTCCCTCCTGACCCTCAGACATCTTGAGAAATTGAGATTTCCTATTTTTTTTAAGTTTATTTATTTATTTTGAGAGAGAGTGCAGTCACATGGGGGAGGAGCAGAGAGGGAGAGAGAGAATCCCAAGCAGGCTCTGTGCTGTCAGCATAGAGCCCTATGAAGGGCTCAATCTCATGAGCCGTGCGATCGTGGCCTAAGCTGATATCAAAAGTCCAGTGCTTAACAGATTGAGCCACCCAAATGCCCTGATATCTTTTGTTTTAAAATTTAAGAGAGAAATTCCGTTGTGAATTTAAAGAGTCACATGAGTAAACTTGTAAATATTAGAGAGAGTGAGAGAGAGAGTTGTTATGCCCATAGACTTGTTCTGGCTGGAGCATTGACTGGAAGCTGAGGATAAGCTCTGATTTCCCCAACGCTCTCTCCCCCACTCCCAAGTCTATTCTTCATTCCACCTGTGTCCCCTCTATGAGGCTCCCCACAGAGTGGATCCACTGTTCTTAAATGACCACTGAGGTTTACTGTGGTCAAGACTGTGGTCAAGACTGCTAAGTTTTATTTTTATTTATTTATTTATTTATTTATTTATTTATTTATTTATTTATTTATCTATCTATCATCCAACTGTGGTCAACATTAACAGGTTCCTATTCCTATATTTTCTGTTTGTCTACACTTTGCTTATATTTCGGTCATATAATTTTGGTCATATAATGTTTTCACCACAGTCTGAATGGTTGTCAGTCATTTCCCATTCAAAAGCACCATACAGAATCTAGTGTAATGAGTTGGAAATAAAATTTTATCATTGCTAACGTTAAAAATGTAGAGTGCCATTGAAAGAAATAATAGATAAGCTCCTTTTAATTAACCAAACACACTTTTTGTGTAGTAAATGCAGCAAATAATTACTATAGTTTTATATTCACAAAGCAGAAAATATGCATTATGCAGCAGTTTTACTTTAGTAAATATTGTGTAAAATGATTAAAAGAATTAATTTCGTTTCAGCCCGGGTAGCTCCATAAAAACTAGAAATACCACTGTAAAATATACTCTGAAGAAATGGGAACATGATTTTGATGTGTTACTTAAATCCTCTACAGTTAGCAGTAGTATTGTTGGAAAAGTAAATAAACTGAATTGTACTTTGGGGTCAAGACTAGTGCTAAAACCACTACCGCACAGGAAAGATAATACCAAGATAGTTTTCCATAAATATTTTTGCCTTAAGATGGGGGCATATTTTATCACTATGCTTAAATGATAAGAGTAGTATTTCCTATGCCCACAGGTACTTATTTTATGTGAACTGGTATTGCTTTAAGATATACAATAAAAGCAGTTCTTTTAAAATAAATATGGTTATATAAGTTCTCAGATAAGCATGGAACTACAGTGTGTGAAAGCAGTAAGCAGAAAAGTAATGGAGTGGAATGCATGGTCTGTTTTCCATACCTCTTGACTGATATTTTTATGGAGAAGGCTTTCTTCAAAGAATGCATCAAAACTATAGCCAAGAGCACATACATTTACTACACAGCTGCGCGGTGTGATCTAAGAAATGAATTTGCATTGGAGAATGAAATTTTTGAAAAGATCCCCTCTGGTATGCAGCATCCTTATAGCAACCACTTCTTAAAATAGTTGTTTGTCTGAGTAACATTTCAGTTTTATAATAAGACATTTTTTTTTAGGAGAAGAAAAGAAAAAAACCAGTTTCAGACCAATTTTACATTTATCTATGTAAAACAAACACGTTTTCCTGGATTCAGTGGAGGGGCTCAGTGGTTCTTGGGTGTTAGGGAAGTACTGTTTTAGAGACAGGAGGGTCCATCCCTACCCAAAATGAGTCCCCTTTGGACACTCAGTATCTCCCAAGTTCAATTCATCAGTACAATATAAATAGAAAAACAAATGGCCCTTAAAATGTCTGTCATGTTACAGACTGGCAGCATGCATAACTGGTGCCATGTGGTAATTTGATGATTAAAATGATTACGGAACAGGTGGCATTCAGCATTACCAGAGAGACCACACATCAGTCATTCAAGAACAGAAGTCAATTAAGCTTGTCTATTAAAATGCAGCACTGTCTGCAGTCTTGAGCTACTTCTAAAGTATAATTTAAAGGCCACATATTCTCTGGTGCTTTTAGGAATAAAAAGAAATAATGTTAAAGTATGAAATGTCCCTTTTATTCCCTGCACCACAACTAAAGTAACAATTAACATCAGTCCAGCCTTCAAGAGTTGTGAGTCAACACAATATAGAGAAACAAAGGACAGTGATCAGCCAAATTAAATCAGCTTTTACTTTAAGATACTCTTCTACAGTGTGCTGAACTGTGAATAATATCTTTCATTGAGTTTTCTTCCTGAGATTTCTGATGACTGCCTTTTTAAAATAACCTGTACATAACCATTTTTAACATTTTTTTTTGTTTTCTGGAGATTTTTAGATATATTTGTTAGTTCCTTGATAATAGGGAATCTGTGTTTCTGCCACCGTCTCTTTTCCAGATATAAAATTTTTACTTCTGCCTGGGAATAATATCCTACCAAATATGTCACACCTCAAATCACATGTTCACAATTCAATCCTATCCTTGTCTTCCACCCTTACTTATTTTCCTCTGGCATTCCTAGTGGTGCTCCTCATTTTCTAATCATTCAAGCTCACAGCTTTGGTTTCAGCCATGATTGATTGATTGTAACTGGTTCTTTGGATAAAATTTCAAATTCTTAAAAGTTTTGCAAGAGTGTTACCTGTATGCCAGCTCTCAGATTCAGGAGTTGTTCACACTTTGCCTCATTTCTTTTTATTCTCTCTCTCTCCCTCCCTCCTTCCCTCCATAGACACCACAACTTTTGAAATGTTTTAAAGTTGAAACATTATATCCCTTTGCTCCAAAACACGTCAATGTATTTTCTAAGAATAAAGACCATGTCTTACATTACCACAGTATAATTGTGTGATATATATGTAATACAGTTATTGAATAATATAATTATCCAGGTAAATACTGACAGAATATTATTGTCTTATCTACTGTCTGTTTTTTTCTGGCCCCAGGTATAATCTGGGATCATGTATTGCATTTAGTTTCCATATCCTTTCATCTATTGTTATTTCTGGTGTTAGGAGGGCTATGGAAGATAATATGTCCAGTCTTCAGGGGAATAGTTTCCCAGGGGAAAGTCAGATTTCAGTTAGACCAAGTAGAGGAAAGAAATAGTGGATGCAGTGAGGATTTTAAGGATTTTGTTAATAAGTTGTTATGAATTCCAGATGACCCAGAGGAAAGGTTTAAGGAATTGGAAAGGGATAGTAGGTTGAAGAGAGAATGGGCAGAATAGCGTGGGGTGAGATATGGAGGACAACTTGAGTTTCTTGTAGAGGTTGACATAAATGGAGGAAAAGGTATAATGAGATAAGTATAATGAATACTGAGGAGGAGAAATGGCTTGATATCATGCCAACATGCTAACTCTAGAACTTTGACATGGCTCCAACAAGGAGGGCCAGAGTTGAGGCTGCTGCCTGGGAATAATATCCTATTACTTCAAGTATATGAGCTCCTCACTGATCTCTCAAGATAGAGGCAGATGTAAAATGCAAATATTGTTTGTTCTAGTAATTCTACTTAGGGATGGAAGATAAGCTATTAAAAATTGAAAACATTTCTTTAATTTTTATTATGGATCTATTTACTCTTTTTGATTTCAAACAGTATTACTGGGTAATGAAAAATCATTTGCATGCACCAAACAGATAATTCCTAATAATAATGGCTAGTTAAGAATCCATATCACCTTAAGAATTAAAACAAAGCCTTTTCTAAAAACCTATCAAGTGATAAATTTCACTTTTCCTTCTGTTCAAGTCTTCACTGTTTAAGAGCATATAGGACTACTCTGGATAATTAGGAAAGTTTCACATATTTCAGAGGAAAAGTGGGTATTTGTTTCTCAAGATGCTAATATAACTTACCAGCAAGGTATGGTGCACAGAAAAGCATAGACTTTAGAGTTACAGTGGATTTTCATTTAATGATATAACATTGGTGAAGAAAATTTTGTTAATTAAAGGCATACATTAACTATAGCATATTAAATTTATACGATTGGATGTTTTAATTTACATTCTGGTGAGATTGAATTCTACCTACCTATGAGTAAAAGTTAAATTTGCACGTTTACCCCATTTTTGTGTTATTAGTGGGCACTAGGGACCAGGAGGCAAGAGTTATCCTGAACTTATATACATATTTTTCCTTTGCAATCTCTTATGTTCATATATTACCTATTCAAAAAAGCAGAATTTACTACATTTGCCTAGCAGTGTACAAACGACTCAACTTGGTATCCAGAATTTTCCAGTGTTAAGTATTTTGTATGCCTCATATTATTAGTTAATCCTCACAGTAACTAGAGATTAGTTATCTATTTAACCCCTATTTCACAGGTGAGGAAATGGAATTTTAGGTACATGAAGCACCTTGCTCAAGAGCACACAGCTGGGAATGAAGAAATAAGACTGTAAGGTGAGGTCTCTTCACAACCCTCTCAGAAGGCACTGTCAGGAGCTCAGCTGAGCTGGGAGAGAGAGCTGAGCCGTCAGGTGGCAGAGCAGCCTATTAAAGCAACAATCCTGAAATGAAGGAGTTAAACTTACTGTGATGGTATAAGCAAGAGGCTAAAATTGGGAAAAATGCCGAAACCCTCTTTCCCGTTTGCCATCATGGAAAGGCGCACTGGTGGAGAATGAGGACTAGATGGGCACAGATCTGCGGGTGGTCTAGTTGTTAAGAGGAGCAGAGAACAAAAGGCTCTGTGGTTTTATAGACCCTGGGGTTGAGGGGAGAGTGAAAGGGCAGGGCTAGGAATGGAAAAATACTGACTACTACGACATAGTAGGAAAAAATGATTTTGAGGACCTCTGCCCAAGACCTCAGAAAGACCTAGGAATGAAGGCACCAAGGCTAGGAATGTAAAAATGTGAGGAGCATGAGCCGCCTGGGGTGTCTCTGAGTCCATGACCGCAGCTCCTTTCAGAGACTGCACTGCATTGGCCGTGCACCACATCAGCTGTGGGAAGGGCAGCCCGTCCCTGGGAGGCCTGAAAGGCAAAGGCTTTGTAATTGTCTATGGTCTGAAAAATCACATCTAGGTTTTTAACTAGGAGCCAGACTCCTCAGGGACCTCATGTGCTTTTGCACAGAACACAGAAACAGCCAGGTATGATTGCACAATTTCCCCTGAGGTATTCTTACATCTTGCCTGCCCTTCCTCCCGTTTCTTCTAACTCTTCTGTGAACGTTAGTTCTTTTTCCTTTCTAGGACCTGTGATGTATGGATTATCTCCTTTATCTTATTTAACTATTTCCTCTCAAAGGAATTCCAGGCATCAATATTTAAACACTCTTAAGTATCTTCCATCTTAGAAAGAATAGGCAAACACTCGTCCAGACACTGTGTGTCCTGCTAAGACAATTTACTAGGTGACTGACGAACCCTAGACTCTTGCTTATGGCATCAGTATCATTAGATCATTTCCTAACCTTCCCGATACGTTCTAAGTCACAGGTTGATGGGCCGTGAAACCATAAATAGAGCTCTTGTGAAACGGAATGGTCTTAAATTACATGAAAATATTTAAGACCTTTTATACATTTCTGGTTGCAAAAATATGAACGTGACAAATAATAAGTTAATAAACATTACTCTTAGTAAATATTCTGAGCTTTCACTTACAAGTTTATTATCCTCCAAATCCCACTATTAGATAACATCTGGACTCAATCTGGCTTAGAAACCCCTTTAGTAGAACAGTCTTTGGATTTTTACCCTTTAAATTTATAAACCTGTGTTAATTTCTATCTTATAGCTTATATGTGTGTATAAATATTTCATAAATCTATAATATGTATATATACTTACTAAATGTATCTATCACATATATTTTTATTCAAAGAAATGATACTTTAAAGCATTTTCAAAAAGTATTTAAAAATGTTTTAAATGTTTAAATTTAAAAATGTTTAAAGTATTTAAAAAAGTATTTAAAAAAAATGTTGCTGGGAGATTACAGAATCTTCTACTGACTCTTATTCCCCTAGCCTGCAATGCTTTCTTTTAATTCATTTCTTCAGGGTATTAGTTCATTTTAAGTGATACTTAGTATAAAATGTTTCATTTCATTAAAGACTTCCTGATGCTGTGTTAGCTCGCTAAGGTGGCTACCTTTCAGTGACAGTTGTCTACATTATGGGGAAACCTGATCTTGGAAAGGCAGAGGAAAATCTTTCTAGTTGAGACTGCACTGCAAGTAATAGTGGAGGGTGGTAGGCAGAGAAGACTTCATTCCTAAGCATGGTTCTAACATTACACAAAGGTAAAGAGAGATGACCAGAATTTGGGGGGAAACTGAAATGAAATTGGATTGAAGGATTCAATTTGAACCATCATGCATTTGACAGCTGGCATTTTACCAGTAGAAACTGGAGGTATATTTTTTATTATACCACTGACCATGTTGTGGGGCTGTTGATTTCATAGGGAGAATTTGTCATAAGAGTTCTGTTTGAGGGGTGCTTGGGTGGCTCAGTTGGTTGAGTGTCTGGCTTTGGCTCAGGTCATGATCTCATAGTTCATGAGATCGAGCCCTGCATTGGGTTCTGAGCTGGGAGTGCAGAGCCTGGTTGGGATTCTGTCTCTCCTTCTCTCTTTGCCCCTCTCCCCTACTCTGTCTCTCTGTCTCCAGATAAATAAACAAACCTAAAAAAAAGTTCTGTCCAATTTAAAAATGGATGTAGAGGAAAGGACACACTGACAATTTAACTGTCTTGAGATTGGTCACCTAAGGGCATCTGGTAAGTAGTTGTTTGCATCTTGATGATAACTCAAATTTTAGCTTACAGGTGGTATTGGTTGTTTTAAAAATTCCATCATTTTGTGGAGACAAGTCACTAGGATGCAGAAATGTCTTGGTTCTTTCCTGGAATTGTCAGTTGCTGTGCTGCCTTCAGTTCTCACTGACTATTTATGCCAGAAAGTCCTATCTGGGAAAACTTCTTCCTTCTTTTAGTAGTATTACTGAAAACCAAGAGGGATTTTCTTGCTTTCATATTAAAATTTAAATAGTTGATACCACTTCCTTTCCTGAAGGAAACAGAACACTAAGATTTAGAAAAGGAAATAAGATAATTTACATGGATCAGCGCAAGCACAGGGAGGGAAACTGAGGAAACAAGGCAAATTTCGCTAACAACAAAATTTTATCTAGATCATCAACAAACACCAGAGAATTATTTTATAAGTGCATTCACATACCTTCCTTCCTTCCCTCATTAACAATTCACCTACAACATGCCAGGCAGTGATGTGGCACAAACTGGTTTCTTCTATCATAAAAGGCACACAGCGAAGAAAGGTTTACATTAACACTCACTTTATTGAAGTTGTCCTGAATGTTACAATAGAAAGTACAGGTATTCAATACACTTTTTTTTCTCCAGTGAATGAGAATTCATGCCAACTTTCTAATTCTTCTATTTTAGTAACAGTCTTTTTTTTTCATAATTTAAATTCTAATGTGTCAATTATGCCACAAGTTCAGCCCTATACTTGCTGACGAGCATTGTATCTAAATGTAAGAAGGCCCAATACTCAAGCTTATCTAGATGCTGTTTATTGCTATGAAGTTGAGTGGCTGTGCACCTAGAAACTATTGACTCTATAGTTTCATATGTAAAACCCCCAATACATTTCTTGACCTGATCTATATTTTGGGTCTAAATATGTTTGGATGAAGTAATATATTAAGATAGTTCTGAGACTACATGCTGACTTAGAGCCCTATTTGGGGATGTTGTCTCACAAGATGTTGTGGAAATAACCTTTTGTTGAAAGCTTTTATCAAAATAAGGGACTGAGCCCAAACCAGGAGGATGGTAACCTGTGAGTACAATGTTGATGGCTAAACAAGCCATATTATTTTTCCATGAGCAAATCTGTTACATGAAATATAAATACAGTGTGATTAAACCTATGGAAATAGACAGGTTCATTGGAACTGGGAAGTTGGCATCACTTAGATTCAAGAGCTTATTTTTCAACCTTCCTCATTCTTGAAAGTTGGTGTTGAATAGTGCTCCAACAGATTATTCCCCTGCCCCTTTCCATGCAACCAATCCATGCTCAGATTTATACCTGCTACTGTTTGCATGCTAGAGATGAGGCTTGCTCTAGTAGCATTCTCCTGTTCAGCCCCTTACCTCTTATAGGGTCAACTCCTCAACAATCTCCTGACTTTATTTAATAATTAGTCCCTTGGGATAGAAATTAAAAAGTAACTACAAAAGAACCTATAACTCTACCCTTATATTTTTCTTAAAATATAAACCTTCCTTAGAGGTATAGCCATATTGAATCCTCTTTCTTGTTGTCTGTCTCAAAATATCTTCGTGGTTTTATTTTTTTTCCCATTTAATTTTCATTTACTAAAATATCATCATTTTAAAGAGGGACACTATTTTAGATGGATTCTATAGTGGTTTCCCTGTGAGGTAGTTAGCTGGTTGAAAATCAAGTCTATTTTCCCGTTAGCATACTAGGAAACCACCTTATATGCTAAATTTAACTTTGAGTGTTGAATGCCGATCATCAAGTGTAAGTGTGTAAACAGTAAGTCATTCATTCCTGATTGCATTTTCTGTTGCTCAGCTGGCTGAACTGTTCATATTCTTGTTATTTTAACAGTTTATTTACAGCCTATATTTAAATAATTTCTTCTTCAAGACATGTTTCTGAAGTAGGTAAAGAATCTCATCTTCCTCTTGTCACATTAGTGGAAGCACAGAGCAGTTACATTCAGGCTGTCAATATATAGTTAATAAATTATCTCCACTAGGTCTGGGTAAACTGGCCACTCTTATTTCTTATTATAGGTAGTTGAGTAATGATTAATACTTTCATTTTAAAATAATCTTAGGTCTCATATTGTTCTTCCTCCACCCCCCACCCCCCCGAAATTGTTCTTGTTCAGTTTGGAATACAATCAGTGTTTTTCAGTTTAAACCTAATGAAACTATAATTTGGCCTACCAGGAATAATTATTGGGAATCTTACCAAGTCTCTCTATAAGGATTAAGCTGGATCCAATATATCTTCATTTAATTTTTGACTGTATATTCTTAAGTGAATATAATATCTGAGGTGTATAAAGTAAGATCTGTTTTTTTTGTGTGTGTCTTTTCTTTTAGTATATTTTTATAAATGGGTGAGTACATGTGTGGACCAAAGATAAACTGCTGCTTTGAAGTTGTCAGTATGCTTTTATTGTTCCTAGAGATAAAATATGAATTTCTTGAATATTTTCATCAGAAAACTGCCATTTTAAAAAAGTGTCGCATTCTGTATAGGCTAGAAACTCAAGTTTGGTTTAGGCCCTGCCTTTGCTCTGAAAGCAACCTTTTTGGGTGAGCCTTTTCCTCAGGACCATTGTAGGCAGGTTTTCTTTGGATATATCTCTAATTTCCAGAGGATATCTTGAGCAAGTTAAGTAATCCAAAAAGGAGGTTTGAGACTGTTCCATTGAGCATTTTGTTTAGTGCAATTTGTTAGATGAATGTATTTAGTAAATTCTTAGCCTGTTAAAATTTTTCTAAATGTGATTCGCAGTGGACTATCTCTGAGAAATACTATTTTTAGGAAGGATGTGCCCACATCTGTATATTGCAGGCCTGGCATATTTAGTGGAACAGAGCAGACTTCTTCCCTTTACTTTGACAGACTACCCAGTGGAACTCAACAGGGTTGGAGATAGAGGTATAACTAGACTGTGTCCCCAAATGGGACACCTAACCAAGTGAATAACCAAGAATGTGGCAAACTTATTGTTGACTATTATGTTTGTCTCACCCTAGTGATAGTCTTTGAATATTGTGCCACATTGTTCAAGAAATGAGACAAGATAAATGGAAATGGATCATAAATTGGAAGAGGAGAGGAGCTCCTTTAGGGAGGGCCAAGTAGTGTACTGGATCCTAGAAGAAAGAGGACATGCCTAAGGAGATTCCTTTCAGAGAAATAAGAAGGTTCTTTGGACATACTTGCAGATAAGTCTCAGGAGCAAGATGGCCTGTGAGATGCCAGGTCAAGGATGCTCTGAATAGATGCATGGCCAATTTAGCTTGTAGAAGAGAGGCACTGACATCTAGTCTCAGGCTTTTGTTTTCTAATCTGTAGCATATTTATGTAATTTGGCCTTTTATAAAATTTGGCTAAACTTCATGGCTATGTTAACTGAGCTTTGAGGGAACTCAGGAAGGAGACTATGTTCACATTTGAGCTCATTAGTTTTGAAGATATAGCTGTAACTGCACAAAGAATTGGTTACCAGGCACCAAGAAGCTGGGAGCAGTGGTTTAGAACAAAAGGTAGAAAGGGACAATGAGGATAGATTTGTGGAATACAGAAGCCTTCCCTAGGTATTCTCAGAAGTAGTGAGTGATAAGAACATGATAAAAGACTGCCTACAGGAACACAGGATGGGGTGCTATATACAGTGGATTATTAGAGAGAAGGTAGGAGAATGTATTGCCTTTAGTGTTAACTTTGGAATTACATATAATTAGTTAGGGGTTCTTAATCTGTATGGGAGTGCTTGACAACAGTGACTCTATCTTTGGCTCTCCTTCTTGTTCATGCTCGTGCAATGACCACCCTGGGGGCTACATGTTCCAGACCTGTGGCGGTTACTTGTATTCCCTGAATGGAAGGCTTGTTCTGATCTTCCCTAAAGTGGCACATGGAATGGATCATTTTAGATAATTAGTAGAGATGACTGGTCCACAGGTGGCACTGCCTCAGGTAACTACCCTTTGACTTCACTACAGTACCTTTTGCTCTATAAAAGCTGTGGCTTGAAGTCAGGACTGGGCGTAGAATAACTATATGGTGCCTGGTTATCCATCCACCCAACTCCTCCCTATCAGTAAGTTACCCTGGATAAAACTCTGTGTAAATGGTATGGAGTGGCTTATGTCATTTTTGGTCTCAAAGTGCCTTCTCAGTTTGGAGGATAGTTTATTCACCCTCGTCCACTTTCTGACAGTCTGGGATCTCTAGGGACTCTATGGACAATCTACATTATAATCAACATTGTGTATATGCATATATGTTCTCTTGGAGAAAAGGTTTGTAACTCATACTAGATTCTAGACACAGCCCATAAGTCAAAAAAAAGTACCAATGTACGTTTAATTGCAGCATCTTAACTTCATATGTTTTAGGAAGTTTTGTTTTCTTCTTTTTTCTTATAACAACATGATTTAAGTTCTCCAGGTAATAATTATTATTTGAAGACATCAGTTTTGGTGGCTGCCTCATAATATGAAATGCAGATACATCATCATCGATTTAAGCATTCCACTGTTATTCGCCAACTTGTTTTCTAATTTTTCACAACTAAAAACACTGCTGTTGTGGCAAACAGGATCCTAACAGTGGCCCCCACATGTTGCCATGCCCTCATTGATGGGATCTTATGCCTAAGATTTTGTTATGTAAATGTCACCGTTGAACTTCAGGTAGGGATATTGTCAAAGTGGGCCTATTCTAATCACATGAACCCCTTTAAGAGCAGTTTGTGTTTGTTTTGTTTTTGGTGATGGGATGAAATCAAAGAGTTTAAAGGCACAAGGAGGAGTCTGTGCACTATTGTTAGCTTTGAAGATGGAGTGAGCCATGGACTAAGAAATGCAAGTGGCCTCTAGAAGCTGAGTAGATTCAGAACAGGTAACAAGAAAAATGGTCCTCAGTCCTATCACTGCAAGGAACGGAATCGTATCAAAACCATTGCTGAGCTTAGAAATGGCTTTTGCCCAGAGCGTCCAGAAAGGAGCACAGCCTTGAGGACACCTTGCTTTCAACCTTGGGCAGAGAATCCAGCCACTTGCCAAAGGCATGCCGGGCCTCTCACCTTCAGAACTGTGGGCTATTCAATAGTGTTACAAAGCTGCTAAATTTGTATGTTACACAGCACAAATTATGGGAATAGAGATAACAAAATTACCATAACATAATCATGTCTGAATTTATAGTTTACTTGAAGTACATCATATAAATAAAGATTGGTATCCAAGTTCTTTATTCTCCCTAAAATATCTGACAATAAAGTCCTTCTGCCAATGTATAAGAGGGCAAATGCTACTTTAGTTTTTACACATTTAGTTAATAGTAGTTAAATAGAACTTTTTAAATTTTAAAAATGAAAAATTTATTATTTCAATTTGCTTCTCTTTTATTATTATTGAGACTGAAATTTTTAACATTTATTACATATTTGAATTCTGTGAGTTGTCTTTCATGTCCCCTGCCAGTTATTCTGTTGGTGTTTTAGTGGTTAGGTTTGATTTGTATGAGCTCTTCACATAACAAGAATAGTAAACTTTGTCTATATTTGGGGCAAATGATGTTTTAAAGTTTGTTGCTTAAAGAGGTACAGATAATTAAAAATAATATGTAGTCAAATCTGCCGAATTTTCTATTTTGCTTTCTTTCAATTCCTTTATGGTTACGAAGACTATTTCTGCTTTTAAATTAGATATTCCACTATAATACATTATCATAATTTATGGAGTTTGAATTCTGTGATAATTAATCTAGGATATAATTTGGAGGATGATATGAGGAATTTTTCCCCAACAACTACCTTTTATCAGAATCACTATATAGTAAATGATCTTTTTCGCTCAGATAATCTTCTTTTATTCTCCTTTAGTCTATTAAATCCATAGGAAAGTGTCTTTTTGGAGGGAAGGAAGAGGAAGAGAAGTTCTAGTTTAATTCCAGGCCAATGGCAATATCTTTATTTTTTATTTATAATATATTTTTGTTTCTGGAATGTCAGTACCTTATTTTTTTACCTTTTCCTCACATTTTCTTTTCTGACATCAGTCTTGATTTTTTCTAAATGAAATTTAGTCATCTTGTCAAATTTCAAAAGTGATTTGGAACTGAAGATTATTAATCCTATGACTCAATATAGGAAGAATTGAAAATAAAAGCACTCCTTGGAGATATTTTCAGTTTGATTCCAGACCACTGCAGTAAAGCGAATGTGGCAATAAAGTGAGTCAAATGACTTTTTTTTTTTGCTTCTCAGTGCATATGAGAGTTATGTTTATACTATACTATAGTTTACTAAGTGTACAATAGCATTACACCAAAACAGCACACGCCTTAAATAAAAATACTTTACTGCTAAAAAATGCTAATCATCATCTGACATTTTAGATTCATAATCTTTTTTTGCTGGTGGAGAGCCTTGCCTCAGTGTTGATGGCAGCTGAATGATTAGGGGGTTGATTGCTGGAGTCTGGGGTGGCTGTTGCAAATTGTTAAGGTAACATCGAAGTTTACTGCATTGATTGACTCCTTTCATGAATGATTTCTCCCTAACATGTGATACTGTTTCTATAGCATTTTATATGTAGATTCTTTCAAAACTAGAGTCAATTCTCTCAAACTCTGCCATGTCAACTAAATTTATATATATTCTAAATACCTTGTAATTCCAAAAATCTTCACAGCATCTTCACCAGGAGTGGATTCCATCTCAAGAAACCATTTTCTTTGCTCATTCATAAGAAGTAATTCTTCATCTGTTAAAGTTTTATCATGAGATTGCAGCAATTCAGTTACAGTTCCTAATGGCTCCACTTCTAATTCTGGTTCTCTTGCTATTTCTACCCCATCTGCAGTTAGATACTCCACTGAAATCTTGGACCCCCTCAAAGTCATCTATGAAGGTTGGAATCAACTTCTTTCGAACTCCTATATGTTGATATTTTGGCTCTTCCCATGAGTCATGGATTTTCCTAATGGCATGTAGAATGGTGAATTCTTGCAAGAAGGTTTTCAATTTACTTTGCCTGGATACCTTACAGAAATCACTATCTGTGGCAGTTATAGCCTTACTAAATGTATTTCTTAAATAATAGATTTTGATAGTTGAAATTACTCCTTGATGCATGGGCTGCAGAATGGATGTTGTGTTGGCAGGCATGAAAACATTAATCTTGCTGTACATCTCTATCAGAGCTCTTGGGTGACCGGGTTAATGAGCAGTAATAATTTGAAAGGAATATTTTTTTTCTGATCAGTAGGTGGGCTTAAAATATTTAGTAAGCTATGTGCTATACTCAAGACTTTGTTGATCCATTTATAGAGCACAGACAGATTTAGCATTATTCTTAAGAGCCCTAGGATTTTCAGAATGGTAAATTAGCAGTGGATTCAACTTAAAGTCACCAGCTGCATTAGCCCCTTAGCAAGAGAGTCAGCCTGTCCTTTGAAGCTTTGAAGCTGGGTATTGACTTCTCTAAGCTATGAAACTCCTAGATGCCAGCCATCTTTTCCCAAAAGAAGGCTGTCGTGTCTGTGTTGAAAATGTGTTGTTTAGTGTAGCCACCTTCATGAATTATCTTAGTTAGATCTTCTGAATAACTTGCTGCAGCTTCAATATCAGCACTTGCTGCTTAACCTTGCACTTTCCTGTTACGGAAATGGCTCCTTAAACCACTTGAACTAATCTCTGCTAGTGTCAAACTTTTCTCCTACAGCTGTCTCACCTCACTCAGCCTTTATAGAACTGAAGACCGTTAGGGCTTTGCTCTGGATTAGGGTTTGGCTTAAGGGAATGTTGTGGCTGGTTTGATCTTCTATCCAGACCACTAAAACTTACTCTATATTAGCAGTAAGGTTGCTTTGCTTTATTTGTGTGTTCACTAAAGTAGCACTTCTGATTTCCTTCAGGAATTTTTACTTTGCATTTACAATTTGGCTAACCTGGTGCAAGAGACATAGCTTTTGGCCTCTCTCGCCTCTCAATTAGCTTTCCTCACTAAGCTTAATTATTTCTAGCTTTTGATTTGAAGTGAGAAATGTGTAACTCTTCCTTTCACATGAACACTCAGAGGCCATTGGAAGCTTATTAACTGGCTTAATTTCAATACTGTTGTGTCAGAGGCCCAAGGAGAGGGAGAGAGATGTGAAAGCAGCCAGTAAGTGGAGATGTCAGAACACAGACATTTATCCGTTAAGTTTGCTATCCTAATATGAGCACGTTTTGTGGCACCCCGAAAACAATGACAATAATAACAACAAATATCACTGATCATAGGTCACCACAGCAAATATAATAATAATGAAAAAGTTCGAAATATTGTGAGAATTACCAAAACATGACACAGAGACTAGCAATTTAATCGTGCTGTTGGAAAAATGGCATCATTAGACTTGCTTTGATGCAGGGTTGCCACAAACCTTCAATTTATAAGAAACATGATGTCTGTGAGTCACAATAATAAGTAAATATTAATAAAAGGTATTTTTGTATGTTAATATATGTGTATATATCACTGATATATGTAGAATTAAATTATTTTATATACATGAAGATATAAGCTATATATGTGTATATGTATGGCAATAACATGCAAAACTTATTTTAAAAATATCTCTTCATCAGTGCTCAAGGATGATATGCCACCATTCATACTCACGTATTCTATTATTTAATATTTTAAATCATTTATTTAAAATTTTGTAATTTGAGGACAATGTCTTCGGTTTTATCATAGAATACAGTTATTGGTGACTAAATCTTGGAAGGATTATTAGCATTTCACAGGTGAACTCCAGGGCCCAAGTATTAATAATTCCATCAAAATAAGAAAAGAATCACTTTGATTCATGAACATTTCTCCTGCTAGCAGAAAATACAAATACATTGAGGTGATAGCAGAAGAAGAGTGTTGTAGAAGATAAAATTGTTTCTGCAGAGGGAAATAAAAAGATAATTTAGCCCTGGAGGGCTGGATTCCCAGTGAGAGATTTTGTACAGATTAGAGGTACTCATATCAGTGGTGTTGAGAAATGAGAAGAACAAAGTGGGACAAATGAATGCAAAGGGAATAGGCGAGAGGGGAGAGCCCAATCGCACCATTCTGAAGGGTCTTAGGGAATTTAGACTACAAGTTGGTAATTGTTTTCTAAAAAAAAAACTGTGTAAAAAGAGTTCGTATGTAAATGGAATATTATGTTCTATTTTAGAGGAAAAAGGAAACAATATCTAAACAATCTCTTTAAATAACACTTCAATGATAAAAGGTTTATCGGGCAGCAACATAAACTTTACTGAAATGTAGGCATCTCTTTCCTTAAAGTAACTTATTACTCAAATAATTTGATTCAAGATACTGATGATCCAAAATATTATTTTCCCCTTACTGAAAGCCAAGGCCTTCCCTAATTTCCCCTCTCCCTGTCCTTCCTGGCAGCCTTTTAACTTTTGATCTCTGTCTCATTAACATATTTTCCGTTTTGCCTTCCATAATAACTTACTCTCCTGGCACTCCTTGCTTTCCTTCTACCCTGTGGGTCTTCCTTCCCCACTTTCTAATTCACTGAAGAGCACTGATTATTCTTGTTAAATTATTTTTAATTAGCCATCTGCTCTAATAATTTCAATTATTATTTATATTGATTGTTTCTACCTAATTTTTTATCTTCTTCACTGATACTTAATTTTTATTTGTCTTTTATCTCCAACTGTCTGTAATAGTTACTTCCAAAAAAAAATCAAACATGTTTAAAACAGAATTCACAGCCCACTAACCCCAAATAACCCCAAAACATAGCCCTCAACTGTTTCCTTAAGAAGATGTTCTCTGGAGTCAAAAAGAACTGGGTTCAAACTCAATTCTACATCTTATTAGCTATAATGTTACAGTTGATGTTTTTCTTCCCTGTTCTTAAACATTTTTGGAAATAAATGAGATTAGGTGTGCAAGGACCATACATCTGGCTCAATAATATTAATCGTTTTCCTATTCATTCTTTGGCATAGTAAACAGAATAATGGCCACTCAAAGATGCCCACATCCAAATCCTTGGAATCTCTGAATGTATAACCTTTCATGCCAAAAGGGACTTTTTAGATATGATTACTTTTAGAATTTTGATATGAAAAATTATCCTGGATTATTTGAGTTTGCCTAATGTAATAACAAGGATCATTATAAAAGGAGGAATAAATTTGTGTTGTAAGACCCTGAGTTTGTGATATTTATTACAGCAGCAGTAGAACACCAATATACTTGGTAATGCCATTCTTTAAGTTGACTACAATTTCCTATGTTAAGTTCTTTCTCCTTTGTGTGCTATATTGAAAACATAAAGATTATCAACAGATAATCATATATCTTCCTTGAAGCTGTCTAATTTATCTGTTCTCCTTCAGTGCTTAATATATCCAGATTACTTCAAAGACGGCCTGTTTGTTGTCTCTGTCTATACACTACTGGTATTTTAAAATTAACAAAATAATAGTTCGATCTTGTCCTTTCATGTTCAAAACCCAATCATGGCTTTATTTCCTACCACATCAAATTCATCTCTGTCTTGCTTTCCCAAGTGTGACTTGACTAAGTAGCTTTTTTCCCCCTACCCTTCACCTAAATTTAACTTCAGTCAAATTTGCTTCTATACTTGCATCGTACATACTCATTTCTACCTCTTTGCTCATGCTCTTCCTGTCTTCTACACCCCTCTCTCCTTTCCGTTTTGCCCTTTCAAATCCATATCTCTCCTCATAGTTAAGTATCCCACTAGCACTGATTTCTTTTCATCACTTATTGCCAAAGTTAGAAGAGCTTCACTCTTGAAAATAATGTATTATGTCCTTACACACCAGCTCTTGATACCTCTTTATTTCACATATATTCACATATATTACTCTTGACAATGAAATCATAATCTTTGTTTTAGTGTGGGGATATTTTATACTTTTAACATAATCATATCTGAATATATGTTATACATGTGTACCAAAGATCATAAAATGATATGACATTTACAAATGATTATATACTAGAAATAATTTATGATGAAAATTGTTTTAAAATAGATTAATATCCATAATATATTTCACTTCTGTAGATTTTAAAAAATGTAATATCTTATTTATCCACTTGCCAAACTTGCAATAACTGATCTTCTTTGAAAAATTACAATCATAGAGAGATTTTCTGTTTTTTCCAAATTTGATTTAAATTTTACTTAGTTAAAATATAGTGTTTTTTTTTTAATTTCTTCTTTTATTTCCTGGTGGACCCATTCATTGTTTAGTAGTATGTTGTTTAACTTCTATGTATTTATGGTCTTTCTAGATTTTTTTCTTGTGGTTGACTTCTAATTTCATAGAATTGTGGTCAGCAAATATGCATGGTATGATCTCAATCTTTTAGTACTTGTTAAGGCTTGATTTATGATCTGGTATGTGATCTATTCTGGAGACTGTCCCATGTACACTTGAAAAGAATGTGTATTCTGCTGTTTTAGGATGGAATGTTCTGAATATATCAGTTAAGCCTATCTGGTCCAATGTGTCTTCAAAGACATTGTTTCCTTGTTGATTTTCTGCTTAGATTATCTGTCCATTGATGTAAGTAAGGTATTATTATCAATTAGTTCCTTTATGTTTGTTACAGTTTATATATATGGGGACTCCCATGTTGAGAGAATAAATAGATCTTCTTGTTGGTTAGTTTCTTTTATTATGATCTAGTGCCCTTCCTCATCTCCTGTTAATCTTTGATTTAAAATCTAGTTTGCCCGATATAAGTATGACTTCTTCAGCTTTCTTTTGACATCCATTAGCATGATGTTTCTCAGTACCCTTTAAAAATTTTTTTTTCAACGTTTATTTATTTTTGGGACAGAGAGAGACAGAGCATGAACGGGGGAAGGGCAGAGAGAGAGGGAGACACAGAATCGGAAACAGGCTCCAGGCTCTGAGCCATCAGCCCAGAGCCCGACGCAGGGCTCGAACTCACAGACCGCGAGATCGTGACCTGGCTGAAGTCGGACGCTTAACCGACTGCGCCACCCAGGCGCCCCTCTCAGTACCCTTTAAATCTGCAAGTGTCTTTAGGTCTAAGATGAGTCTCTTATAGGCATTATATAGATGGACCTTTTTTTTTTTTTTTTTTTTTTTTACTCATTCTGACACCCTATGTTTTTTGATTAGAGCATTTAGTTAATTAACATTCAGAGTGATTATTAATAGATACAAATTTAGTGATATTGTATTACCTGTGAAGTTGGTGTTTCTGGAGATTTTCCTGGTTCCTTTCTAGTATTTTGCTTTTGGTCTTTCTTTTCCATTCAAAGAGTCCCCTTTAATATTTCTTGCAGGGCTGGTTTAGCGGTCACAAACTCCTTTAATTTGTCTGGGAAACTCTATCTCTCCTTGTATTCTGAGTGACAGTTTCGCTGGATGAAGTATTCTTGGTTGCATATTTTTCTCATTGAACATATTGAATATATCATGCCCCCACTTCTGGCATTCCAGGTTTCTATGGAGAGATCTGTTGCTAACCTGATATGTCTTCCCTTGTTGGTTAGGGATTTCTTTTCCCTTGCTGATTTCAGGATTCTTTCCTTATATCTGTATTTTGCAAATTTTACTAAAATAAGTCTTGGTGTTGGCCAGCTTTTGTTGATTTTTATAGTTCTCTGTGCCTCCCGGATTGGGATGTCTGTTTCGTTCCCCAGATTAGGGATGTTTTCAGCTATAATTTCCTCAAATTAACCTTCTGCACCTTTTTCCCCTCTCTTCTTCTTCTGGGACTTCTATGATATGAATGTTATTACACTTTATGGAGTTACTGAGTTCCCTGTCTATATTAATGATCCAATATTTTTCTTCTTCTTTTCAGCTTCATTATTTTCCATAATTTTATCTTCTGTATTATTTATTCGTTTTTTCCATCCTTGTGATCATTACATCCCATTGGTTTTGCATCTCAGTTATAGTATTTTTTTAAATTTTATGCTAACTAGTTTTTAGGTCTTAACTCTGCAGTAAGGTCTCTCTGGTTTCTTCTGTGCTTTTCACAAGTCCAGCTAGTATCCTTATGATTGTTGTTTTAAATTCTGGTTTTAAATTCCGGCTTAAATCTTGGGGTCAATTCCTCCATCTTGTCATTTTGTCTAGGTCTCTGTCTTTTGTGTGTTAGGAAAGTCTGTGCTTAGTTCTGTTTCCACTAGAGCTGAGGCTTTGTAGCCCTCTATGGTCAGTAGACCTGGTATGTGGGGGTGGTTTGTGCTGGTCTTCTGGGAGAAGGCCTGCTGTTGCTCTGGCTCTCAATTATACTTGCCCCATTAAAAAAGGGCACTTGCCGAGTACAAGGGGGTGTGGTTTGGTGTAAGCAGCTCAAGCCTTCACTGTATGTGTTGTACCACTCACTGAAGTCTGTCTGTCAGTTTGGCTGGTACAGGTTTGTCCCAGAAAAGCAGTTACATGACCATACAGAGGTTTGGATTTTGCAGTAAAGCACAGCAAAAGGCTGGCATCCAGGTAAGCTGCCTTCAGCAGGTGTCTCGGCTCATTTGCTAATGAATGGGGTAGTGCAATGGTGCCTGCTAGCTCCTTTGTCCCCTGAGAGGCAGTGCCACATCTCCCAAATGCACTCCAAGAAGGGGAATGCTCTCTCCCAGAGCAACCCAGGGGATCATCAGAGAATGCTGTCCACTCCCGGGCCTCTGTCCTCCTTCTCCACAGGAGGACTGCTACATTCACTAGGCTCAACCATGGTGATGGTGCAGACTTCCAAACCTTCAGACTTAGAGTTCTGCTGCTTGTAAAAATTTGTAATAATCAGCCTCTCTCATTTTCCCAGTCAGTGTTTTGGGGGAAGTGTTTTTCTTGTGCAATACTCTGTGTGCTGCTTTATCTCTGTATCTCTCTCTCCTCTGTCATCAGGTTTCCTTCCCCTCTGTAGCACCCACAACTCTTTTCTCCTCCAATTCACCTCACTGAAGCTTCTACCTTCCATGATGTGGCCTCCATTCTCTCTCTAGTTGTGCAGTTTATTCTCTCAGTCCCCAGATTGACTTCCTGGGTGTTCAGAATGTTCGAGAGACAAGGCAAGTATAAGGTCCTCCTACTACTCTGCCATCTTAACTCCTCTTGTGATTTCATTTACATAGTAACTTGTAGAATGGCAGGTATACTAAATTTTCCATTTTTAGTTACTTAAATCAGTGATAAACTGTAGTCCCATTTTAAGTGCATACACTGGTTTCTTAGTGAATGCTTTTTGTTAACCTGATTGTAGTTTCTATATGTTTCTATGTATGTGCTAAGCTTTGTCTCAAATATGTGTAAGTACACTCTTATGATGGTATGGTTCAAATTAAGAATCAAAGGCTAGAAAAGTTGAGATACTTGTCCTTATTCAAAATTGAATTGAGACTTAACTGGGACCAACGTGCTCTAGGAATTCTAACTTTTGTTATTGAGATCCTAAACTCCTTCAGAGGAGTAGGGAGAAGTATCTCTCTTGAAAAGGGGATCTTATATACCTGGAATTAGTAGAGAACATCACTTCACAATTCTTATCAACCTTATTTTGTATTAAAATCACGTGGAATTGTAGTAAACATGCAGAGTCTCTGAACAGTCCTGAGATACTCTGATTCAAATCACTGGGCCCTCCAAAAGGTGAATTTTTAACAAGGCCCACAGGTGATGTGAATGCAGGTTGTTTGTGATTCAGACTTTGAGGAATACTCAGGCTTGTATAGTCTGTATGATGTTAGGCATGTGATACAGAGAACAGGTTGGCACAATTGGGGTTGAGAAGCATTATTGCAGTCTTAGTTCTTTGAAATCGGCCATCACTATTAAGTTTGGAGACATCAGAAAACTATTCCCCCCACAAAAATAAACTGAGTATAAGCTACCCTACTTTTTTGCTAGTTAAGAAGGAAAAAATGCAGGCTGAAAGTAGGGCCAAATAGACATCTAGCATTCTGTAAATGTATTGGGAAAACTAATCTCCATAGGGGTCAGTTGATCCTTACCATACTTAAAGGCTGAGTTCACAAAGAGACACTAACAAGAATGAAACGATTATTAGGAAGAATAGCTTATGTACCAAGAAGATAATGGTCCCGAATAGAAAGCAAAACAAACAAAAATCTAGAACAAATAAGAGAGTTTATCTGGGCTATTGATTTGAATATTTCTTTATAAGGAGGACATGGAAATATCCATAAATGTGCCAGCATATTATTTCTTTTTAATGTAGATATACCTAGGTTGATCCTATAAGAAAGTGAGCATGATTGTTTATCCTGACAGTTCAGTCATGGTCTGTTTATCTCGTTATATATACTGTACCTGGTGAGTTCCAACAAACTTAGAATATGTCTTTTTTCCCTAAAGAGGAAATGTATAAAAATTCCTGGTTAAGATCAAGGATTTGTTCAGTACTGAGGCTTTCTGACTTTAGTATCACTTACTGTGACCTTGTGTCTTCAACTCTTCAATCTTCAATCTTGTGTCTTCAATCTCCTTGATCCTCGTCGCTTAACTTAAGGACTACTGCCTCTGTGATCCTTAGAACCAGCTTTCTGACAAATTCTTTACTCTTCTGTTAACCGCAGGCATGCTTTTATATCCTATGTATGTTCTACTAGCTTTGTATCTGCGCCTCCAAAAACCTCAGCTTCTCATTTTATCAGCAACCAATTGAAGCTCAAGTTCTGATACTATATTCCTCTAATTTTACTATGTTGATGAATAAATGATCAAATGACACATATCATATCATGAACAATTTGGTGCCACCTCATTAGAATCTAGAAGAGATTTCCAGTAATGCTGGTTAACTCAACTGTCTCCTTTTCCTTTCTTTTATCTTTCAAGGCATGCAAATCATGTTGTCCCAAACAGTAGAAATATCCTAGATGACTGTTGTGCATTTTAGTCAAGTTGACTGATCAAGAAGAAAAATATAATCTCTTTCAGCCTAACTCATCTGTCCTTTCTTCCTCATCACTTGGCACCCAAATGCATCAAGATAACATTTTGAAAGCCCCCAAATAGCTTCTAGTATATTACTTTACAACAGATATGTGAAAATAGGAAGCTTTTCTCAATGGAAAAACCAGTCATGTAGAAGGGATTCTCTATTCCAATATGAAGTACATCTCAAAATTACTCTTAGAAAGTTGGCTACCTTATTTATTGTTGTAATGATACCAAGATATCTCATGAGATTATTTTGAATATAAAATAAGATGGAATATATTTATTGCCCATGCATGTATTTTTTATGTTTATAAACTGTATTTTGAGGTAGTCTTTAAAATTGGGAAGTGAGTGCACTTCACTCATAATGAAAACTGATACGCATGTGTTATTCACTCACAGCATAGGAGCTTCACCTTGAAACAGAAGCTATACCTACTTTCACAGAGCAGGCCATGTAGCTGCCAGTGTTCTTTGCAGAAAACCTTCACAGCTGTGGGTAAATGCACAATTTTGACCTAACAATTGCTTTAGTCTTTACCGAATATGGAGTATTTTGAACAAAAAGAGTGGCATGTATTGACAGAGTTCCATCTGTTAAAAAAGGAAGGGTGATCTTAATTAAAATGCTATTTCCAAATTTATGAAACCTCATTCTATTTCCAATTCTGTTGGTTATTTAGTAGGCATCCAGTTTAAAACATTGATATGTTAAAATTCTATCTGATAACAACCAATTCAGTTACGAATATACTGTTGCTTGGAGCCAATATAAAAATATGAGAATATTGGGCACCTGGGTGACTCAGTCGGTTAAGTGTATGACTTCAGCTCAGGTCATGATCTCGCAGTTAGTGAATTTGAGCCCCACATTGGGCTCTGTGCTGACAGCTCAGAGCCTGGAGCCTGCTTCGAATTCTGTGTCCCCCTCTCTCTCTGCCCCTCCCCCGCTCTGTCTCTGTCTCTCTCTCTCTCTCAAATATAAAATAAAACGTAAAACTTTTTTAAAATATGAGAATATTGAAAAAAATTCCATACTCATAATTTAATTATATACAGATGAGCCTAAAAAAAATGAATATACACATAACATTTCCTAGTGATATTTGAGCTCATTATGATCATGTTTTGCAGTGATGAATTCTGTCATTTAATCATTCTTTAACTTCTCTCTGTGAAAATCCAACTTGGAGGTTAAAATATAGGCATACTATGGAAGACTCAACGACATGTTGAGTTTGAATTACTGAATCCATTCAGTCTCCTATGTAATAATAATTTCACAAATGTGAGAATGCATATCTATTCACCATATGAGCATAAATCTACATAAGATGTGCACCAATATAAACATCTCAAAAATGAAAAATTGAATTAATGGCTCCTTGCCATCATAAAACTGGAAATATTGCACCATGAATGTTCTCTGCCTTAGGAAAGCATTTTTAATGGAATAGAGGAAAGGGAGCCCACTTTTTCCAATTACTACAACTGGTTAGATTTTTAAAAAATCACTAGATTGACAATTACTCTTAAAATCAGAGATAGCTTAAGGCATGAATCAGTTGAATTATAGTTGTTTTTTTTAACTGATCAGCAAGAAAATAGAAAACACATTGTGCTTAGTTTGTTGGTGGCTGCTCTTTTTGTTTAATTCACTTTGTTGAACATTATAATTTAAGTATAATTTGCTTTTGTAGATTATAGTTGACAGCAGACTTAAGAGAAATGAATGTTCCTAACAGTTATTTATCAATAAAAATTTCTCCATCAGGAAATTAAGTCTTCTGGTAAATGAGGAGTTTATATCACAAGTACTGGTAGCACAGCAAATGGAAAATAATGTCAGAGTAACCTTTGGGACATAATCTAAATATTAGAGGTATGCTATTTTCAAGTGAAATACTGAAATGCTTATTTTCTGTACATAAATTCAGTAAGTAGTTTATTTAATCAACTGTGTTTTGAAGACCTAAAAATGTGAAAGGAAGTCCAATCACAATAAAGTGAAGCTACAAAACACTTTCACTACACACAGGCTCATGGGCTCAAGCAAGGTTTATTTTGTGCTGAGTTCTTCTCAGTTCATAATGGATTAGTGTGACATATGAACACCTAGGCTATGGGCTTGACTTTATTAGTACTATATCTTCTGAGACTTTAAATCTTAAAAAAAATCTGCAAATATAAGATAAGATCTGTATACTCCCTGTCACTCCTAAAAATATTTTTTAATATGTTTCACATTAGCCATTTTATGACAATTATCATAAAGCCAGAACTCATACTTAAAAATTACAAAAATCCACTTATGTAAGCAGGGCCCATTTCACATAGGATACAATGATAGCAATTGCAAATAAAAAAGAATGGAATACCCTGGGAGTGATTTCCTTGTTTGACATCAGTATACATTTTGTTAGCTACCATATTTTGAATGTGATAATAACAGATAGAGCAGAGACCAAAGCTCCCTTCCCCTTTAAATTGACTTTGGCAATTACACCCCTGGTATATGCTGTTTATCTTTCCTCTATCCAGTATAAAAATCACATCTGTCAGGAAATATGGAATTTTTATGCAGGCATTTATTGATTCATGACTGTGAGGAGGCCATAGAAATAAAAAATAAGGGAATAAAACATGGCTACATAGTAAAGTGTGAGCACTGTCTAGAGATAAAGAGAAAATTTATGTTAGCATTGAAATGAAGAGAAAATATCGTTGGTTTGGGTTTAACATTAAAGTTACTGGAGATTTGACTAGGAAGAAATATGACAATTATTAAATTTTAAATATGTATTAAGAATTTTAAATGTCTCTGTAATATTATATATATCCAGTTGAAAATACTATTGTGAAAATTAAAGATTTGGGGAATTTTTAAATATTTTAATTATCTTTGAAAACTTTTTCACCTGTTTATGTGATGGTGTGATTTTCCATAGTTGGTGCCTATGTGTCTAGAGATAATCTAGTTGAACTGTGTGGAATGGGAATGTTGGGGCTGTGTATTTCTGGTTTACTTTTGTAGATTTGTTGCCTAATCTGATCTTGGTGCATGTCAAAGACTCAGGAAATGTATTTTGTAAGTATTTTTTTAGAGTTTGTTTATTTATTTTAAGAGAAAGAGCAGGGGAGGGGCAGAGAGAGTGAGGAAGAGGGACCCCCAGGCAGGCTTTGTGCTGACAGCTGACAGCGCAGAGCCTGATGTGGGGCGCCAACTCACGAACTGTGAGATCATACCCTGAGCGAAATCAACAATTGGATGCTTAACCGACTGAGCCACCCAGGAGCCCCTTAGAAAATACTTTTTTGTATTTGTGAATGGATGAGTGAGGGGAAAAAAAAAGAAGCCATTTTTGGGAAAAGATTTACTTCATGAAAATCAGTTGTTGTAAATAAACTGAAGCTGCCACTTACAATTGCCTACAGTGAAAAGACTATTAGGGTAAACTTCAGGCTGCATGTACTAAAATCTGTTTGGCATTTTGACTGATTCTACTAACCAATTTTGTGTTGTTGTTTTACTTTAATTTATTCATTTATTTTTAAAATATTTTTTAATGTTTATTTGCTTTTGAGAGAGAGAGAGAGGACAAGCAGGGGAGGGACAGAGAGAGAGAGAGAGAGAGAGAGAGAGAGGGAGAGAGAGAGAGAGGGAGAGAGAGGAAGGAAGGGAGACATAGAATCCGAAGCTAACAGCTCAGAGTCTGATGAGGGGCTGAACTCAAAAACGGTGAGATCATTACCTGAGCCAAAGATGGACGCTTAACCTACTGAACCACCCAGGTGCCCCAATTTTTTAAATCTTAAAACACACCTTAGGTGTCTGCCTTACCATCAGGGGCATTTCAGACTGATCAAAAAGAAAGGGAAAACTTTTCCAAACAGTGTAAAAATTCTGGCCTGCCATGTTTCACCAAAATTCTATCTTATATTGAAGCAGTTCTTGCCCCAAGCTGTCATAGTCAAGCGTGGCCTGTACCCCCTGCCCCTGTCTCATAAAGTCCCTTTCCATTTTAGAATCTACAGCCACCAAATCCTCCTACTCTCACCCAGTTCAATAATCTATAACCTCTTCACGTGTGATAAGGCATAAAATATTGTTGTAGACTAGATCAGTTATGTAAACTCTGTAACATAAAAGGTATTTTTTTTTTCAACGTTTATTTATTTTTTTTGGGACAGAGAGAGACAGAGCATGAACGGGGGAGGGGCAGAGAGAGAGGGAGACACAGAATCGGAAACAGGCTCCAGGCTCTGAGCCATCAGCCCAGAGCCTGACGCGGGGCTCGAACTCCCGGACCTCGAGATCGTGACCTGGCTGAAGTCGGACGCTTAACCGACTGCGCCACCCAGGCGCCCCTAAAAGGTATTTTAGTATTGTAATATATTGAAACTTAAAAAAAGTTTTAATGTTTATTCATTTTTGAGAGAGAGGGTGAACGGGGGAGGGGTAGAGAGAGAAGGAGACACAGAGTCTGAAGCAGGTTACAGGCGCTGAGCTGTCAGCACAGAGCCCAATGTGGGGCTCAGATTCACTAACTGTGTGATCATGACCTGAGCCCAAGTCAGATGCTCAACTGACTGAGCCACCCAGGCGCCCTATAATATATTGAAACTTTTAATCAACATATCCACCATCATCACTTCAGTTAGTACCCTTTTGATCTTGATTCCTTTGCTACAGTCTGAGGGTGATGTTAGTGCTATGATATGATACTTCCTTTCCAATGCTCCCTTTTCACTCCTCAACCCCGATCTGCCTCTCACAACTTGGCCACCTCCCCCCTCACATACACACTAAAATCCCAAGGAAATAAGTTCCAGTCATACCATTTATCCCTGGACTCCAACCCAAGTGTAAGTCTTTTGTCACCCAGACTCTCTCTGATTCTTGTTTTTTGGCCACTCTACATATTTTATCCAAGACTCATTCTTATCTAGGCCTACTCCCTCCATAATTTCTTCATGGTTCTCCAAGAATCCTCTTTCTCTTTCAACAAGCTCCCATGCATCATTCACCATGCCTTTATACCCTAACTGAACATGGTACTTTCCAATTGCACTGCTCTATTGATTTCTTAGGTGGAGGCTGATCAAGTCTGAGAGATGACATTAGTATTCTCCTGGATCAGAGCTACTTTAAAGTTATTGCTCTTCTTCCCTAGTGCAAAGTTCCTTATTTCTGAAAGATTCATGGCATCTAGTCACCACTCTTTTAAAAAAAATTATTGAGGTATAATTGGCATATAGTCTTATATCAAATTCAAATGTACAACATAACGATTCAATATTTGTATATACTGCAAAATGATCACCACAATAAGTCTAGTTAACATCCAATACCATACATAGTTACTATTTCTTGTGATGAGAACTTCTAAGATTTGTTCTCGTGGCAACTTTTAAGTATGCAATCATGTATTATTAAGTGTAATCACTATGCTGTACATTACATCCCAGTGGTGTACTTTATAACCAAAAGGTTGGACCCTTTGACCTTCTTCAAAATTTTTTTTAACATTTATTTATTTTCAAGAGACACACAGAGACAGAGTGTGAGTGGGGGAGGGGCAGAGAGAGAGGGAGATACAGAACCGGAAGCAGGCTCTGAGCTGTCAGCACAGAGCCTGACGCGGGGCTTGAACCCACCAACAGTGAGATCATGACCTGAGCTGAAGTTGGAGGCTTAACCCACTGAGCCACTCAGGCACCCCAAGACCTGAGTCTATGCATTTATCCCAACTCCTTACCTTCTGTGTCTGGCAAACACCATTCTGCTTTCTATGTATGAGTTTTATGTTATCTTCTTATGGTTCCATTGTTTTAAGATTCTTATTTTTCACTTAGCCTAATGCCCTCAAGGTCCATCCATGCTGTCACAAATGGCTAGATTCCTTTCTTTTTTCTGGCTAACTATTCCATTGTACATGAATGAACGTGTGTGTTCTTATATACACACATACCACATTTTCTTTTTTCATTTATCCTTTGATGAACACTAGGTTGTCTCCATATCTTGACTATTGTAAATAATGCTGCAATGAACACAGAGATGCATGTATCTTTTCAAGTTAATGTTTTCACTTTCTTTGGATGAATACCTAGAAATGGAATTGCTGGATCATATGGTAGTTCTATTTTTAATTTTTTTTAAGGAACTTCCATATTATTTTCCATAGTGATTGTTCCAATTTACATTCCCACCAACCCTACACAAGGGTTTTCTTTTTTCCACATACTAATATATACTAGTTACTTCCTGTTTTTTTTTTTTTATAATAGTCATTCTAGCAGGTATGGATGATACCTCTTGGTTTGATTTGCACTTCCCTGATGATTAGTGAGACTGATTGAACATCTTTTCATGTACTTATTGGCAATCTGTATATCTTCCTTGGAAAAATGCCTATTTAAATCTCTGCCCATTTTTAAATTGGGTTGTTTGTTTTTTCTATTGAGTTGTATGAGCTCTTTATATATTTTGGATATTAACCCCATATTAAGTACATGATTTGCAAACATTTTCTGCCATTTGGCAGGTGGCCTTTTAATTTTGTTCATGGCTTCCTTTGCTGTTGAGAAGCTTTTTAGTTTGATGTAGTCTTACTTGTTTATTTTTGCTTTTGCAGCCTTTGCTTTTGGTATCAAATCCAAAAAGTTCATCACCAAGATGAGCTTACCACCTATGTTGTTTTGTAGGAATTTTATTATTTTGGGTATTATATTCAAGTCTTCAATCCATTTTGAGTTAATTTTTATGTATGGTGTGAGTTAGGGGTGCAGTTTCATTCTTTTGCATTTGAATGTCCAGTTTTCCCAGCGACATTTTTTGAAGAGACTCATATATTCTCTGCTCGTAGTTTCATTGATCTTTCCTATTGTCTTTTTAGTCTGTATTTCATTTGTTTCCACTCTTCGTTGTTATTTTCTTTCTTTGCTAACTTTGAGATTTATTCTTTTTCTACTTCCATGAAGTGAAAGGTAAGTTGTTTGGGATTCTTGTTTTGTTTTTTGATTTAGGTGTTTATTGCCATGAAGTGGTTTTGTTACATCCCATAATTTTTGGTATGTTTATTTTCAGTTTAATTTTTATCATAGTTTTTTTTTATTTCTCTTTTGATTAGTTGTACCACTCTTTAGCTTTTTGTTCTTTCTTTACTAACTTCTGGGTATTCTTCACATCATTAATGACTATGACAACTCATTCAAATCTTTAATTTTGACTCAAATCATTCAGAATTTTAACCCTTTAGTCCCTTGATTTCATTTGGATTACCTTCACATTCAAAGTCAACTTACAACCTATAATCAAATTATTTTCAGTTATTTAAACTTTTCTACCTTTGCTATAGACTAGATGTTTGTGCTTCCCCCACCTCCCCCCCCCCCCCCGCCCATTTATATGTTTAAACCTAAACCTCAATGTAATAGGTTTTGGAGGTGTAACCTTAAGGAGTTGATTAGGTCATGAGGGTAGATTCCTTATAAAGGAGATCCCATAGAGCTCTTTAGCCATGTGAGGATGCTGAGGAGACCACTGTCCATGAACCAGGAAGTAGGCTGTTAGCAGTCACCAAGTCTTCCAATGCCTTGACCTTGGGCTTCTCAGTCTCCAGGTCATGAGAAATGAATTGCTTGTGTTTATAAACTACCTGGTTTGTATTCTTACTACTATGATATTCTTACTACTCTCTCATGCCTTTGCTCTTATGGTAATCTTTCAAAATTTGAAAATTTTCAAAATTCAAACTCTTGACAGGGCTCTCAATGAATTACCTTTCTCTTATATTCACATCCGAATCCCTAACACTAGATAAGTACCACCAGAAATTGCCTCCTCTGTGAAGGCAACCACTGGTAGGTTCTTCCTGCTCCTTCTATGACACCTTGTAGTATACTTTTCCTATATTTCTGCAGTTTATTCTTTTCTCACCTGCTATATGTTAATCTGAAGGAGAAGGAGCAATGATTGATTAACTCTTTTTTTTTTTTTTTTACCATGATGTCTGGTGACGTGCCTAAGACACCCAATGAATGAATATATGAGTTCATGCTCATTATTTAAACGGAATCTTCAGGGAAAAAAAAGTTTTATAAAGGGACATTTTATTAAGCAAACAGTCATTCAGTTTTGTCTTTGATTTTAAAAGAAAGCAAACCCACTATAGCAGATGCCATTGGTACTCTTTCTGAATCCCCTTGGATCCCTTTACAGTGCACACCTGCTCTTGTTGGGATTTCACTCCCAAGCCAGCATCTGTGAATCTTTGTCAGAGAACTGCCTCAGGCTGCCATTGCTTTGCCTGTGTACACAGGGAGCCAGAAATGTTTAAAAAGATATGTCCTTTGAAGCCAGCTCTTAGCCAGGGGTTTTAGACCTGGGCATTTAAATACTCCAGCTCTCTGCCTTTGATCCAGACTACTATTGAGGTGTTTCCTATAGTGTCTCCAGAGCTTCCTGCCAGATTGAGCCGCAGTTAGACACTCTGGGACTTGGCTTGATATCTTAGGCTTGTCTGACTCCATTTCTCCTTGGTCCCATTTCCCCACTATCCTATTGATTTTTTCTGGGAACACTTTCTAATAAATCATATTTTCATAAATCTTCTTCTCAGCATCTGTTTCTAGAGAACCAGCCTAAAACGTGGACTAATAATTTGAGGGGCATATATGTTGTGTATGAAATTAATAACCAGTTGGATAATTAACTAATGATGACAGGAAATTGACATAGCTCTAAAAGTACATGACCAGTTAAAACTGTTAACTTAGTGTAGAGAAAACCATTTAGTTCATAATACTCATTGCTATATAGTCCTTCAATTGAGAAGTCAAATTTTCTCAAGGGCTATCTTTTTTTGTTTTTATCTCCTCTTAAAAATTTATTAAAGCACTGTATTATGTTTTATTTTTGTTTTTTGAGAGAAAGAGCTCATATGTGTACATGTGTGCAAGTGAGTGGGAGAGGGACAGAAAGAGAGGGAAAGACAAATCTTAGGCAGGCTCCACACTCAACATGGAGTCCAACCAGTCTCAGTCTCACAACCATGAGATCATGACCTGAACTGAAATCAAGAGTCAGATGCTTAATGGAATGAGCCACCCAAGCACCCCTTAAAGCACTTTATTATAAATATATTTTTTATATGTGTGGAGAAATTTTAATTTTTAATATTTGGTGGAGAAAAATAATATTCAGAGAAGGATCTTGTACTTATATCATTTGGTATCTCAGCAAAAGAAAGCCTCCATTATGACCATCACTAGCTTCTCATAACTTTTGGATAAATTGGGAACTTTGGAATTAATCTAAATGGAATGTTTTAATGTAACAATTGTTATTTCATGTTTCATACTGCAACCTAAAGAAATGCAAGAGTGATTATTGCAAAATACCATTATTTCCAGTTTGCAATGGACTTCAAGTTGTCTTCTTTGCTCCTCCTTTTTTGTCATATTCAACTAATGTGGAAAAATAGGCATGCCATTGATATTCACTCAAGAAATTTTCATACTGTACACCATCATATAGCATCACAGAAAAAACAAAACACATTGCCTGAAGCCCAAGCTTCCCTTCAGTCTCCTTCCACTCACTTATCCCACCAAGGGAAACTTCCAGCCTGAATTTTAACTTGGTAGATTAGGGTTTTGTTTGTTTTTATGCATAAAAAATATAGAATAATGAATTCTGATCCCGTTTTGGAACCTGGCCTCTTTTGCCTAAGTTATGTATGTGGTATTCATACTCTTGCATATAGTTGAAGTTTGTTTACTGTCATTTCTGTGTAGTTATTATTGTGTGAATGTATCAGCATTTATTTATTCTACCTTTGGTAAACATTTGAGTTATTTCAATATTTTGGCTATTAAAATAATGCTTTGGCCACAATAATTCATATTTTGAGCTAAGGGTCATGTATATGTTTAGTGTTAGTAGATTCTGCCAAATGGTTTTCCAGAGTGGTTGTACCATTTATGCTCCCATCAAAGGCATATGATGATTTCTTTTGTTTCTCATTCATGCCAAAGTTTATCATCCATTTATTTTTCATCTTAATCTTTAGACATATGTCATTATAAATTAACTTTCATTTCCAAGATGACTAATGAATTAGTATATTTAGATGTTCACTGGCCATTTATATTTTTAATTTTAATTACATTAAATATAAATACAAATTATTTGATATAAATAAACCTAATACCCAGAGCTAGGATTTCTACATTAAATGATACAATAACGTTTCTCTAATTATCTTAATTTGTTTTCTTTTAAATAGACTCTATTTTTTTAGAGCTTTTTTTGTTCACAGCAAAATTAGGCAGAAAATGCAAAGTTCCCATAAACCCCTTCCCCTTATACATGCACAGCCTGCCCTATTATTAATATCCCCCAACAGAGTGGACATTTGTCAGAATTGATGAACCTGCATTCACACAACATTATCACACAAAGTCCATTGTTTACATTAGAGTTAATTCTTGGTGTATATTCTATGGGTTTTGGAAAATGTATAATGGCATATAACTGTTATTATAGTATCATTAAAAGAAGTCTTAATTCCTTAAAAATCTTTTATTATTATTTTTTCTTCTTATTGCCTTAAAAAGCTTCATTTGTTCATCCTCTTCCCCCTAGCCCCTGACAACAACTGATCTTTTTACTACCTCAGTAGTTTTGCCTTTCCCACAATATAATGTTTGATTTAGCTTATTTTTTTTAATGTTTATTTATTTATTTTGAGAGGCAAAGGGAGAGAGAAAGCGGGAGAAGGTCAGAGAGAGAGGGAGAGATAGAGAATCCCAAGTAGGCTGAAGCCTGTTGTGGGGCTCGAACCCACGAACTATGAGATCATGACCTGAGTGAGCTGAAATCAAGAGTCGGACACTTAATGGCCAGGCCACCCAGGCACCCCTGATTTAGTTTATTTTTACAATGACATTTGAATATAACTATTTAAAATGTTAATAATCGAAGGTGGAAATGAAATGCTCACTTTTCCTGAGAAATTTTAAGTATAGAATTCACATAATTAATGTACAAATATGTAATACATTTTTATTATAACGACTTGGGCAGAATTGGTTAAAGTTGTGGTTGGCCATGTACATCATAAGTTCATGACAATAAGGAACTGGTTTTCCCATGGTCCTACTATTGCAGAATCATATTCAATTTTCCTGACAAATTACATTTACCACATTCACCACAACACAATTTTAACTCAAAAGACTGTTGTTCAAACTATGATGAACAGTCAAGAAGCCGGGCTGATCTTTGAATCAAAAGGAAAATCAGGGATTTTCTAGAGATTTCTATTATTTTTATAATATCGCCCCAGTTAATAGTGATTTTTTTTTAACAAGCTTAGAGGATACAACCATAAACTATGGATATCACATTGGAGAAAACATCATTGTTTTGCTCATTGGTTTTATTTTTTTCTTTTCTAATGGTAACAGAAATTAATATACACAATAAAAACTAGATGAAACTATATAGAGATCTCTTACCTGTGAGCTTAAATTTTTGCAACTCTAGAGATATAGAATTAAACTTATTCTTAAATGAAAATATGATTTATTTCTTCCAATTTTCATATCCATTCTCTGCATCTGATTACCCTAATTTTTATTTATTTATTTAATGTATATTTTTGATTTTAAAGAAAGAGCATGAGCAGGAGGAGGAGGCACAGGGAGAGTGAGAATCTTTAGCAGGCTCCATGCTCACTGAGGAGACCAACATGGGGCTCGATCTAAGGGCCCTGGGATCATGACCTGAGCTGAAATCTAGAGTCAGACTCCAACCAACTGAACCACCCAGACCCCCTTACTCTCACTTTTAGAGGAGGAAATTGTGACTGAGAGAACTTAAAAGCAAGCCAGTTTCACACAAGTGGTAAGTCTTCATGCAGGATTGGTGACCTACTGACTCCCACATCCTTCATTGCCTGCTTCCTAGACCAGAGAACTTGAGGACTCCTCTCAGTGAAAGGGGAATGTAAATGCATTATCAGCCTGGTGATAGGTGGCTACTTGTTTCATTTTTTCTGTTATGTAGAAAATACATGGATAGCAGAATTATTCCTGAAGGAATCAAGTGTTTTTATGTCACCCAGTCTAGAGATTCCGTTTCTTCACTACATGGAGTTGCCTATACCCATTATTCCTCACCAGCAGCACAGATGTACAAGTCATAATGCTAACACTTCAAATCAGAGCTGTGGAATATTGGATAAATTATTTGACTTTTCTGAATTTTAAGTACCTCACATCTAAGAAAATGTACAGATTATTATTATTTCATAGGATTGTCAATAAGATTAAATAAGATAATGCAATCTTTTGCAGCCATTTATGTTTATGAGCAACCCCATCTACCTCCTGAAAAAGTTTAAATATTTCATACCCCTATTTCCTGCAAAAGTGATATATATTTTATTTCAAATACATTACAGTGAAATCAGTTCCTTGAAAATTTCATATGGGTGACTGTGAACATTATAAAATTATGGTTGGGAATGATTGGTTTGCAAAAGCACAATATGTTTGATTCAGGTAAACAAAGTAATGAGTGTTTTGGCTTCTACTGGATCAGGAAATTAAATGGTCAGAATTTTCACTTTTCAAGTAGTTGGAATTATTCAGAAACAACATATGATCAAGCAATTTTCAGAAAACCTGATACTGTAACACAGGGGCATAACCAAGATAGCATGCACCGTGAAATATTCCCCCAAAGTTAGATCACAAAGCATTTTTTTTTTACAATTTGGATTTTTTTTCTATGAATGAATACACTGACCAAGGAATTCTCTAATTAAAAAACTTACCAGGATTATGTGACACAAGCATTAGCCATTGGTTGTCCTTGTTATTCATTTTTCTTTTGTTCAGCAATGTAGGTAATTCTTACTCAGATCATTCAGAACATCCCCAATTATCTTTTACACATGTAGATTGTAATGAAGAGAGGTGAAGAACCTAGTACATTTAAGCCAACTAGTATACTGAAATGACAATGTGAAAATTTGAATATTATAACTATTGAAGTTGGGCTTTAGTTTTTCTAAGAACTATTTTTTTTTAATGTTTCCTTTGCTGAAAGAGTACCTATTTTTACATTTTTGTAGGGGACAGAACAGATGGATGTTCTTTCTGTGGTTGGTTTTCCCTTTCGTACTTTGACTTTGTCCTTAAGAAGAGCTTGCATGCTTTTCTCCTTACCTCTTCATTATAAAAACCTCAAGTTCACAAAATATGGAGAGAATATTTTGTTAGAAAACATAAGAAAATGAATAAGCTGAATAATATACATAGCAATACCAAAAAAAATGATGTTCCGATATTTTCTGATGATTGTGACACCTGTATTTCCTGACATATGTCTAAGGTTGTTTATTTAAAATTAGCATCATTAAACAAAAATTCAAAATCCTGATATTTTTAAGAGTTGTTCTCTTTCAAGTTAAATCAGAAGTTGGATTTTCCTCTTATTCCTTTTCTTTAAATATAATCCTCTCCTAGGAATTTGAAGAATAAGCTTCTAATGTACATTTTATCTCTTTTAAATATTTCCTAAATATTGAGAGAAATGAAATAGCTCTGCATATACTATTGTAAGAAATACTGTAATTTAATAATTGCTAATGTAATTATAAATCATTATATTTTCATGGGGGAAAACTGAGTTGATCATTTTGATCTTCCCACCAAGATGACACTAGTTAACTTTAATTGTGGCTGAATTAATGTGTCAAGATAGTGGAAAAAATATATATGTATGTGTGTGTGTGTGTGTGTGTGTGTGTGTGTGTGTGTGTATCTGGAGTGTAAAGGAAGTTCAATAATGATAACTTCTAAAATTTTGTATCAAAAATTTAAAAGTAAAAAATGTGTATATTTGGATTCCAGATTATATTTCAAAGAACCCTAGAACCCAATTTTATAATCTCCTCAAAGCAGCTGCCTTGCCTTTTCAACACACAAAGATCTCTAATGAAAGACTGTTGTTCCATCAGGTACAGATCACTGCTTTTTACCTCAATTGTTTTTAATCCTTCATGTAAAATAAGCTCAGAAATTAAGACAGTGTGTCCAAAATGCCTTTAGCTCATTGACATTCCCAATGGAAGTCTACTGTTGAAATGATTTCTTAGCTAACTCTTGATATGTTCTGCAAACCATGAAAATATCATTGAGAAGTGGTGTATGCACACCAGTGAGAGGGGAGAAATAGCCAACCAGAATTATTGTAATGATGGATGACTGCAGGGGTTTGGCACCGTGGAATTTTGCTGTGCATAAAAATAAAATCAGATCTGATATGCAAATTATTATTCCTAAATACCACTTCTTTATGAAAATTGATATCAGATCATGTTTCTATGAATGTATAAGTGAACAGAATAATGATTTCCCACAGCTACAGGGGACTCTTGCAATGCTTGTCAGGAAATGACTGCTGCAGAGCTTTAAGCAATTAAGAGATTTATCTTCTAAGGTGACTATTCTCCTGTTCCAGTCAGATTGAACATATTAAAAATGAGGTTGGTCACATGTACATCCATGTGTACTTGTTATGCATGGCCCCATAAAAGTATGCATTTGGGAAAGACATTACAATCTCAGTTCCTTGTAAAGACAGCAGGACTTAATGGGCCAGAAAGCAGGTGTGCAATCCAAGGAGAAATTGCTCTCTAACAGTGTAGTACCATGGTTGGGCAGAGTCATGGTTTTGTTTTTCTTTTCAATATCATCGCATAGTCTATTTAGATGCTTTCTGTAAAATCATGCCCAATGATCCATGTTTTGGGTTGTGTCAGAGTATATTATTAACGATAAATCAAGTTACTGCCAAAACCAGTGAAGCTCTTTTGTAATGCTTAATGTAGGGAGGCACACATAATGTATGTTTTATGAACTAATTATGCTATATCAGAATCTACTCCATAGTTCTGTGTATAGTATACTTTAATGGACATTAGCCTCAGTATATACCAATGTTGTTTTAAAATGTGTTATGCATTTGTAGAGTTCTGGGTACAATTTAAGATGTTTCCCTTCAAAATAAATTTTCTTTGCTTTGGAAAACTCCTTTCAGAAATATAGCCCCTGTTATATTTCTAAATATCTTAAATATGTAATTTAAGAGTTTAATTAAGATGGATTTTAATAATAATACATTTCATTATTATAATTACATATGCAGGATATGAACATAAAAACATAAGACCAGGTTTCAATAGGTACACATTACAAACAAAAATAGTGTGACATAACATTATGAGACATAGCATTTAGGTAACAGGTTGAAATCAGTAGCATTACTTTAGTATGTGTTTTAATTTTGCTAGCCAAATTCCAGAAAGCTCTAATAATCAAAACAATACAGGTTTACACAATAAATATCCCTTCCAAAAAAAAAACAGTTAAGGAATTATAATAACTGGTATCATTGATGGTGTGTTGAAATGGGAACATGGCAGTCTCTGACATAGATGCTGAGATAATATGTCAACACAGTTTCCTCTAGAGGAAAATTTGACAATTAAGAGTGCTGAAATATTTATATCTTTTGACTAAATTATAGGAATTATCCTGAGAAAAAATTAAAGATGCATATAGATATTTACCAAATTTTAATCACCATTGTATTTATGATATAAAACTGGAAACACCCTAAATGCCCAATAATTGGGATAAATAAATTATTACATATCTATATAATGAATATTCTGTAATCATAAAGTTTGCATTTTATAGAAAATTATATTGAAAAATATTTTGCATATAATAAAATTAAAATTACTATATCATCAAGTTAAATGTGAATGGACAGGGAGGATAAAGTAAACACATTTAAGGGATAAAATTTAAAAAAATTTTTTTGAATTTTTGAGTTTTTAAAAAAATTTTACAGCAAATATATACTGCTTTTATCGTAAGGAACTTATTAAAATTAAAGAAGTAATAAGTAGTGTTGCTTTAAATCTATAGGATTGAACTACTTTCTATATAAATTCAGTGAAAATATTACTTTTATAACTAATATTTTTTAAATCCTCCATCTGTCTCTAAAACTTAAACCTGCATTATCTCATTAAAGTCCCATTTTCTCTAGGAAGACATCCTTATTTCCTAAGTTTTTTCTTTATTTAGTTGTTTCTTTGATTTCTCATATAGCTCTTCAAAGATGTGTCTCAAATAAGTAGACATACTATATTCATGGATTGGAGTACTCAATTCTGTTAACAGGTCAATTTAACCCCACACTGATCTGTAGATTCAGTACAGTTCCAATGTAGAATTTCTCATAGATTTTTGACAAACTTATGCTGAAATATATGTGGGGAAGCAAATGATTTAAATTACCATTTTAATTTTGAAAAAGAAAAACTAGATCAGAGTACTCACAATACCCAATTTAAAAGCTTAGTATGAAGTTACATCAATGAGTGCAGGCTAGAAATAGATAGAAAAGGATAGAAACAGAGAACAATGGAATAGACTAGACATTCTAGAAATTTACTCATACAGATGTATTCAATTGATATATTATTATAAAGGTATAAAAGCTACTCAAAGGAAAACAGATCATGTTTTAAAGAAAGTTAAAAAATGAAACACAGCTTATGCCTGGTATTACACACAAAAAAACTAGCTCACAATGACTCAATGACCTAAATTATAAAATCTCAAGGTAAAATATAGAACAAATGTTTTGTGACCCTGAGACAGGCAAAGATTTCTTAAGTAAGACACCATTCATTAAAAATAGAGGTGGGCAAGGGGGGTGGGTATTAAGGAGGTCACTTGTTGTGATGAGCACTGGGTATTGTATGTAAGTGATGAATCAGTAAATTCTACACTGAAACAAATAGTACACCGTATTTAATTGGAATTTAAATAAAAGTTGAAATTAAAATTAAATAATAAAAATAGTGGATAAATCTATAAAGGAAACAAGGATATACAATGGGGAAAAGATAGTCTTTTCTACAAATAATGTTGAGAAAACTGGACAGCTACATGAGGAAGAATGAAACTGGACCACTTTCTTACACCATACACAAAATAAACTCAAAATTGATTAAGGACCTAAATGGGAGACCTGAAACCATAAATTCTGAAGAGGGAAGAGGCTGTAATTTCTCTGACATTTTTCCAGATTTGTCTCCTGAGACAAGGGAAACAAAAGCAAAAATAAACTATTGGGGCTACATAAAAATAAAAAGCTTCTACATAACAAAGGAATCAATCAACAAAACTAAAAGACAACCTACTGAAAGGGAGAAGATATTTGCAAATGAAATATTCAATAAAGCCTGAGTGGCTCAGTCGGTTAAGCATCTGACTTCAGCTCTGGTCATGATCTCATGGTTCATGGGTTGCGCCCCACATTAAACTGTGTGCTGCCAACTCAGAGCCTAGAGCCTGCTTCAGATTCTGTGTCTTCCCCACAGAATGCTGTCTCTCAAAAATAAATGTTAAAAAAATATTTTAAAAAATGGGCAGAAGACACAAACAGACATTTCTCCAAAGAAGACATTCAGATGGCCAATAGACACATGAAAAGATGCTTAATATTACTCATCATCATGGAAATGCAAATCAAAATCACAATGAGATATTACCTCATACCTGTCAGAATGACTAAAATCAAAAACACAAGCAATAAGTGTCGGTGAGGATGTGGAGAAAAAGGAACCCTGTGCACAGTTGGTGGGAATGCAAACTGCTGCAGTCACTGTGGAAAACAGTATGGAGCTTCCTCAAAAAGTTAAAAATAGAACTACCATGTGATCCAGTAATTTCACTACTGGGTTTTTACCCAAAGAATACAAAAACACTAATTCTAAAGGATATATACACCCCTATTTTGATAGCAGCATTATTTACAATATTCAGATTATGGAAGCAGCCCAAGTGCCCATCGATAGATGAATGGATAAAGAAGATGTAGTATGTGTGTATGTGTGTTTATATGTATGTGCACGTGCACACACACAATGGAATATTACTCAACCATAAAAAAGAATGAGATCTTGCCATTTGCAACAATATAAGTAGATCTAGAGAGTATAATGCTAAGCAAAATAAATCAGAGAAAGACAAATTCCATATGATTTCATATGTGGAATTTAAGAATCAAAATGAAAAAAAAGAAACCAAAAAATAGACTCATAACTATAGGGAACAAACAGTAGGTTGCCAGAGGGGAGTGGGTGGGGATGGGTGAAATAGATGAAGGGGTTTGAGAGTACACTTACCTCTTTGTTTTAAATGTTTATTTTTGAGAGAGTGAGAGTGAGAATGTGTGAGCAGGGAAGGAATGGAGAGAGAGAGGGACGCAGGATCTAAAGCAGGCTCTGCCATATCAACACAAAGCCTGTTGTGGGGCTCAAACTCATGAACCTTGAGATCATGACCTCAGCTGAATTCAGATGCTTAACCAAATGAGCCACCCAGGAGTCCCCCGAGGGTATACTTATCATGATGAGCACTGAGTTACTTACAGAATTCTTGAATCACTATATTGTACACCCAAAACTAACATAACACTGTTATGTTAACTATACTAGAATTAAAAAAATAAAAATAAAAATAATGGATTAATCAGATATTATAAATATTAAAACCTGTGTTCTTTGAAAGACACTGTTCAGATAGTGAAAAAGTAAACAGACTAGGTGAAAATATTTGTACAACATATCTGAGCAGGTAATTGTATCAAGAATACAAAAAGAACTTTTACAACTCAATAAGGGAGCAAACAAAAAATGGACCCAGAGTCTAGACAGACACTTCATCAGAGAGGATATCCCAAGGACAAGTAAACTCATTGAAAAGATGTTCAACATCATTATAGAAACGTAAATTAAAACTGCAATGGGAAACCACTATACATCTATTAGAAAGGCAAAATTTAAAATTGTTGACAAAATCAAGTGACTATGAAGATGTACAGTCAACCAAGTGACTATGAAGATGTACAGAGACCTATGTTGCTGGTAGAAATTTAAATTGGTACAGCCACTTTGAAAAATAATTTGTCAGTTTCTTATGAAGTTAAATCTACACTTACCATAAGACCCATGATTCCTGCTCCTACATGTTTACCCCAAAGAAATTATGCTTTTCACAAAACACTGTACCCCAAAGAAATTATGCTTTTCACAAAACACTGTACCCCAAAGAAATTATGCTTTTCACAAAACACTGTACCCCAAAGAAATTATGCTTTTCACAAAACACTGTACCCCAAAGAAATTATGCTTTTCACAAAACACTGTATGTGAAAGTTTATAGCAACTTTATCCATAATTTTCTCCAAACTGAAGATTACCAAATCCTTTACGTCTGCTGAATGGATTGAAAGAAAAAAATAACTCTGTTACATACATCTACACAATGAATTTCTACTTGTCAATGGATAGAATTGGACTATTGACTCATGCAACAACGTGGATAAATCTTAAATATACTATGCAAAGTGAAAGAAGCCAGATTCAAAAATATCTATGGTATGATTTTTTTTTTGTATATGAGTTTATGTATCTATAAAGGGAAAGTTTTGGGGACAGAAAATAGTGGTTTCTTGAGCTTGAATGTCAGAGGATTGGTTGATGACAGAGGGACACAAGAATTTGGTATGGCAGGGGTAATGATAGTCTATGTTTTGATATAGTGATTGTTATTTGCAGTTTTCAAAGCTCAAAACTTTAGGAAGTTGTGCATTTTATTGTGAAGTGAAACAAGGTCCAGGTGAAACAAATATTTGAAGAAATGTAATAATTGCAAACTTTCAAATGAATTTCTCATTTGTGAATTTAGTTGATGAAAGGAACAGAGCACTAAACACTTCATGTTTATTTATTTATTTTTTTAATTTCTTGATCTTTGCAGGGTCAAACCACTTTTTGTGGTTGTTGCTAAATTATTGCTAAACATCACAATTTAGCATATATTTATATATATGACTAAAACTCTAATCATAGCTAATGTTGAAGTTATGAGTGAAAATCTAAGAAGGTATTAGGAAATTCTTGATACCTATCTTAAAATATGTTGTCAATAATGAAGGGATTAAATTCTCTTTAAGAGATAACTGGTTTGGAAAGCTATTTGACAATTGCAGTTTCATGATATTGTCTCTAGAGCAGAAAAGAGGTAAAAATTAAAGAGGAATGAAAGTGATTTTAAGCTTCAGAGTAAGACTGGTATCAGATCCACATACTTCCCATTTTGTCAAAATTTTGTCATGGCAGAATTACAGTGCATGTCAGATGGTGCCAAGTATGAGAACTGCTCAGTAGATCTTGTAGGAAACGTTAACCATGAGTTTGGAAGTCTTTCCTCTAGATTCAGGGGCACTTGAGAATTAGACCAGGGTGTTGGAATATTACTCAAGGAGTGGTTAGGAGTTTACCTACACTGGATCTAAAGTAAATGGGGATTGGGCTGAACATTCAGTACCTGTACCTCACTGTCAAGAGGTTTTTATGAAGTAATGAGTAACTGGTATGGATGAAATGCGGCTGCACTGAGAGCAAGCGTTAACCAAATTCCCTGAGGGGACTCCGTCAGATAGCTAGGCGTAAAATCTACAGAGCTCCAGATCTGATGGCTTCTTGAATTTGAGCTGGTGCACACACACACACATCAAATACCCCAAGTAGCAAGTCCCAAGTGGCATAGAAAAACAGGCTCATCAGCTGTATTTAGGAGACACTCTGCTAATCCTGCTTGGAAGACTTATGCCAAACTGGTGCTGTGTATGTCCTGTTATCTGTATTCCCTATCGTTTCTAAATATGAGGAAACTGACATTGAAGCCTATTGTGCCACATGTGTTTGAAAATCAATGTGAACCCACTATCACTATGGCTAGTTAGAGCAACATGGACATTGCAGGACCTGCGGGTAAGAGATAGTCATTTTGAATCACCAAATGAGTACTCATATACAATGAATCTAGAATGTAAGTTACTGTAGGATAAGGAATTTGTAGGTTCTGAGTAGAAGCCATGTAGACTTCTCACTATGTGCTTAAGCCTCAATTAACCAATTTGGGGAGTATTACGCAAAGCAATAATTACCAAATTTTAATCTAAGCTTTGTTTACTAGAGCATCCTATCACACAGATGAGTTCTTCACGTATTACAGACACTCAACAAATATCTGTTGTTTAAATCAGTCTTCAAAGAAATGTCTTATTGAACTTTGCCATATTTGAGGCATATTTCTAAATGAGAGTATGAGCAGTGATTAAAACTGTGTTAGTCTCTGAGGAAAGGTATCACAGGTGTTGGTTCATTTTATTGGAACGAAGACAGAAACTATAGGAGTATCAACTTGTATGTACACATATGTAGATTCTGAGACAGATGTAGACCGTGATGGGAAAGAAGACCATGTTCCTGTTTTCGCATCTAATTGTTTAAGCTAGAGGACAGAACTGATTGCTTGCACAAGACTTACATAATACCGAAGCTAGAACCTGGATGAACAGATCCAGCTGCAAATGTGAGCTCCTTTAGATATAGCTAGAAAGACAGTGAATAATCTGTTTAAGATACAGAAAATTCAGGTTTGAATCAGAGGAATTAATCAGGTGAGCAGGTCATGGTAGCTGAGAAACATGATAGCTGTTGATATACTTGGAAATAGGGGATTCTAAAGATGGGATTCTTCATATTGTAGGATGACTCAAAAGTGTATATAGTATGATGCAAGGAATCAATTTCAAAAAGATAATGACACATATAGGAAAGGGCCCACACAACATAGTATATGGGCCCTAAGGAAACCTGGACATTAGGCAAAAAAAAAAAAAAAAACAAAAAAACAAAACAAAAAAACAAAACAAAACAAAAAAAACCCAGCAGGTTGATTGAGGAATAAGGTAGAATCCCAGGCTTTATGACTGGGATGGGAGAGAAATGGAGAGAGCTGTGTTTTAGAACAAACAAATATTCCAGGCTTAGGACTTATATACATCCTGGCGTTACTGAAAAGTGACTCGAAATTTAACATTTATGGATAACCCATTCCACTAATCCCAGATCTAGGAAGGTGACCCATTAGACAGATGATGGGGCTCTTATTCTGAAGTTCAAATTCATCTGGCAATTGCTGCTTATTTTCCCCAAATTCTATCCTTCCCTATTACTACATCATGTTCATTGTGGGCCCACCACTGACAGGCTTAGTCATGTAGTAGGGTTATTAGTCAATCCTGAAGCCAGAAATCAGATTTATAATCTCAACCCTATCTTGCTTGGGCTATTTGGAGGACAGTATGAAGTTATCAAGGCATCTCATCATTATTTCCTGTTTGGGAACTTGAAGCTTTCATAAAATAGACCATTAATTAATGATTTACTTAAATTCCAAAAAAATTTTTGGCCATGGTACAGACCATACTCTTTAAAATGCAATTTATGGGGCGCCTGGGTGGCTCAGTCGGTTGAGCGTCTGACTTCGGCTCAGGTCATGATCTTGCTGTCTGTGGGTTTGAGCCCTGTGTTGGGCTCTGTGCTGACAGCTCAGAGCCTGGAGCCTGTTTCAGATTCTGTGTCTCCCTCTCCCTCTGACCCTCCCCCATTCATGCTCTGTCTCTCTCTGTCTCAAAAATTAATAAATGTTAACAAAAAATTAATAAAATGCAGTTTGGAGGAGTACCTGGGTGGCTCAGTTGGTTAAGTGTCTGATTTTGGCTCAGATCATGATCTCATGGCTTGTGAGTTCGAGCCCTGCATTAGGCTTTGTGCTGACAGCTCAGAGCCTGGAGCTGGCTTCAGATTCTGTGTCTCCCTCTCTATCTCTGTCCCTCCCCCCCTTGTTGTCTGTCTCTCAACAATGAATAAATGTTAAAAAAATAAAATGCAATTTTGGAGACATCTGAGATAAAATAAGAAGATATGCTTCAGAAAGGTGAAGTTCTATTGGAACAGAAGCAAGGTAATGTCCTTTTTACAAATATTCTCTTTATTATATGAAACAGAAATGAACTTTCCAGTACCCTAACTAAGATTTATTAAAGAGGATGCTATTTAATGACACATTGGGTAAAGGGTTAGTATCCAAAATCTATAAAGAATTTACCAAACTCAACACCCTAAAAACAAATAATCCAGTGAAGATATGGACAGAAGACATGAATAGACACTTTTCCTAAGAAAACTCCAGATGGCCAACAGATACATGAAAAGATGTTTAACATCACTTATCAGTAGGGAAATACAACTCAAAACCACACTGAGATAAAATCTCGCACTGGTCAGTGGCTAAAATTAACAACTCAGGAAACAACAGATGTTGGAGAGGATGTGGAGAAATGGGAACCCTCTTGCACAGTTGGTAGTAATGCAAACTGGTGCAGCCTCTCTGGAAAACAGTGTGGAGATTCCTCAAAAAAAGTAAAAATAGAATTACCCTACTACCCAGCAATAGCACTACCAGGAATCTATCCAAAGGATACAGCAATGCTGATTCATAAGGACACAGATACCCCCATTGTTTATAGCAGCGCTTTCAACAATAGCCAAATTATGGAAAGAGCCCAAATGTCCATCAACAGATAAATGGATAAAGAAGATGTGGTTTATATATACAATGGAATACTACTTGGCAATGAGAAAGAATGAAATCTTGCCATTTGCAGCAACATGGATAGAACTGGAGGGTATTATGCTAAGTGAAATAAGCCAGTCAGAGAAAGATATCATGTGTTTTCACTCATATGTGGAATTTGAGAAACTTAACAGAAGACCATGGGGGGAAGGGAAGGGGAAAAAATAGTTTCAAACAGAGAGGGAGGCAAACCATAAGAGACTCTTAAAAATACAGAGAAAAACCTGAGGGTTGATGGGGCAGGGAGCTCAGGGGAGAGGGGAAAATGAGTGATGGGCCTTGAGGAGGGCACTTTTTGGGATGAGCACTGGGTGTTGTATGTAAGCCACATGGAAATCTACTCCTGAAGCCAAGAGCACACTGTATACACTGTAGGTTAGCTAACTTGACGGTAAGTTATATTTTTTAACAGAAGGTGCTATTTAAAATGCTAATACCCATTTTCTTCTGCTTCCTTGCTCAGATCATTGTACTCATTACAGTGGCACAGCAGTTTCCTGGACAGGAGTAATAGTTAATCAGATGCTAAACCTGATTTTTGGTATTATGTTAGAGCAGAAACAAAGGTCGTTTTATGCAGTTAAGTAATTGTAACTATATTCTTATTGTTTTAGTTTCTTATATTTTAGAGTTTAGCTTAGGTATGTGATGGTGTGAGAGTATGCCTCCTAGAATTAAAAACTATGTAAAAAATTTCAGAGAATCCCTCTATTCTTTTTATGTCTAGAAAGGCAAAATTAAAGTAATCTCCTAGGCATAAATTTGGAAATAATCTCATTTTCTACTTCATACTAGGATTTCCCCTTTAGCCCAGCTTAAATATAAGTCTGTTAAAATAAATTTCCTGTGGCCAAAGCCTAAAGTATTTACAGATGATATAATTTGGTCATCTATTTGTACTTTCTTTCAAGAAAATTCATCAGAAACTACCAAGGGAAATTGTTATTTTCTGTGGTCACCAGCTTTCTGCTAACATCTTATTTCCTTCACACAAACAAATCAAATCTATCGTAGCATTCTCAGCCCCAGGGCCTTCTATAATTTCTTCATGTTGTGCGATCTGAAATACATACCAGTTACTTGGTGAAATGCAGAGATAAATAAATTATAAGTAAATAGGCATTATTTCTCCATCTAGCCCAGTGTTCAGGTTTCCATTATTCCAGGCAGCCCATTATATAATCCACATGAAGATGTGGTTAATGTAATTCTGAAAAAGATTGAAAATAAGCAGAGATCATGGGAATGGACCCAGGGATCAGGGTGAGTAGAGTGTTACAGATGTGAATAAATGAGGCAAGAAATTAACAAAAGTGTCAGAGGTTTTATGGTCAAGGCCAGACAAGTGAATAAAATGTATTCAATTACCCAGTGGCAGAGAAACAGGAGCCTAAAGTCTGAATAGTCAGAAAATGAAAGTCAATAAACATCTGTATCTAGAGTCCAGAAAAGATTCTAAGTGTTCAGAAAATTGTGAGAAACAATGGTCAAAGGAAAATCCATGGATAAGGATTCTGTACACTTATACTAAAAGGATTAGAAAGTTCATAAGCATATACTATTACAGAGACAGCCAACAACTTTACCTTCTAAGCAGCTGTAGAAAAGTAATGCAATTTGTCTAGACTTCTGAATGTGACCTAATTATAAGCACTGAACATTTGCTTTGGGAGTATTTTCCAGCTAGGCTCTGGCTCTACATATGCATAGTGAACATGGAAAGAGCTAGTCCTTGGGTGGCAGCATAGCCAAGGTTAGAAAGATATTTTTACGTCAAAGATTAGAGAACACGTAAATGCACAGGTTAGAATGGAAATTCAGGATCATAATGCCTTATAGGTTTGAAAAATTAATTTCTGATTCACATACTCTGCTTTTCCAAAAATGTTAGGGCAAAAAAATCTACAGTACTTGCCTGAAAGAATTTTGCTTGGGTAATTTTGAAAGACTCCTTTGAGAGGCTGCCCCTCGGGAGTCTATTTCACAGTCTCATAGACTTAACTCATTTAGGTTTTCTTTATATCCAATCAACACTTTCTTCTGTTTAATTTAACCTTAATGAAGACATTCAACAAAATTTTACTCTGCATCCTGTAGCTTTTCAACCCCAGGACTTCAAGAATTAACTTTCTGGAAGTCTAGGTCCTGACTCTTCTAAGCACTTCCTTGTAAAATCTAGTTTTAGCTAAAACGTTGCTATGTCTGTTTAGCCAGGATCTCTCCATAGGTCGCTGTCTAAGTGCTAGATTCAGAGAAAGAGTCCGTTAGGCCTAACACAGAGCACTTGCTGTTAAGCTGCAAGCTGAATGGAAGTAACACAGAGTCATTCAAAACTGGGAGATAATGTTGGTCCAGCCTAGTCAGAGAAGATATACTTGCAGAGCAACTCGGGCATTCAACTAAAGTTCCAAGAAAGGCCATGATTAATGAATAAAGTCTATGCTATAGTGTAAAGGCTGCATTCTAGGCCTAAGGGAAGAAAAAATTTAAACAGGCACTTACGAATAAAAGAAGGGGTGGAGGGCTGGCAGAATATGCCTGCAAATATAATTGCCCGCCCAAACAAAACATAATCCTGATGACCAAAACCATATCAATCACAATGTTTAATATATAACCAGTAATTATGTGATTACACAAAGCTGAAAAATATGACTTATGAAAGAATTGCCAATATAAACAGATTTCAAAAAAGACACAATTATTGGCAGTTGAAGACAAGGATTTTTAAATGACTATTATGGTGGGGGATCCTGGGAAGATGGCGGCGTAGGAGGACTCTGGGCTCACCGCGCGTCCTGCCGATCACTTGGATTCCACCTACACCTGCCTAAATAACCCAGAAAACCACCAGAAGACTAGCAGAATGGAGTCTCTGGAGCCAAGCGCAGATGAGAGGCCCACGGAAGAGGGTAGGAAGGGCAGAGAGGTGGTGCGCCCTACACTGACTGACGGGAGGGAGCCAGGGAGGAGGGGCGGCCTGCCAAGCAGAACCCCGGAGTCTGGCTTGCAAAAGCGGAGGGGCCAGATGGAGTGTGTTCCGACAGCAAGCAGGACTTGACATCTGGAAGGTTATAAGCTAACAGCTCTGCTCGGAGAACAGGAGGGCTGGAGGACAACGGGAGGGAGAGTTGTTGAGCCCCTGACTACAGAGCTCAATTTGGCGGGAACAAAGGTGCTCGCCAGTGCCATCTCCCTCGCCCATCCCCCAGCCAAAATCCCAAAGGGAACCAGTTCCTGCCAGGGAACTTGCTTGCACCACACAAACACCCAAAGCTGTGCTTCTGCAGATCCATCCCTCCGGTGGGTCTGACTCCCTCCTGGTGCTGCAGGGCCCCTCCAGAAGCGGATCTCCGAAGGAAAAGCGAGCTGGGCCTGCCCCTTCCACTCCTGTGCACATTGCCAATCCACCCCAGCTAATACACCAGGTCCCCAGTACCACAAGCCTGGCAGTGTGCAAGTAGTCCAGATGGGCCACACCACCCCACAGTGAATCCCGCCCCTAGGAAAGGGGAAGAGAAAGTACACACCAGTCTGACTATGGCCCCAGTGGTGGGCTGGGGACAGACATCAGGTCTGACTGTGGCCCGCCCACCAACGCAAGTTATTCAAGACAGCACAGGGGAAGTGCCCCGCAGTTCCACACCACTCCAGGGACTATCCAAAATGACAAAATGGAAGAATTCCCCTCAGAAAAACATCCAGGAAATAACAACAGCTAACGAACTGATCAAAAATGATTTAAACAATATAACAAAGTGAATTTAGAATAATAGTCATAAAATTAATCGCTGGGCTTGGAAACAGTATGAAGGACAGCAGAGAATCTCTTGTTACAGAGATCAACGGACTAAGGAACAGCCAGGAGGAGCTAAAAAATGCTATCAATGAGTTGCAAAATAAAATGGAGACAACTACAGCTCAGATTGAAGAGGCAGAGGAGAGAATAGCTGAACTAGAAGATAAAATTATGGAAAAAGAAGAAGCTGAGAAAAAGATAAAAAAAATCCAGGAGTATGAGGGGAAAATTAGAGAACTAAGTGATGCACTAAAGAGAAATAATCTACGCCTAATTGGTATTCCAGAGGAGGAAGAGAGAGGGAAAGGTGCTGAAGGTGTACTTGAAGAAATAGCTGAGAACTTTCCTGATCTGGGGAAGGAAAAAGACATTGAAATCCAAGAGGCACAGAGAACTCCCTTCAGACATAACTTGAATCGATCTGCATGACATATCATAGTGAAACTGGCAAAATACAAGGATAAAGAGAAAATTCTGAAAGCAGCTAGAGATAAATGTGCTCTAACATATAAAAGGAGACCTATAAGACTCGTGACTGATGTCTCTACTGAATCTTGGCAAGCCAGAAAGGAATGGAAGGAGACCTTCAATGTGATGAACAGAAAAAATATGCAGCCGAGAATCCTTTATCCAGCAAGTCTGTCATTTAGAATAGAAGGAGAGATAAAGGTCTTCCCAAACAAACAAAAACTGAAGGAATTCGTCACCACTAAACCAGCCCTACAAGAGATCCTAAGGGGGATCCTGTGAGACAAAGTACCAGAGACATCGCTACAAGCATGAAACCAATTGGGGCGCCTGGGTGGCGCAGTCGGTTAAGCGTCCTGCTTCAGCCAGGTCACGATCTCGCAGTCCATGAGTTCGAGCCCCGCATTGGGCTCTGGGCTGATGGCTCAGAGCCTGGAGCCTGTTTCCGATTCTGTGTCTCCCTCTCTCTGCCCCTCCCCCGTTCATGCTCTGTCTCTCTCTGTCCCAAAAATAAATAAACGTTGAAAAAAAAATTAAAAAAAAATAAAAGAAACCTATGGACATCACAATGACTCTAAACCCATATCTTTCTATAATAACACTGAATGTAAATGGACTAAATGCACCGACCAAAAGACATAGGGTATCAGAATGGATAAAAAAACAAGACCCATCTATTTGCTATCTGCAAGAGACTCATTTTAGACTGAGGACACCTTCAGATTGAGAGTGAGAGGATGGAGAACTATTTATCATGCCACTGGAAATCAAAAGAAAGCTGGAGTAGCCATACTTGTATCAGACAAACTAGACTTTAAATTAAAGGCTGTAACAAGAGATGAAGAAGGGCATTATATAATAATCACAGGGTCTATCCATCAGGAAGAGCTAACAATTATAAGTGTCTATGTGCCGAATATGAGAGCCCCCAAATATATAAAACAATTACAAACATAAGCAACCTTATTGATAAGAATGTGGTAATTGCAGGGGACTTTAACACTCCACTTACGGAAATGGATAGATCATCTAGACACATGGTCAATAAAGAAACAAGGGCCCTGAATGATACATTGGATCAGATGGACTTGACAGATATATTTAGAACTCTGCATCCCAAAGCAACAGAATATACTTTCTTCTCGAGTGCACATGGAACATTCTCCAAGGTAGATCACATACTGGGTCACAAAACAGCCCTTCATAAGTATACAAGAATTGAAATCATACCATGCATACTTTCAGACCACAATGCTATGAAGCTTGAAATCAACCACAGGAAAAAGTCTGGAAAACCTCCAAAAGCATGGAGGTTAAGAACACCCTACTAACGAATGAGTGGGTCAACCAGGCAATTACAGAAGAAATTTAAAAATATACGGAAACAAATGAAAATACAACAATCCAAATGCTTTGGGATGCAGCGAAGGCAGTCCTGAGAGGAAAATACATTGCCATCCAGGCCTATCTCAAGAAACAAGAAAAATCCCAAATACAAAATCTAACAGCACACCTAAAGGAAATAGAAGCAGAACAGTAAAGACAGCCTAAACCCAGCAGAAGAAGAGAAATAATAAAGATCAGAGCAGAAATCAACAATATAGAATCTAAAAAAACTGTAGAGCAGATCAATGAAACCAAGAGTTGGTTTTTGGAAAAAATAAGCAAAATTAATAAACCTCTAGCCAGGCTTCTCAAACAGAAAAGGGAGATGACCCAAATAGATAAAATTATGAATGAAAATGGAATTATTACAACCAATCCCTCATAGATACAAGCAATTATCAGGGAATCCTATGAAAAATTATATGCCAACAAACTGGACAACCTGGAAGAAATGGACAAATTCCTAAACACCCACACGCTTCCAAAACTCAATCAGGAGGAAGCAGAAAGCTTGAACAGACCCATAACTAGCGAAGAAATTGAGTCAGTCATCAAGAATCTCCCAACAAATAAGAGTCCAGGACCAGATGGCTTCCCAGGGGAGTTCTACCAGACGTTTAAAGCAGAGATAATACCTATCCTTCTCAAGCTATTCCAGAAATAGAAAGGGAAGGAAAACTTCCATACTCATTCTATGAAGCCAGTATTACTTTGATTCCTAAACCAGACAGAGACCCAGTAAGAAAAGAGAACTACAGGCCAATATCCCCGATGAATATGGATGCAAAATTCTCAATAAGGTACTAGCAAATCGAATTCAACGGCATATAAAAAGAATGGTCACCATGTCAAGTGGGATTCATTCCTGGGATGCAGGGCTGGTTCAACAATCACAAATCAATCAATGTGATACATCACATTAATAAAAGAACCATATGATCCTGTCAATCAATGCAGAAAGCATTTGACAAAATTCAGCATCCTTTCTTAATAAAAACCCTCGAGAAAGTCAGGATAGAAGGAACATACTTAAACATAATAAAAGCCATTTATGAAAAGCCCACAGCTAATATCATCCTCAATGGGGGAAAACTGAGAGCTTTCTCCTTGAGATCAGGAACACGACAGGGGTGTCCACTCTCACCGCTGTTGTTTAACATAGTATTGGAAGTTCTAGCATCAGCAATCAGACAACAAAAGGAAATCAAAGGCATCAAAATTGGCAAAGATGAAGTCAAGCTTTCACTTTTTGCAGATGACATGATATTATACATGGAAAACCCGACAGACTCCACCAAAAGTCTGCTAGAACTGATACATGAATTCAGCAAAGTTGCAGGCTACAAAATCAATGTACAGAAATCAGTTGCATTCTTATACACTAATAATGAAGCAACAGAAAGACAAATAAAGAAACTGATCCCATTCACAGTTGCACCAAGAAGCATAAAATACCTAGGAATAAGTCTAACCAAAGATGTACAAGATCTGTATGCTGAAAACTATAGAAAGCTTATGAAGGAAATTGAAGAAGATATAAAGAAATGGAAAAACATTCCATGCTAATGGATTGGAAGAATAAATATTGTCAAAATGTCAATACTACCCAAAGCTATCTACACATTCAATGCAATCCCAATCAAAATTGCACCAGCATTCTTCTTGAAACTAGAACAAGCAATCCTAAAATTCATATGGAACCACAAAAGGCCCCGAATAGCCAAAGTAATTTTGAAGAAGACCAAAGCAGGAGGCATCACAATCCCAGAATTTAGCCTCTACTACAAAGCTGTAATCATCAAGACAGCATGGCATTGGCACAAAAACAGACATATAGACCAATGGAATAGAATAGAAACCCCAGAACTAGACCGACAAACGTATGGCCAACTAATCTTTGACAAAGCAGGAAAGAATATCCAATGGAAAAAAGACAGTCTCTTTAACAAATGGTGCTGGGAGAACTGGACAGCAACATGCAGAAGGTTGAAACTAGACCACTTTCTCACACCATTCACAAAAATAAACTCAAAATGGATAAAGGACCTGAATGTGAGACAGGAAACCATCAAAACCATAGAGGAGAAAGCAGGAAAAGACCTCTCTGACCTCAGCCATAGCAATCTCTTACTCGACACATCCCCAAAGGCAAGGGAATTAAAAACAAAAATGAACTACTGGGACCTTATGAAGATAAAAAGCTTCTGCACAGCAAAGGAAACAACCAACAAAACTAAAAGGCAACCAACGGAATGGGAAAAGATATTTGCAAATGACATATCAAACAAAGGGCTAGTATCCAAAATCTATAAAGAGCTCACCAAATTCCACACCCAAAAAACAAATAACCCAGTGAAGAAATGGGCAGAAAACATGAATAGACACTTCTCTAAAGAAGACATCCGGGTGGCCAACAGGCACATGAAAAGATGCTCAACATTGCTCCTCATCAGGGAAATACAAATCAAAACCACACTCAGATATCACCTCATGCCAGTCAGAGTGGCCAAAATGAGCTAATCAGGAGACTGTAGATGCTGGAGAGGATGTGGAGAAACGGGAACCCTCTTGCACTGTTGGTGGGAATGCAAATTGGTGCAGCCGCTCTGGAAAGCAGTGTGGAGGTTCCTCAGAAAATTAAAAATAGACCTACCCTATGACCCAGCAATAGCACTGCTAGGAATTTACCCAAGGGATACAGGAGTAATGATGCATAGGGGCACTTGTACCCCAATGTTTATCCCAGCACTCTCAATAATAGCCAAGTTATGGAAAGAGCCTAAATGTCCATCAACTGATGAATGGGTAAAGAAATTGTGGTTTATATACACAATGGAGTGGCAACGAGAAACAATGAAATATGGCCCTTTGTAGCTACATGGATGGAACTGGAGAGTGTGATGCTAAGTGAAATAAGCCATACAGAGAAAGACAGATACCGAATGATTTCACTCTTATGTGGATCCTGAGAAACTTAACAGAAACCCATGGAGGAGGGGAAGGAAAAAAAAAGAGGTTAGAGTTGAAGAGAGCCAAAGCATAAGAGACTCTTAAAAACAGAACAAACTGAGGGTTGATGGGGGGTGGGAGGGAGGGGAGGGTGGGTGATGAGTATTGAGGAGGGCACATTTTGGGATGAGTACTGGGTGTTGTATGGAAACCAATTTGACAATAAACTTCATATATTGAAAAAAAATAAATGACTATTATAAATATGTTCAGTTACTTAAAATATAAGATGATGGGAATATCAGTGAAGAAATGGAAACTATCAAAGAATCAAATGAAAAGTCTATAATGGAAAAGTAAAATATCTGAGATAATTAATTTATTCAGTGGGCTTTGCATATTGGAGACTGCAGATGGAACAGTGGGAACTGGAAAAAATATAATAAAAATTATCCAAGCTGAGGGTCACAGAGAAAAAAAAATACTAAAAATAAATGAATATGCAATCAGTGACCTAGGAATAATATCAGCCATTTAACATAGTTGTAATTGGACTCTCAGAGGGAGAAGAGTTTCAGAAGAATAGGAGGGTACTGGTGGCTCTAAAAAATATTCAGGAGTGCCTGGGTTGCTCAGTCGGTTATGCATCAGTCTCTTGATTTTGGTTCAGGTTATGATGTCATGATTCATGAGTTTGAACCTTTACTTTCAGCATGCTTAGGATTTTCTCTCTCTCCCTCTCTCTCTCTGCCTGTCTCCGACTCTGCTCTCTCACTCTCTCAAAATAAATAAATAAACTTAAAAAATAAAAAAGGTATGTATTCAAATATTTAATGGCTAAAAACTTCCAAAATTTGAAGTAAAAATATAAACCTACATATACTATAAGTTCAGTCATCTCAGGTAGGATAACTACAAAGAAAACCACACTTAAGCATATCATACTCAAAGGTATAAGCCAAGATTAAGAGAAAACCTTAGGAGTAGCCAGAACAAAAGGCACATTATACTTTTCTGTATACATTTCTTTACATTGATTTTGTATCCTTTGACTTTGCTTAATTCATGGATCAGTTCTAGCAATTTTTTTGGAGGAGTCTTTTGTGTTTTCCACGTACATGTCATCTGTGAAAAGTATTGTGTTTTCCACAGTATTATGTCATCTGTGAAAAGTCAAAGTATGATTTCTTCTTTGCCAGTTTGTATGCCTTTTATTCATTTTGTTGTTTGATTTCTGAGGCTAGGACTTCCAACACTGTTAAACAACAATGGTGAGAGTGTACATCTCTGTTGTGTGCCTGATCTCAGGAGGAAAGCTCTCAGTTTTTACCCATTGAGGTGATGTTAGCTGTGGGCTTTTTCATATATGGCTTTTACGATGTTAAGGTATGTTTCTTCTATCCTGACTTTAAGAGTTTTTATTAAGAAAGGATGCTGTTTTTTGTCAAATGTTTTTTCTGCATCTACTGACAGGATCATATGGTTCTTATTCTTCTATTAATGTGATGTATCACATTGATTGATTTGTGAATATTGAACAAGTCCTGCAGCCCAGGAAGGAATCCCACTTGATCATTGTGAATAATTCTATTAATATACTGTTGAACTCAATTTTCTAGTATCTTGTTGAGAATTTTTGCATGCATGTTCATCAGGGATATTGGTCTGTAATTCTCTTTAGTGAGGTCTTTGTATGGTTTGGGTATCAGGGTGATGCTGGCTTCTAAGAATGAGTCCAGAAACTTACCTTTCATTTCTACTTTTTGGAACAGCTTGAGAAGAATAGGTACTAGCTCTGCTTTAAATGTCTGGTAGAAATCCCCTGGGAAGCCTTCTGGCCTAGGACTCTTATTTTTGGGGAGAGTTTGATAACCAATTCAATTTCTTCACTTGTTATGGGTCTGCCCAAGTTTTCTATTTATTCCTGTTTGAGTTTTGGTAGTGTGTGGGTAACTAGGAATTTGTCCATTTCTTCTGATTGTCCAGTTTGTTGGCATACAGTTTTTCATAGTATTTTCTAATAATTGTTTGTATTTCTGTGGTGTTGGTTGTGATCTCTCCTCTTTCATTTGTGATTTTATCTATTTGGGTCTTCTTTCCTTTCTATTTGAGAAACCTGGCTAGAACTTATCAATTATGTTCATTCTTTCAGAAAAACAGCTCTTAGATTCGTCTTTCTTTCTTTCTTTCTTTCTTTCTTTTTTTTAAGATTCTATATAGTTTATGTCTGCTCTAATCTTTATTATTCCTCTTCTGCTGGCTTTAGGGTTTCTTTGATGCTCTGTGTCTAGTTTTTTTAGTGTGAGGTTAGATCCTGAATTTGGGATTTTTGTTGCTTCTGGATATAGGCCTGGGTTGCATAATACATTTTCCTCTTAGGACTGCCTTTGCTGCATCCCAAAGGGTTTGGACTGTCGTGTTTTCATTTTCATTTGCTTCCATGTATTTTTTAAGTTCTTCTTTAATTTCCTGGTTGGCCCATTCATTCTTTTTTTTTTTTAATTTTTTTTTCAACATTTTTATTTATTTTTGGGACAGAGAGAGACAGAGCATGAACGGGGGAGGGGCAGAGAGAGAGGGAGACATAGAATCCGAAGCAAGCTCCAGGCTCCGAGCCATCAGCCCAGAGCCTGACGCGGGGCTCGAACTCATGGACCGCGAGATCGTGACCTGGCTGAAGTCGGACGCTTAACCGACTGCGCCACCCAGGCGCTCCCCATTCATTCTTTAGTAGGATGTTCTTTAGCTTCCATGTACTTAGAGGCTTTCCAAATTTTCTCTTGTAGTTGATTTCAAGTTTCAAAATGTTGTGATCAGAAAATATGCACCATATGATCTCAATCCTTTTATATTTGTTGAGGGCTATTTTGTGACCTAGTATTTGATCTATTTTGGAGAATGTTCCATGTGAGCTCAAGAAGAATGTGCATTTGGATAAAAAGATCCGAAAATATCTGTTAAGTCCATCTGGTCCAATGTGTCATTCAGAGCCATTGTTTCCTTACTGATTTTCTGCCTAGATCTGTCCATTGTTGTAAGTGGAGTATTAAAGTCCCCTACAATCACCGTATTGTTATCTATACATTTGTTTATGTTTGTGATTAATTGATTCATATATTTGTGTTCTTTCATATTGGGGGCATAAACATTTACAGTTGTTAGCTCCTCTTGATGGATAGACCTCTTAATTATGATATAATATCCTTCTTTGTCTCTCGTTACAGTCTTTGTTTTAAAATCTAGTTTGTCTGATATAAATATGGCTACTTCAGCTTTCTTTTGACATTCCATAGCATTACAGGTGGTTCTCCATCCCTTCACTTTCAATCTGCAGGTGTCCTCAGATCTAGAATGAGTTTCATGAAGGCAGCATATAGATGGATCTTGGTTTTCTTGTTTTGTTTTTTTTTTTATTTTTTTAATTTTTTTTAATCCATCCTGATACCCTATGTCTTTTGATTGGGGCATTTAATCCATTTACATTCAGAGTTACTATTGAAAGATGTGGATTTAGTGTCATTGTGTTATCGGTAGGTTTCATGCATGTGGTGATGTTTCTGGTCCTTTGTAGTCTTTGCAACATTCCACTTATAGAGTCCCCCTTAGGAGGTCTTGCAGAGCTGGTTTAGTGGTCATGAACTCCTTCAGTTTTTGTTTGTCTGGGAAAGCCTCTTTCTCTCCTTGTATTCTCAATGATAGCCTTGGGAGATAAAGGATTCTTGGCTGCATATTTTTTCCTATTCAGTACATTGACTATTTTCTGCCACTCCCTTCTGGCCTGCCAAGTTTCAGTGGACAGGTCTGCTGCTACCCTTATGTGTCTACCCTTGTAGGTTAAGGCCCATTTGTCCCTAGCTGCTTTCAGAACTCTCTCTGTTTGTATTTTGCAAGTTTGGTGTTGATCTGTTTTTGTTGATTCTGAAGGAAGTTCTCTGTGCCTGCTGGACTTGGATGCCTGTTTCCTTCCCCAGATTGGGGAAGTTCTTAGGTATAATTTGTTCAAATAAACCTTATGCCCCCCTCTCTCTCTTTCTCTTCTGGAACTCCTTTGATATAAATATTATTTTGTTTCATTTAATCACTTAGGTCTCTGCTTCTCCCCTCGTGGTCTAGGAATTTCCTTCCTCTCCTTTTCTCAGCTTTACCATTTCCATAATTTTATCTTGTATTTCACCTATTCTCTCCTCTGCTTCTCCCATCCTTGATGTCACTGCATCTAGTTTATTTTGCACCTCATTTACAACATTTCTTAATTCATCTTGACTATTTCTTAGTTCCTTGATCTCTGCAGCAATAGATTCTCTGCTGTCTTCTATGCTTTAAATTTTTTTTTTAATGTTTACTTATTTTTTAGAGAGAGAGAGAGAGGGAGAGGTAAGAGCAGAGAGAGAGGGATACACAGAATCTGAAGCAAGCCCCAGGCTCAGTGCTGCCAGAACAAAGCCCGACATGGGGCTTGAACTAACGAACCATGAGATCATGACCTGAGCTGAAGTAGGACACTTAAATGACTGAGACACCCAGGCACCCCTTCTATGCTTTTTTCAAGCCCAGCTATTAGTCTTATGACTATTATTCTAAATTCTTGATCAGATATATTGTTTATATCTATCTTGAGCAATTCTCTGGCTGTCATTTCTTCCTGGAATTTTTTAAGGAGAATTCTTATGTTTCATCATTTTGGCTAGTTTTCTGTCTTTAATGTGTTTTTTATAGGTTGTTATGTGTCCTGCACCTGTGAGTACTACTATATTAAAAAGGTGGTCATACACTGTCCAGGACTTGGCACTTAACTTGGCACATAAACAGAAATGTCTATGGAGTGTGTTACATGCACCCTGTTGTTGTGTCTTGGGTGCTTTATCTCACTACTTGCAGTGGTATATTGGACATCCACCAGGTGTGCTTTGATTTGTTCACTGAAGCAACCCTGGAAAGGAGGAGAAGGGGTGGAGGTGGGGGGGTAGAAGCCTTATCCCAAACTAAGAGATAAATGATAGGGGCTGATAGACCAGGGAGAGAAACAGAGAATTTATAGGGCTTAATCCAGAAAGAAAGAGAAGAAAATAAAGAAGACAGAGATACAGAAAAGGTGTAAAAATAATATAATAAAAATCCCTGATTAAACAAACAACCAGAAAGAGAAAAGCATGTGTATTCATATATGTGCGTGCGTGCGTGCGTGTGTGTGTGTGTGTGTGTGTGTGTAAAATAAGAGCTAACCAAAAATCAAATCAGAAACTGTAAGGCTGATTCCATGGTGGGGGGGTGGGGGGAATAAAAATAAAATAGGAGTATAGAGTATATAGTATATAGAGTATAAAGATAAGACTGGGAAAAGAGAAGATAAGGAAATAAAAGAACAACAACAACAACAACAACAACAACAACAACAACAGCAATAAACCAGACTAACATACAAAACCACCACAGGACAGTTGTCCCTTGGTGAGTTGAAAAGGTGGATGTGCTGGTCTGGAGGACGGACCACCTGGTTCCTGAGTGTATCTCACTCCTGTAGATAAGGAGTTACTAGGCTCAGAGGGGCAGAGTTTGGTATAAGTGGGTCCTGCCCCCCCTGGGTGCCAATGTCCTGCTTCCTGAAGCCCCACAGTGATGGGGAAGAAGATGGAGACCCCCAATCTCTCCACCTCCGACTGGGTGTCCCAAGTCCTCCCAGAGCAGCCAGCCTTTGTTCTGCTCCACAGTCTCCCATGCCTCCTCAGTGCTCAACTGGGATTCAAAACCTGATGTCTTAAAGGATCCTACTCCTCAGACCGAGAATGGTGCCACTCCACCAAGCTGACAACAGGCCTCTGGATGGCACCTGCAGGGTCTTTTGTTCTTGGAGAGTCAGTAAACCACCTTCTCACAGTATTCGATGGAGAGAGTGGCTTTCTCGCAGTGCACCCCCAAGAGTATTAGCAAGCCTTAGCAAGCCTGGGGTTCTCTCTCCTCCCCGTCTAGGCACATGCAGGCCTTAGTGGCTCTGGTCCCTAGATAGTCGCGCAACCCTGAAACCTCCAATCTTCACTCCTAAGGCTGTTTAAAAAGTAGAAACTGGTTCTCTTTGTATTCTTTGTTTTCCAGATCTGGAGAGGTTTTTCTCTGATCCAAATACAATCCTACACTTCCATAGCCTCTCTTTCTCTTCCTGTTGTTTCTCCACCAAAGAGGTTTTCCCCTCTCTTCTGTGCCTCTGCTGCCCCCCATTTTATCTCTCACAATTTGTAAACATGCACTTCTGAACTGCCATGCTGTCTCTGTAACCAAAGACATTAGTTTCTGTCTGTGCTTTTCTGATCTTTTCCAGTTGTCATGTTTAAGTTTATTATTGTTTAGACAAAATTATTTTTTTAAGTCTGATAAAAGTTCATCTACAAGTTAGTTCCATCTAAATATGTCCTATTTCTACAGACTATTAAATTAAAAAATAAAGTGATTGACAAGATTGGGAAATTACATCTTTGAGGCTGCAAACTCACACGTTTATCCTTCGTTAATAGTGACTCAAAGTTTTAATAGAAAATAGTATTTCAGTGTCTTGCTCTTTTGTTTTTACTTGAAACTGGGAGAAACTCTTGGACTTTGCTCTATTCTCCTATAGTTCATGAGTTGATCCTGTATATACTGAATAATCTGAGAGTCATTATCTGATCAGCAGCTCAGATATTCTACAGAGACCAGAATGTGGCCTGTATAACTTTTAATGTAGTAGATAAGAGAATGTAGGAGTGTTGTTTATCAGTAACGATAACAGATGTTCACAGGACGATGGGGGAGATTATGCTTGTACTAAAGATAAATGGAATTTTGGCTTATTTTGATTGACACCAAGATTATGTGGATACAAGGAAAGCGTAACCCAGAATACTAAGGTAATTTCTTCAAAATAGTGTTTGTGTGAACTCCATTTTAAACATTTGTATGGTATTAAGTTGTCTTGATATTAGGCCCGTTTCTGTGTGGCAGATGTGATGTGTTGCAGTTTCTTCATCCCTAAGAATGTGTAAAAATATCTATTTCACAGATTTTCGTGAGAATTTAATGCGATAATGAATATAATTAAACACAGAGAGTACAAGATAAATCCGAGTGTTAGTTACCTTAGGCCACCATAACAAAATACCAGACTAGGTGAGCTAAATAACAGAAATTTATTGTCTTATAGTTCTGGGACTGGAAGTCCAAAATCAGTGTCCCATCATAGTTGGTTTCTGGTGCAAGTTCTCCTTTTGAGTTGCAGAAGGTCACCTTCGCACTGTGTGCTCCCATGATCTTCTTTGTGCCAGCATAGAGAAGGAGACAGAGCATGTGCTTTCACATGAATGAGCACCCTGCAGGCATAGTCTCTGGTGCCTCTCCTTATAAAGTCACTAATCCTGTGATGAGAGCCCCACCTTCATGATTTCATCTAACCCTGATTACTTTCTAAAGTCTCCGTCTCTAATGCCATAACATTGGGCAGTAGACTTTTAACATAAATTATGGGGCACACAAACATTCAGTTTATAACATCAACTTATTTTTTTTCAGCAGTGTAAGGTTTATTAGGGCTCTCAGAGAAACAGAACAATAGTATATTATATATACGCTTTATATAATTGTACATATATAAGTACACACACACACACACATATATAGATACAGTTGGCCCTTGAACAACATGGGTTTGAACTGCACAAGCACACTTATACGTGGATTTTTTTTGATAAACCTATTAAAATTTAGAGATTGTGACAGTGTGAAAAAACTTGCGGATAAACCACATAGCCTAGAAATATGAAAAAAAGGAGAAAATTAGGCATGTCATAAATACATGAAATATATGTAGATACTTGTCTATAATTTATTACCATAAGATAAACACACATCTATTATAAAAAGTTAAAATTTATCAAAACTTAAGCACACCAACATAGATCATGCATGGCACCATTTGCAGTTGAGAGAAATATAAACAAACATAAAACTGCAGCATTAAATTCATAACTGCATAAAATTAACTGGAGTACATACTGTACTACTGTAGTAATTTTATAGCCACTTCTCATTGTTACTGGTGAGTTCAAGTCTTGTGAGTGTTCACTTAAAACATGGTATGACAGTAACTGCCTTCCTGTGAGCAACTTGTTTCTGCAGTACATTTTATATCATAGTAAAAAGTGATCTCTCCTGGTTCTTGCTATTAGCAGTTAAATTTTGTTGGGAGTGAAAAGTTGTACACAGATTTTCAACTGCACGGGGGTTTGGCACCTTAGCCCCCACATTGTTTAAGGGTCAACTGTGTATAGTGTGTGTGTACAAGAGAGAAGGAGAGAGATGAAATGAAATAGCAAAAGATTATAAGAAATGGGCTTGTAAGTGTCAGGATCTTCAGGGTGAGTTGGCAAGCTGGAGACTCAGGAGAGCTGGTGGTGAGGCTTGTGGCTTTAGTCTAACAGAGAGCAGGCTTGAGACCCAGGAAGAGCCAATGTTTCAGCATCTAAAAGTAGGAAAAAAGCCAGAATTCCAGTTTGAAGGCAGTCAGGTGAGAAGAAGTCTTCCTTACTTGGAGGAGGTTCAATCTTGTTTCTTCTATTCAGATCTTCAACTGATTAGATGAGGCCTACCCCCCTAGGCATAGCAATCTGCTTTGCTCAGTCTACCTATTTAAATATTACTCTCATTGTAAAAAACTCTAACAGGAACAGCTATAATTATGCTGGATCAAATATCTGGCCCTAATATCTGTCCCCTGTTAAGTGAACACATAAAGTAACTTTCACAGTAACAAATGAACTGGAGAAAAGAGAACTGGCAAGCAGAGTTTTCCTGAGTGTAGTAAATTCATAGTTAGCACTAGATCTTTTTTGTAGGAATGAGCTAGAGTGTATAAAAAACCCAGCATGGTGTCTAGTAGGTAATAGATACACAATAAATACCAATATTCTTCCTTTCACCTTGTCCCTCTAGCACATCCAACTGTTCTTTCAGTCCTTTGGAAACAGAGACCTAGAAACTTCCTTGTGGTTTACTTTTTAGGAGGAACAGAGGGAACGTATAAGCATTAAGTCTGAAAGACTCACTATGTTTATTCTTACAAGTTACATTTTCTCTATTTTTACTTATCTGTCTCACTTCATCATTTTTCTTTTTAGTTTTGGTCACTTTGCTGTAATTTCCTTTTTTTTCTCTGTCACTTTTCTTTCATATCTAATTTCCCATAGAAGAATTAAATAGTTTTGGAGCAAGCCAGACTCTTTTCAAATAACAGAAGATCAAGTAAGTTTCTCAAAGTCATACTCTGTTAGGAAGTGGCAGAACTAGATATAAAATTGTTCCTCTAGTCATTCTCCCACTGAAACAATCTGCTTTGCGAAGTTGATCTTTATTTTTAAATTATTGTCACTAAGAAAGGAGTATCTCAAAGTGCATATGCCCTTTAAAGTGGGTAGGCTAAAGAGAGCATATTATTATTGCCCTGGAATATGAATTCTGTATTAAAACAAATATGTACTTAGAATTACATAATTCCAATAATTATATGATATAAAAAATAGCCATGAGTTTGATATAGATCAGTATATACATACATCTATATGTATATAGATCTATATTTGATATAGATCATTATATTTAATGATATATATATGATTTATATATAATACACATAAGATTAACCCAATTCCTATGGAATTAACTTCATTTTACATTTTTATATAAAACATCACAATTTATAAAATATAAATTGAAGATAATGATATTAATTTATTACCAGAAAAAACAAAATATAATGAGCCCTGAAAATTAAAAAAGCTATTTATATGTTTAACATTTTAACTAATCTGTACCACAGCACCTAAAGACTTTGCAATTCTTAGTTTTTCTGTGGTTATAAAAATATTAAGTAGTGTATTTTCTGTTACTTTAAAATTATCTTAAACATCTTTTACACTTCAGGATAGAAATGTACTTAACAATAATACCTATTTGACACACTGTAAGAAAAAGTTGATATCTCATAATCCATTTGGAAGAAGAATGAGGGAGGAAAGGGGTGGGTGGGAATAATCAATTATCCTGAGGAAAATGTCAGCAAACTTTTAGCCGTGCTTAAAATCTGTTTGTAGCTTTACTTATTTACTTCTGAGTTTATAAGGGAAAAATAAGATGCCTTTCTATATTTACTTATACATGCATAAAGTAACTCTGGAAGGGTATATGACCAGGTAAGAAGGGTAATTTCCTATTCTAGGCCCCTGGTTGGGGACTGGAGACAGAACTGACCAGATAGGTAATCAGGAGGAGAAGAAAAGTTGTCATGTATATATGTTCATATTTTCTTGTTTAGAACCATGTAAATGCATATCTTTGCAAATAGTTAAATTTAAAATTAACTTTAAAAGGAAGAAAATGATGCCTTCCATGTTATTTCTCATGTGAGTGCATCCGCTGACCTGGTTAGCTGAGGCCATTGTTTGTGGTATGCTAAAGGGTAGAGCGTATTTCTTGGTGTCCTCCCTGTCTGCTGCCATAGACTTCAGTGAACTTCATCTAGCCTTCCTTTTAAAATTGTCCAGTTAGGATATAATCTTATAGACACAACATACACGAATTTGATACAATAACAATGCACAAAAAGCTCAGAAGCTGTGTTTAGGAACTTACTAATTTTCTCTGGTGATGGCAGCAAAAAATTAGTGTTATAAAATATTTTTGGCATCAAATATTCATTCTGCAGACGTCCTAAAAAGTGACATCCCAGGTACTTTAATTCCATTATTTCTTCTCAAAGGCAACTCTAGACAAGAAGTAATCTCCTTGAGACAGGTGAATCTATATGGCTCTAATTTCCATATGAATTGCAAGATTAAGGAGGAGGCTTTGTGCCTGGAGCCTTTGAAATAGATAAAAATGAGCATCACATATGTCAGGAGAAGGCACCTTAATAAGCCTAGGCTTTTGGGGAGAACTGAGGCTGCTGTGGAGTATAAAAGTATTCTAGTTTTTCTCCCCCTTGAATGTGGAGCAGCAAGTTTAAAAAGTGAATGCTCTTTTATGGGTGGACTTCAGTAGTAAAGCAAATGCATCCTATTGCTTGATGCCAAAAAAAAAAAGAAGAATTTTGTGTGTTCTGTATGTCACAGTCCTGTGGTGAGCCCTGAAGCATAAATTGTAGACAAATCCCAAAGCAGTAGTAAGGCAGACAAATTGCCTTTATATATTTTAAGGCATAAAAGTTAAGAGCAGATATAAGTAAGAGCAGAAATTCATATGAGCTCAGGGGCCAAGCTGTAGTTGGTATGGCAACTATCACTTTGAATTTTCTCACCTTTGTGTAAAATAAAATCCTAGCTATATTCTTTGCATTAATGGAAACACATGATAAGGTGCTTGGCAGGTAGGCGACCTGTGTAGATACTGGCCCTTGAGTCCAAGTGGATGAAATTCTAGGAATGCAGGGTGAAGCAGTTTTATTTTTCATTAAAGATTTCATCTCTAAGCATAACGGCAAATAAAAACTTAGTAAATTATCAGACTGGGTGATGTTTAACTTTTAATTAAATTTTCCTTAGTTGTAACCAGACATTCATTTAATCATTCGTTGACTTTACAGGTATTTATTAAGCAACTATTACATATCCTACACCATTTTAAGAACTTTGCAAACCACAGTGAAAAAGAGAGATTGTTTCTGGTTTCATGGAGCTTTCATTCTGTTGAAATGGATGGATTACAAGCAAAATAAGTAAATTAAACCATATGAGATCATTTCAAATGGTATGAGAAGAAATGAGACAGCCAAGAGAGATGTGAAACATTAGGGAAGACTGAACTTTTAGATGATTGTGCAAAGAAGGCCTTGCTGGGAAGCTGATAACTGAGTGAAGATCCAAAGGAAACAAAGGGATAAGCTGCATGCATGTACAGGGAAAGCACAGCCTGGGAAATCCGGAGTGACAGCCCTTGAGGCAGAACACGCCTGGTGAGTTGAAGGAACATTCCGGAAACGCCCAGTGAATAGGTTAGAGTAGTAGGAGATGCAGCTGATTAGGAAATGGGGACAAAAAGAGGAGAGAGGGATTCCTCAGGCTTTTGTAAGGAGTTTGGCTTTTACTCAGGGTGAGCTGGGAGAATACTAAGGCCTGGCCCACATGTCGATAGAGAATTTCTAGTTGCTGTGTTAGGAAGGACTGTAGTGGGGACAGGAATTGATGCTTAAAGACCAGCTAGGGCTACGGCAGTGTTCTGTGCAAGATATGGACAAAGGAGATAGCTGTGGAACTGATTGAGAACGTGAAGCTCTCAGACCCTGATTCATATTTTGATAGTTGAGTGAAAAATATTGGTTGAATGATTGGATGGATATAGGAGGTAAGGGAAAGAAAGAAGACAAGATTAGACCTAGGTTTTGTTTGTTTGTTTGTTTCTCATCTGAGTAACCAAAATAATGGAGTTTCCTTGCTTAGAGGGAAGAACTGTAAGAAGAACAGGTGTAGGGGGATAGATGAATGTAAGCACCTCAATTTTGGGTTAATAAATTTGAGATGTTAATTAGTAATCTGATTGGAGGGGTCGTTTAGAAATAAAATATATAATTATCACCATATAGGTGGCATTTAAAGCCAGAAGACTGGATGATATTGTGTAATAGGTCACTGTTTAAGAGATCAAGATTTGGACAGATGTGAGGTGCAGGAAAATCTTGGATCAGTATCCCAGCCCACTGGGTCCTGGTATTGATAAGATTTGGCACATCACATTGTCACACCCTGGGCTTGTACTTGTAGAGGATTGAGTCTGCAAGTTAATCACAACAAAATTGTTTGGCACAGACACACTGTTAGCCAACTCCCCCTGAGCAGGGACAATGCCTGGTCTGTATATCAAGTTCTTGGCCCCATCACTGTCTGGCTGCCTCATAGCATTGTTTGTCGCAGTACCTACTGACCACACACTTTAAAGGAGCCACTTCAGGGACACCTGGTGGCTCAGTTGGTTAAGTGTCTGACTTTGGCTCAGGTCCTGATCTCATGGGTTCATGGGTTCGCACCCTGCATTTGGCCCTGTGCTGACAGCTCAGAGCCTGGAGCCTACTTCAGATTCTTTGTCTCTCTCTCTCTCTGCTCCTCCCCTACTTATGCTCTGTCTCATTCTCAAAAATAAATAAACATTAAAGGAGCCCCTTCAGTTTTTCTCTATCCTATTATGCCCTTTATTTCACTGAATATATCTTACTTACTCTGAAATTATCTTGTTTATTTATTTAGTTATTTTCTGAAGCCCTCAGTAGAGAACATAAACTCTTTGATGTTGGAGATTACATATGTCCCACAGAGGTTGCTTGTCTAACCTCTGTGCTCAGAAAAATGTCCAGCACATAAGAACTGTCCAGTTTAGTATTTTCTGTACAAATCATAGTGTAGTCTAAGGGAGCCCCTGTACCCTCTTGAATACAGAGAGCCCACATCATTGCCTGCTGCTCCCTTATATACTCTTAAAGCTTTTCTTTTTAATCCATTTCCTCACATTCAGGCCAATGAAAATTATTCCTGGAGTAAATAAATTTATTTATTTATTTATTTATTTATTTATTTATTTATTTATGTATTTATTTATTTATTTAGATCCAACTGGAATAGATCGGAAGTAGGTAGGGACTTTTTTCTAACTGAAAGAAATCTAAAGAAATAGGAACATAATTATAATTAGATCTTTTTCTTCATAAAATGGAAGTCTTTGTTAGTCTCTTTTTCTTGTATGTCTGTTGCGATGAATTGCTTTTCGGAGGATAAGTCAGAACAACTGGCTTCAAATCATGATTTGGGGACATAGTAAATGTAACCATGGAAATGCTGTTTTCAAGTTTGTTTGTTGCCAGAATGGGAACAGTAACACCTAAAAGATTTTAGAGATGAAATGAGCTATAGGCTCTGCAAATACCCCATGCCTGCTTTTCTGCCATTGACTCAGGCAAGAAACTCACCCCACTTCTTTCCGATTAATATGTAACTACAAGGAGTAATGGGGCAATAAGGGCCCTGCCCAGCCAAGCCAGGGGGTGAAGTGCTGGGTATCTTCTGCTCACCCCAGAGGCCAACTGAGCCTCTACCAGGCCCTTCCTTGAGACCTGCCATGTTGAGATCTGAGCCTCAAGACTTCCTCTGGGAAGACTGTATTCCTTGCCATCCTGTTTTCTGCGAGGGGATCCCCCAATTATGTTTCTGGAGAGCACCACACCCAATAAATGCCTTCTTCTGGTAGAGTGATGTCAACAGTGTTTCACAGAATTTGCCTCAAGCAGTAGGGAGAAGACAAGAATTCCTCATATGTTGTGAGCATGAGACAAGGACCTGAGGTTTTCTTATGACAATACTTCACCTTCTGTCTTTCTTCCCTCTGTGCCATTTGATATTAAAATCAGATTAACATTCCTAGCATGTAGCTTGAATCATGTTTGTTCCTTCTCTAAGATCGTCACAACGTCCCTAGTATCTAACAAAATAGATGATCCTGCCATCCGCAGTATTGGTCCACCATTTATTAGTTGAAGATTTGTGGCCAAGACATTTAACCTCTCTGCCTTGGTTTAATTATCTGTAGAATGTGGATGATTTTAGCATTTACTATAGGGCTGTTGTGAGGATTAGATGAGTTAACTCATTTCAGCATTTAGAAAAATATGTGGCACAAAAAGTTTGTTATTGATATTGATAATAAGTTATTATTAATTATTGTTGTAGCTCTCCTAAAGGAATGGAATAATGATGAAAAGAGAACAGGTTTTCAAAATCAATGAGATATACATTTAAATTCAAAGTCGAAAATATACTCATTGAGTTATGTTAGGTCTAGCTTTTCACCAGAAAAGTGAGGTTAATAATTCTTTTTCTAGTGATTGTAATGGTTAGATTCAATCACATCAAATAACATATAATCAATTCCTGCCCCATGAAAGATATGTAATAAAGTGTACTTTCTAAAACTCATCTTAATTTCATCACTCCAAACTCTTCACAAAGAAAATAGCCTTATTATTGAGATTATAAAAATGGTATATACTTTGAAAATAATTATATGTAAAAAAATATGAGGAAGATAGTAAAAACTGTCTGAAATTTTACTTGCCTAAGACCATCACTATCCGTTCTTTTTTTTTAGTTGTTTTTTTTAATGTTTGTTTATTTTTGAAAGAGAGAGAGGGACAGAGAATGAGTGAGGGAGGGGCAGAGAGAGAGGGAGACAGAATCTGAAGCAGGCCTCAGGCTCTGAGCTGTCACCATAGAGCCCAGTGCGGGCTCGAATCCATGAACTATGAGCTCATGATCTGAGCTGAAGTTGGATGCTTAACTGACTGAGCCACCCAGGTCCCCTCACTATCCACTCTTCATAGATCTTCCTTTAATGATCTTTTATATGGTCTTATTTACATTTTATGCTGTGTTCATATTGTACTTCTTCTATTCACTTTTGAATATTTTTATTGCAATATAATTGACATACAGCAAAGTGTACGTATTTGAAGCGTATGATTTGAAGGGCATCTGTATGACTCAGTTAGTTAAGCATCAGACTCTTGATTTCGGCTCAGGTCATGATCTCATAGTTCATGAGATCAAGCCCCGTGTCAGGCTCTGTGCTGACAGCCTGGAACCTGCTTGGAATTCTCTCTCCCTCTTTCTCTGCCCTTTGCCTGCTTGCACATACACACACTCTCTCTGTCTCTCAAAATAAATAAGCATTAAAAAATTTAAAAGGTATACAATTTGAAAAATTTTACATGTGTATATACCATGAAACCATCATCACAATCAAGATAATGCCTATATCCATAACCTCGAAAAGTTTCTTTACACCATTTTATGATGCCTCTTTCCTGCCTACCCTACTCTGTCACTGTTGATTAGTTTGCCTCTTCTAGAGTGTTATGTGAATGGAATCACATAGCATATACTTTTTGTATGTGGCTTCCTTCACTTAGCATAAGTATTTTGAGATTTATTTATATTGTTTCACATACCCCTAGCTGATCTCACTTATTGCTGCATAGTATACAGTAGTATGATATATCACAATTCGTTTATCCGGTAATCCAGATGATGGACATCTGGGTTACGCTGAGTGTTTGACTATTGAAAATAAGTTACTATGAACATTTGAATACAAGTCTTTGTGTGGACATATGTTTGTCATTCCTCATACTCAAACACCTAGGAGAAGAGTTACTGGGTCTTATGGTAGATATATAATTAATTTTTAAAGAAAATTTCCAAACATTTTTCCAAAACAGTTATACCATTTTACATTACCACCAGCAGCGTATGAGAGTTCTGGTCCAGCTGCTCTACAGACTCACAAATGTTTGTTATGATCAGCTTTTGTTTTCAAGATGTTCTATTGGATGCGTGCTATCTCATAGTGGTTTCAATTTGTTATTTCCCTATTGACTAACGATGCTGAGCATCTTTTTAAGTACTTATTTGCCATCCATAAATCTCCTTCAGTGATGTCTGTTCAAATCTTTTGTCAGAATCGATCTGATGTATGTTTAAATTCTAGGTCCAAAATGTACTAAATTGATTATGTTAGACGAGAGGTCTAGTTTTTGTTGTTATTGTTTTTTTGTTTTTGTTTTTTCTTTTTTTTTTCATTGGGTTATTTCCTTATTGTTTTAATTTAAGAACTCTATATATTCTGGATACAAGTCCTTTACCAGATATGTGAATTACAAATATTTTCTCACAATTTGTTTTGTAGTTTCATTTTTTAGGAGTTTTTTGGGGTTCCTCAATGGCTCAGTTTGTAGAGCATGAGACTCTTGAGCTCAAAGTTGTGAGTTTGACCCCACATTGAGCACATAGTTAAAAAACATATTGGGAAAAAAGTCTTGTTTCCTGGCCCCCCCAAAGAACAAGAGTTCTTAATTTTGATGATGAGGTCCAATTTAACAAGTTTTTGTTCTAGGGAATCATTCTTTTGGTATTGAATGTACAAAATATTTGCTGTCCTGAAGGCCATGAAGATTTTCCTGTTTTCTTCTAGAAGTTTTATAGTTTTATATTTAATTCTGTAATCTATTTGAGTTAATTATTTTAATGTGAAAACTATGAATCAAAGTGCATTTTTATATGGATATCCAGTTGTTTGAGCACCATTTATTGAAATGTAAACATGGTGTACATGTTTTCTTTTCCACTGAATTACCTTTGCATCTTTGTTGAAAGTCAGTGGACCATATATGTATTGGTCTTATTAATAGACTCTCCATTCTGTTCTATTACCTATTTGTCTATGCTGTTGCCAAAACCATACTGTCTTGATTATTACATTTTTATAATAATTTTTTTTTGGGGGGACACAGAGAGACAGAGCATGAACGGGGGAGGGGCAGAGAGAGAGGGAGACACAGAATCGGAAACAGGCTCCAGGCTCCGGGCCATCAGCCCAGAGCCCGACGCGGGGCTCGAACTCACGGACAGCGAGATCGTGACCTGGCTGAAGTCGGACGCTCAACCGACTGCGCCACCCAGGCGCCCCATTTTTATAATAATTTTGAAGTCAGGTGGGTCTCCTACTCTCTTCTTTTTCAGAGTCGTGTTGAATATTCTAGGTCCTTTGCATTTGTGTATTTTAAAATAAGCATATAAATTTCCATTAAAAAGCATGCTACATCTTTTTTTTATTTTTTTTTCAATGTTTATTTATTTTTGGGACAGAGAGAGACAGAGCATGAACGGGGGAGGGGCAGAGAGAGAGGGAGACACAGAATCGGAAACCCGCTCCAGGCTCTGAGCCATCAGCCCAGAGCCTGACGCTGGGCTCGAACTCACGGACCGCGAGATTGTGACCTGGCTGAAGTTGGACGCTTAACCAACTGCGCCACCCAGGCACCCCAAAGCATGCTACATCTTGAATATGGATTTCTCCTCCCCTTCCTCCTCCTCCCCCTCCCCCTCCTTCTCCTTCCCCCTCCTCCTCGCCCCCTCTTCTTTTGAGAGAGCATGTGTGAATGGGAAAGAGGGGCAGAGGAAGAGAGAGAGAGAGAAAGACAGAGAGAATCTTAAGGTGGTTCCACACTCAGCATGGAACCTGATGCAGGGCTCTATTGCACAACCCTGGGATCATGACCTAAGCTGAAATCAAGAGTCAGATGCTCAGTGGAAAGAGCCACCTAGGCGCCCCTGATAGGGATTGCTTTGAATTAAAAGATCTATTAGGTGGTATTGACAATCTTAACATATCATGAAATACATTCATTTCTATTTTAAAATATCCACACTTATTTAAATATATTTTAGATTAAATAATATTTTTCATTTTAATATTTTTTAATGTTTATTCATTGGAGAGAGAGAGAGAGAGAGACAGAGCATGAGTGGGGGAGGGGCAGAGAGCAAGGGAGACACTGAATCTGAAGCAAACTCCAGGCTCTGAGCTGTTAGCACAGAGCCTGACATGGGGTTCGAGCCTGATGTGGAGCTTGAACCCACAAGCCATGTGATCATGACCCCAGCCAAAGTCAGATGTTTAACTGACTGAGCCATCCGGATGCCCCATACATTCAATAATATTTGATAAAAACAGTCCTATAACTTTTTATCTTATGTACTTTTATAAAATCATAATTTTATAAGTAATTTGTATTTTGTCTTATCCCTGTCTTCTTTCTTTCCCCCACCCTCTTTCCAAGACAAATGTAAACATTGGTACCACGAGTACATGCTCATCCATTATTGTTTCCATGCTGAAAAAAGTAGTTTAGAAATTTGTGACCCCTTCTTCCCCCCATGAACATGTGCATCCTACGTCTCTGATGGCAGGGACCTTATTTGACTTGTGCCCCAGCTGCTGAACTCTGAAATCCATTGTCATGCTGGAACAAAGGCCATGCTTCTTATGGGCTACATCCAGCCAATGACTTAAAGTGGCAGAGAAATGAGCAGGCCTATTTCTGCAAATTTGGGGACTCTGAGAGGCAGTTTTAGTGGAGGGCTTCCTATCAACTTGGCCAAACCTTCTTAGAAGTCCACTGTAGTAAAAAATAAATAAATAAATTAAGAAGAAGGAAAAGAAGGAGAAAGAAGAAAGAAGAAAGAAGAAAGAAGAAGAAGAAGAAGAAGAAGAAGAAGAAGAAGAAGAAATCATTGTCATCATCCACTGTAGTCCACATCTCTTCCATCAAACCTCCAGCCTCCTCTCTCCTTTGGACGGGACTTTCCCAGAACCCTCCAGCATCTGCCCCATTTACCTTACAGGGTTTTTCCTTATACATTTCTTGCATGATGTCTAATCCATCTTAGTGTCTGGTTCTTGTAGGACTTGTACTAATACAACATTTCTCAGTATCTGGCTTGTTTTCCCTCTTAACATTGTATTATGGCAGTGTCTTCAGTCAATAGGTATAGGTCTAAACTTTACTTCTTTTTTTTAATGTTTATTTTTGAGAAAGAGAGTGTGAATGGGGGAGGGGCAGAGAGAGAGGGAGACCCAGAATCCGAAGTGGGCTTCCAGGCTCTGAGCTGTCAGCACAGAGCCTGATGCAGGCTCAAACTCATGAACTGCGAGATCATGACCTGAGCTGAAGTCGGAAGCTTAACTGACTGAACCACCCAGGAAACCCCCCCCACCACTTCTTAATACATGTGTAATATTTCATGAGATGGCTATTGAATTTATTCAACCATTCTCTAAATGCAACATTAATTTTTTTGCCACTTAAAATGAGGCTTTAATAAGGGATTGATTGCTATCTGTCTGCATGTGTTTCCTTATATTTGCACATTTGTCTCTGTGAAATAGATGTTTAGATGTGGAGTTACTGTATTTTTACAGTTAACAAATATTGCCCCTCTGTCTCTAAAATGATGTGACTATGTCATTATCACCTGAAATTTCAGCAACAGTTTGAATTAATACTTGTGAAGGTTTTTCCCCTTCTAGTAGATACGAAGTGACGTTTTATTGTCATTTTAATTTGCATTCCTCTAAATACTAAGGTCACACAAAATATGAAAACCTGTAAGAAATATAGATATGATACCTGCATCAAACTCATATAAATACAGAGTGGAATGGTAGTTGCCAAGGGCTGGGGTAGGGGTTGGAATTGGAGAGAGATTGGTGAAAAGGTGCACACTTGTAATTATAAGATGAGTAAGTTCTGAGGATCTACAGCATGGTGAATGAAGCTAATCATACTATATTGTAAATTTGAAATTTGCTGAGAGTAATGTGAAGCATTCTTACCAGAAAAAATATTTAATTTACACAACTCTCTTTATATAAGAAATTATATCTATACCTCACACCATTAAAGGATATTGGCAATAATGTGACAGGAAAAGAAAAAAAAAACAGAAGGGCAAAATGAAGGAAGGGACAAAGGATGGAGGGAAACAAAAGGAATGACAACATTATAATAAGTTAATGTTAATTTAAGGAGGAAAGTACTGTGAGATGAGAACCATGTGATATTATGAGGAAAAATGAACAATTTAACACCTCTGTGCACCAACAACATAGCAATTAAATATAGGAGCAGAAACACAAAATGATCTAAAAATAAAATTACAGTAGGAGAGTTTACTACTTTCAGAAATGGATAGCTATGGTAGTAAAGAAAATAAGTGCCAAGAATTGAGTGACATAATTAACAAATCACACATGTAGTGGTTCCTGCATTATTTAAATTAGAGAAATAGATAATGAATTTGTTCAGAAAATTTAACATAATTTCTTTGTGTATTTTTTTAGTTGAGTACAGTTGACACACAATGTTACATAATTTCAAGTATGCAACATAGCAATCCAAGTTTAAACCTTATGCTGTGCTCACCACAAATACAGCTACTGTCTGTTACTATACGTCACTATTACAGTATCAACTATATTCCTTATGCTGTGCCTTTTATTCTGAGTATTTTATTTTAAACTATAGAGTATATTTTTTTAAGTTTATTTACTTATTTTTAAACAGAGTAGGGGAAAGGCACAGGATCCCAAGCAGGCTTCACTCTGTCAGTGCAGAACCCAATACAGGACTGGAACTCATGAACCAGGAAATCATGACCTGAGCTGAAATCAAGTTGGACACTCGACCCACTGAGCCACCCAGGTGCCCCTAGAGTTAGTATTTTCAATGAATGGGATTTTTAATGGTTTGGTTTTTCAACTCCTGTCTTTCCTGTGTTCTTTGTCTCCTTCTAGAATTCTTCTTGTCTGCATGTTGCAGAAGGAATCCCTATTATCTTACATGTTGTATCTCCCAGTTTTGCCCTCCAGCTCTTTTCTCCTGATTTCCATCTTTTCATATTTCTACTGTGTTGTGGGATGTTCATTCCATGGGTCTTACAGGCCACTGGTTAGATTCTCAAGGGAGATTGTCCTCTCATTTTATCAACTGGCAGATTTGTAAATGTAATAATCCTTCTTAGTTCATCCAGTGATTTTTTTGTGGCTGTTGTTGTTTGTATGTGCCATATTTGCTCATTACTGTTTTATCTAAATCATCAACTGCTTCTTTAGCAATTCTTTTTCCATAGTTGCAGCTTGATCTGGGGTTCAGCATCTTTCTCTTCTCTCACTTGATGGGTTTTCTGACATGTTATTTTTCTTTACCCATTCGTGACTGACTTGTCTTAAGATCGTTCTGGTTCCCTTAAGCACTGACAGTCTTGAGAGTGGACAGCAGTCTCCCCTTCTGGGGGATGACTGTATATAAGCCGCAAAGGAAGGTGCTTTGCACCCGGGCTTCTTAGCTGCATTGATCAGCAGGCTCCCAGTTAAGCAGTAGAAAATACTTAGCCCACAGTTACCACCTAAGAGACCCTGGATCTCTGTGGGAACAAAGAGATACATAGGTGCTTCCAGGTGGATCTGCAAAGCCTGTATGGTTTTTCCTCTTGAGGGTCTCTAGGGACTTATTTTTTTCCAGTATCTTTATCTTTCTGGATTTTTGTCCATGGACTCTTGGCTGCCAGTTTCCAGGTTCTTCTCAGGACCAGAGTAAGAAAGTATTGATTAACCTTGGTTTTACTCTTCACCCAGATTCCAATAGACTCCATTTCCTTGATTCATAATATGGGTCCCCTTTTCTGGCTCCAGCAGCTTCTCCGGCAGGGAAGGATGGCTGGTGATCACATCATATTGGAGCTGGGAGTAGAGAGACACACAGAATTCCAGATTCCTGCTATTCCTTCAGGTATATCCTCTGTATGTTTAAAAAGGGAAACTTGTGTTCCTTAAAACTAACCCAAATATTCTTCCTTCATTCCTTTGCTTACACCTGGAATGCTGCCCTCTAATCATTTTCCGAGTCGGTAAACATTTCCTGTTCTTCTAAGTTCACCTTAAATAATATATCCTCCTTGAAGTATTTCAGCTTTTTTTCTCTACTATGTATTTACGTTTTCTACAATAGTTTCATATGCAGTATTCTTGCTTTCTCTTAAAAAAAATATTGAACACCAGTTGCTCCCAGTTTATAAAATTAGGTATCGGGCAAAGAGGGGTATTAAGTGTTTTGAAGTAATAACATGTTCAACAAAAAGCCCAATTTTAAATGCTTATGGGACTCAGACAGTCTCCTCAATGCATGTAGCAGGATCTGGACTTTGGTGATCTGCAGAGCACATGTCCTGACTCTCAGTAGCCTCCCATCCGCAGCTGCTCTAGATTATGAAGGCCAGTCTTTCTAGAACTTCCATATTTTACAGAGAATCTAGAAACATGAATATTTATGTGAAAATTCATGGTTTAAAACATTACAACATATTTTTAAAAATTTAAACATTGTGCTTGCCAAATAAGTATACTGCAAGTGGTCAGTTGCAATTCCTGTTGAAATGCCAGAACGGACCAGGAATCTTTTTTCTCTTTGTGCCTCAGGTCTTACCAGGAGGTAAAGCATTTATTGATTCTACCTTGTATTCCATCTCTTTTTTTCATTAAAACACTTATCCCTTGATGGTAAAAAAAATGTGCTCATCCTATTATTCCTTACATTGTCTAGCTAATGCATCTCTCACAGAATGAGCTCCATAAAAATATGTAGAATTAATTCCTTTCCTCCCTTATATTAAAATTACTGTTCATGCTGATTCAGTTAAATACCAAATAAAGTAGTTATAGGCATTAAGTCAGTCAAAATAATGCAGGAAAGAATGAGATTTATCCTCAGGAGTGTTTGCATGTGAAAGATCATTTCGTTAATTCCTAAGCCTGTCTAATGATGAATAATGGAGTAATCCGGGGCTATGCTGTCAGTGCTTCCTGTGTTCATTTGGAGACTACATGTGCCTACATAAGCTCCTCTTTCTAGGTTTCAAACTATTGGAGAAGAGAACTACTTGGCACTTTCTCTAGGACTTGAGAAGGAAAGACAGGCATCAAACAGGAAGTTTGTCCTCGTTCATTCTTACTTCTCTATTCATCCCTCTCCTTATAAGAGATTTTGGTGCCTACTCTCAAATTTTGGACTAAAGATCTCATAAAGTTACTTTTTCCATTGAATTTTTATCTGTTTTTAAACAATAAAATTTTTTTATTATGTTTATTTATTTTGAGAGAGAGAGAGAGAGAGAGACAGAGTGCGAGTCAGGGAGGAGCAGAGAGAGAGGGAGACACAGAATCCAAAGCAAGGCTCCAGGCTCTGAGCTGTCAGCACAGAGCCTGACGTGGGTGCTCAAACCCTTGATTGTGATATCATGACCTAAGTCGAAGTTAGACGTTCAACCGACTGAGCCACCCAGGAGCCCCTGTTTTAAACACTTTTAAGAGAAAAATTATGTTGTCAGTTTTCTTTGGATTATTATTGTCCTATTCTCCCCAGCTACATGGTTTCAAGTTATTCAGTACTTTAAGCACTTTTTTTGCATGTAACTTAGTTTTTAACCAGATTTAAAGTGAGTATCATTATTAAAGTATGAGGAAAGATCAGGTTTGACACGAAACTCTTATATATGTAAAAAAAATCACAAGTTTAGACAATGATGGTAATTCTTATATTTATAATTGAATGAGCACTTAAAATGTTCTAGAAACTAGCTAAGTGATTAAGTAACATATCTGATCTTTGTGGCAACCACTCAAAAAGTACTATATCTCCATTGTACTTATGAGAACAGTGAGACATATAAACTTCACTTGTCCAAGGATACAGAGCTGATATGTGGAGCATAAAGAATTCCAGTGCAGGTGATCTTATCCCAGGGGTCTCCATGCAATATGCTTATCCATGCAATGTACTATCTTTCACTAAGGAGGATAAAGCATTTTCAGCATTGGAAGAAATACATTGTATCAACTTATACAATGATGTTATTAAATCCATCAAGTAATAAGGCTCTTGGGTGATTATGTATAACTACAAACAAGTTCATACTGAGAATGCCTAGCTCATCCTTTGCAGGTCTGAAGGAGCTCCTGATCAAACAATAAAATATAAGTCCCATAGTCTGCAGTGTGACTAAAATATAATGCTCTAACAACCCAGTTCATTCTAAGGCACCTAAAAAAAATTCAGTTAGAGTGAGGTCACCAGGAGAGCAACATAGGTCATTCCTGACTTTGTTCCCCTCACAAGAAGAACAACTAACATTTATTCAAGAAAAAGATACCACCAGAAAATCTTAGAATGTGGGCGTAAAACTAAAGCACTCCCTCGCACCTCAAAGACCAAGAGAAACTACATTATATCCCAATGACTTTTTTTATAGAAGTAGAAAAAACACTCCTAAAATTTATATGGAACCACAAAAGGCCCCAGATAGCCACAGAAATCCTGATTGCAAGCATATTATAAAAAGCTGTAGTCATTGAAACAACATGGTGCTGGCATAAAAACAATTAGACAAATGGAACAGAATTGAGAGCTCAGAAATAAACTCAAACATATGATCAACTAATATTTTACAAAGGAGCCAAGAATACTCAATGGAGAAAACATAGTCTCTTCAGTAAACAGTTATGGCATAATTGGATATTCACATGTGAAAGAATGAAACTGGACTCCTATCTTAAACCATTCACAAAAATTAACTGAAAATAGATTAAAGACTTAAATGTAAGTCTTCCAACAATGAAATCCCTAGAAGAAAGTATACAAACAAGCTTCCTGACATAGACCTTAGTAATGATCTTTTTGGATATGACACTTAAAACACAAGCCAACAACAACAAAAAATAAGTGGGACTATATCAAACTAAAAAACTACTCCATGGCAAAAGAAACCATATGGACCAGCAATTCCACTTTTGGGAATATATCCAAAGGTAACAAAAACACTAACTTGGACCTTCATGCACCCCCATTTTCATCCCAGCATTATTTACAATATCCAAGACACGGAAACAACCTAAGTGTCAATGGATGAATGCATAAAGGAGTTGTGGCATATTACACAATGGCATATTATTCAACCTTAAAAAAACAAGGAAATCCTACTGTTTGCCCTTAACAAGGGCATATGCTAAGTGAAATAAGTCAGAGAGACAAGTACTATATGATCTCATTTATCTGTGGAGTCTAAAACAAACAAACAAAAAGAACCTCAGCAAACTCATAGAAAAAAAGATCAAACTTAGTTATCAGAGGCAAGGGCTAGGTGAAGGGGAAGTTGGAGGAAGGTGGTCAAAAGGTACAGACTTCCAATTGTGAGATAAGTAAGTACCAGGAGTGTAACCTACAACGTGATGACTTTGTAGGTCAACAACGTTGTGTGATAATAGAGGTAATAGAGAGTAAAGTTAAGAGGTTAAGAGGTAAGAGTAAAGTTAAGAGTAAATAGAGGTAAGTTAAGAGAGTAAATCCTGATTTCTCATAAGGAGAATCCCCCCGCCCCTTTTTTTCTTTTTATTGTATCTACATGAGAAGACGAATATTAGCTGAATCTGTTGTGGCAGTCATTTCACAATATATGTAAATCAAACCATCATGCTGTATGCCTTAAGACTTATGCAGTGATGTATGTCAATTATTTCTCAACAAAACTAGGGGAAGAATCACATCTCCTAAGCAAATCCTTTCAGTTAGGCAAATTTTATCTAACTAAGCATTATAAATCTCTGTGGGACCCAAGGGTCACATTGCTAATCCAATTAAAACTGTTCGCCTTCTGTCCACTGGAGAAATCAGTATTGTTCGTTACAATAGAATCCTGTCCTAACTTAACCAAAGGCTTTGGTGCTCTTATTTTATTTAAATACTCTCATGGGGCTCTGTTTCATAGTGATATTAATAGAGTTTAGAGACTCCAGCGTATAAAACATTGTACTTTTCTGGAAAAGGGGGGAAGGAATGTGGGGATGGGGGAGGTTTACAGCTCAGATGAAGACAACAGCAAACTTGTGCAGCCTTAGAAAATAAGTTCAAGGACGTTGTGTTGCTCGTTTTTGCTTCCTTTTTTTTTTTTTCTTTTTTCCTTTTTTTTTTTTTTTTTAGCTAGAAGATTGGAATCTACAAATAAGACTATGAAAAATGTGAAATCTGAGTTTTACTCTTATTAAATTTTTGAGTCTAGGTTTCTATAACTCATAAAGAGACTCTGAAGTGAGTGCAATAGAGATCAACAACGATAATTTCAAGTAACACCCATGAAGAAGTGCTCAGGGAGTGAGGAATTATTTAGTGTGAAACAGAGAAGATTGGGGAATAATTTAAACATTGTTCAAAGATATGAAGAAAAATTATTCATCTCCTTCCTATTGAGAGCTAACAGCAGGAAATGGGCTTTTGCTGCTATCTGAGGAATTCATGTTATTATAGAAAATAGTTTCCTCAGGCAAAAGTTTTTAGGTATTTTTTTTCCAGGAATGCATTATTGAAAGAGGTTTGTGGATCTCCTTTTCTGAAGGTCTTTACACACAAAACGTTTCCTCATTAGTGTTGGGTTTCTTTTTTATATCTAATTCTAGAAAAGATGTAGGGATGGAAACGACAACATTTCCTGAATTCTTAAAACCTAAAAATGGAGTTGTGATCATTTTTTTCCTGTGAAATGATTGTGATAAAGATGAGAAAAAATGCATTAAAATATATTGTACTTTCAGTGTTTCATCCTTTGATGCAGAATATTTGCATGCATCTGTGTACACAGAAATTTTTATGTTAGGTATGCACATATGATATTTAAGATGATTAAATTATGGAAATAAAAACTACTCTAAGAAAACCGTATGACACATTGTGTGATATAATTTGACCTTGTAAACATAAGAACCCACCCCTCAAATATAATAAAGGCACTTTATTGTCAAAATAAACACTGATTTATGCTGTTCTGAAATATTCTCCTCAGGGGGTCTTCTGGCTCTCTCTCTCTCCATTCTCTGCACACATTTTGTCTTGGGAATCGGCTCTGTGACATTCTTAGCAAGAGGTGTGTGAATAACCTCAGAGCCAGTCCAGGTGTGGTCCATGACTAGCACTGTCTCCTGACTCACACTGCTAGATTAAGGTGATGATTCACAAGTTATGTGTCTTCAGCAGCTTTCCAAAAACTACCATTTATTTTTGAGGAAGACATTTTCTTTTTCCTCACGGCTGTGGGATAACACTTTTTAAAAATTATATGTTTACTTTTTAGCAGCATACATCACCCAGGACCAGGGACTTTATTTCAAATTTCAAAGGCAATTAAATCTTATTAATTAGGACAGCTAATATTATAAATTGAAAGCTTTGGGGCGCCTGGGTGGCGCAGTCGGTTAAGCGTCCGACTTTAGCCAGGTCACTATCTCGCAGTCCGTGAGTTCGAGCCCTGCATCAGGCTCTGGGCTGATGGCTCGGAGCCTGGAGCCAGTTTCGGATTCTGTGTCTCCCTCTCTCTCTGCCCCTCCCCCGTTCATGCTCTGTCTCTCTCTGTCCCAAAAATAAATAAACGTTGAAAAAAAAAAATTAAAAAAATAAATAAATAAAAGAAAGCTTATAAGAATTTGCAAAAGGTGGCTGATTGAAAATTATTTTTACTTAGCAAATCTTTCCCTCAAATTGTTCTAAATTGCAGCTTGAGCTAAATTGCAGGAGGAATGTTTAAAATACCTGGGTGAATGGGTGATTTTGAAACACTTTCAGAAACACCCACCTGCTTACAATTTACATGCTAGCTTAAAAGCATTTATTATTATTTTTTTTAGAATGAGTTCCTTAGCACCTCTACAGAAGCTTATTAGTCTAATTTGGAATATCTTAGTTAAAACTAATAGAATTGAATTCATTTTAACATCATGCCATAATTTTTCCCCCACTTAGTCATGCTGGATTTTTTTCCTACTTGGCCTGAATAAGGTTTCATGACTTTTTTTTTTTTTTGCTATCATATAACGAATATAATTTGGCCAGTTTTTAAAAGGTCATAGAGAGGACTCTTTTCATACATGTTATTTCCAGAAATGCCCATCTGCACTGTAACTCTAGTCAAGAGATTTTCTTTAAATATCATTCTCTGGCCTCATGTATCAAACACATACTAGATGTGAGGCATTGTGCTTTATTATGGAAGGACTAAGGAACTTTTAAGGTAGATATACTCATTGAGCCCACCTAGCTTAATAAGAGCTATGGCTAATGAGGGTTGAAGAAAGAGAGAGTCTAATAGAGCATGGGAGGCACTGTTGTGGGAGAAGTACTGTGTAGTGTGGATGCAAAGAAAGGCTTCGAAGATGAAGGGAAGTGTGCAGAGAAACAGTACGTAATGGAGGAGAAAGAGTCTAAGCAAGAGGAACAGTCTGTGGTAAAGTCTAGCACTTTTAGAGTATTGAAGGTAGATGTGACTGGGTTGGACTATTGCATGGGAGGGGAAAGTGTCAAGAAATGAAGTTGGAGAATTAGTCATGGGTTATATTCCAAAGGACCATGTCAGCCCTATTAAGAAAATCATATTTTATCCTATAAGTAATGAGGATACCTTGAAATATTTTAGAAAGATTAAACATAATCAGATTTACTTATAATTAAATTTTTAAAGATTGTTGTATCTAGTGTGTGAGAAATTGACTGGAGAGAATAAGAATGGACTGGAAAATACAAATAAGGAGGCAGTTGCAATAATCTATGCAGTCTTGGTATATCTAAATAATAGCCTAGAATAATACCAATATGTTGGAGAGGAGAAAGGATGTAAATGGATTTGTGGATAGGATGGGTGTGGGGTGGCAAAGGGTAGTGATAGGACAATTTCAGTTTTGAACATACTTAATTTTATATATGCGCAGGAAATTCAAAGATATATGGAGAGAGCGAAAGTTTACTCTTCAAATGTGTCTATAAAGCTTAAGAGAGAAAAATGTGCTGATGATTCAGATCTTGAAGCCACCAGCATCACAGATTTCACTGAAGTCATGGAGTAAAATTAATCTACACAGGGAGGAGTGCAACACTACAGGGCAGACCCTGAGGGATGTTTAAATATCAGAAGAGACTTCTACACTTTATGCTTTAACTATCCACATATAATTCATTCCTCAGCCAATAGTTTCATGTCTGTGGCTTGAGAAGTGAACAACTTATCAGAAAGTGGAAACTGAGTAGAAACATCTTTTTTTTTCCCAAGAAATTTTATTAAGATGGGATTGCAGGTATTATCAAGTTGGAGAGTTATTTTGTAAATGGGAGAGACTTGAGCCTTTTTTAATATTAATAGGAAAGCAGGATTATCCTCTTAGTGGTGAGGAGAAAAGATGCTTTCATCTAAGCAGGAGGATGTGGGAAAGAATGGGGGCAGGTGCTAGTGATACCTCCTTTAAATTTCCTCTTCCATGGTATATTTAGCGTATAATATAATTTAGCTTTTCTAATGTGTTCTCTTCTACTTTATTTCATGTGTTTTATTTCAGGTGTTTCATTGTGTAAATTCTTTCTAAGGGCCTAGAAAATGGGCGATCACAGTTTATACCTTTTCCAACCATGAGGTTAGAGGTGTTGCTCAGGGTTATCCCTCGAGTGAGTCCTGAGAATTTTAGGAGAAAGTATTTAACTGTTTTTCTTTATTATAGAAAAAAAATATTAACAGATCATGAAAATGCAGTGTCAGCCAAAATCTCTCTGCCGTTTTTGTTCCTCCTTGAAATATAGCCTACATGGATACTCTGAAGTGAGAGATGCCCTTTAATCTATGATTAAAATAAACCGGCTTCCTTGGTCTTTAGATACATAGATAGAGATAAATATACTAGAGAGAGATTGGCCCTTTTTATCCTAACTAAAGGAAAAGAAAGGTTTATTCTTTTCATTAGAAATCCATTTTCTGACTTTCATGAAGACTGAACAAGGTCTCAGTCCTTACTCTTTCACTGGTGTTTTCTGGTCTAGTTCACAAATGGGTGGCTGTTGGGTGGCTGTGGGCACCCTTGAAGTTATTTATCCAACATATGTGTAAGCAAGACCAGCTTTGAGGCTCAAGACATTTATCGTTAAGGGCCATTCTCCATCCTAAAGGAGGGGCTTAAGCAGGTTGGATATATTTGGGCAATGCACTGATGTGCATTGACATCAGCACATATCACTTGTTGACTGATTTCTAAAACATTTTCAAATTATGGTAGAACATGCTTCCTGTTAATAGTTAAATGTGGGAATAGTTAAATGTACTTAATAGTTAAATGTAGTTAATTGTATATCCAGAGTTAACAAACACACCAGGACCCACTGTTGAAATATGCCAATATTTTCAATTTGTTTTTCCTTTAAGGAGATAATATAGTCAAATGACATACAAATTATTTCTCTGACTGACTTATTTCACTAAGCATTAATACACTCTAACTCCATACCTATTTATTTTCAATATCAGTTTCACTTTTTCTCTGGCCAAATGGAATTTCACTCTTTTAGAATAAAAGTGTTTGAGAATTGTGCTCTTGTGCACTAATAAAATACATAGTATTTCAATTGCAGTTCTTTTGTTCAGGTAGTAAAAATCTGCTCAAACAATGCATAAACCCTGAAATATCCATATAAATCTGTATGGCACCAGAAAAAATGGAAATAAGCATTGTTTGATTTCTAGTTAAATAAATTTGGATGTTCTGAGTTTCAAATTCATTTTAAAAAGCCCATTCATTCATTCCTTCATTCATTCATTTTTACAGCTCTAGGAGTTTCCAGTTAGACATCCAGGTTAGCCGCAGGAAGTCCCTGGTCCTGCGGTTCTCTCCACCATCTGTTGTGTCCCAATCATTCTTCCACCCGCTCCAGTTTGGTTCCAATCACTAGTCTTTCACTGAAATGTCTCTCATTCACTCTATTTGGCTAACTACATTTGTCAAATTTTAGACCTCATCTTATTTGATTCTTGGCAGTTGTCCCCATTGTTTCTTCCTACTTTGAAACACATGTCCACTGGCTTTTCCTCCTCTCTGACAATTCCTTCTACGTGTCCTTAGGAGCTTTCATTGAACTTTAAATCTTGGCTTTTTTCAGGTCTCTGTTCTAAGGTTTTGTTCCTTTCTGTATTCTCTCCCTAGAGATCTCAGCTAGAACTAATGACTTCATTTATCATTTATGGCTGATAATTCTCAAATTTAAAATCTTTAACCCAGAGCTTTTAAAATTATCTGCAGCACGTATATACAACTGGATATATCATAGGGACCTAAAATTCAACATGTTCCAAACTGAACACATGATTCTTTCTCCATCTCTATCCACCCCCAACCAAAAAGGTGTATCCTTCTCCATGGTAATGAATGGGTCCAAATTCCACCAGAAATCTCAGCCATTCTTGGCTCCTTTCTCTTCATCTCCTTGCTTAGCTAATCAAGCACTAAGTTATTTTAATTCTACCTCTAAAATAGACACCCCCCCCATCCATAGGGATACATTCTAAGACCTGTAGTGAATGCCTGAAGCCATGGCTAGTACTGTGCCCTACATATATACTATATATACCACATTTTTTCCTATATATACATACCTATGATTAAGTTTAATTTATATATTAAGCCCAGGAAGAGATTAATAATAACTAATAAAATAGGAAAATTATAGCAATATACTATAATAAAAGTTACATGAATGTGGTCTCTCTCTCTTTCAGAATATCTTATTTTATGGCACTCACCCATCTTGTGATAATGTGAGGTGATAAAAAGCCTACATGATGAGATGAGAAGTGAGGTGAGTGATGTAGGCATTGTGATGTAGCATTAGGCTACAAATGACCTTATGACCATACATCAGAAGGAGGATCATCTGATTCGTACTTACAGTTGACCTCGTGTCATTAAAACCTCAGAAAGCAGAATTGCAGATGGGGCGGGGGGACTATCGTATATCTAATTCAGTCTACTTCTTTCCATTTCCAGAGTCACTACTCTGTCCTGAGCTACCACTATATGCCACCTGGAATAGTGCCATTCTCTTATAACTAACATTCTTGATCTTTTTAAATTTTTTATTTGTGTGTGTCTGTGGGTGGGTGTGTGTGCTGCAATCAGAGTGATTTCCTTTATAAGAAGTTTATCTAATTGTGTCACTCCTGTGCTTAAAATGTTCAATGACTTGCCCAGTTTTTAACTTGGCCTACAAGACCATATAAATTCTGGTCCCTGCCTGCCTCTCCAGATTTGTCTCATGTCATGCTTTATCACACTCATTCCTACAATACTGCCTTTGCTTCAGTTCTCTCAATATGGCATGCTACTTCCAGGACCTTCTTATGTCTTCTCTTTGGCGATATGATTTCCTTTGTCTTATTCTTTAATACTTTTTAGATCACAATTGTTACTTCTCATAAAGTCCCTAATAATGCAGATTAGATCAGGTGCCTTGTTAAATGCTCTGGTTAGACCTTGTTATGGACAGAATGTTAGTGTCTTCCCAAAATTCATATGTTGAAGCCCTATCCCCCAGGGTGGCTTTATTTGGGGATGGGATCTCTAAGAAAGTAATCCAAGATTAACTTGGGTCATAAGTATGGGGCTCTGATCCCATAAGATTAGTCCATAAAGAAGAGACACCAGAGAATGCTCATGTGCTCATTCTCTCATTCACTCATTCTTGCTCTCACTCTCCTTCCAAACATACTAAAGATGGGGCCATGTGAGGACACAGTGAGCAGGTGGCCATCTGCAAGCCTGGAAGAGTGCTTTCACCAGAAATCAATCCCATTGAACCTTGATCTGAGACGTCTAGTCTGCAGAACTGTTTGAGAAAATGAATTTCTGTTGTTTAAGGCACCTAGTCTCTAGTGTTTTATTATGACAGCTTGAGGAGACTAATAAAGAGTTGTACTTTCTCATTATGGCATTCGTTGTGACTCTAAATAACAAATTATTAATTCAGTCATTTTATGACTGCCTTTTCTTTTTTTTAAATTTTTTTTTAATGTTTATTTACTTTTGAGAGAGAGAGAGAGAGAGAGAGAGAGAGAGAGACAGAGCATGAATGGGGGAGGGTCAGAGAGAGAGGGAGACACAGAATCCGAAACAGGCTCCAGGCTCTGAGCTGTCAGCACAGAGCCCGACGCGGGGCCCGAACTCACAGACCGCGAGATCATGACCTGAGCCGAAGTCGGCCGCCTAACCCACTGAGCCACCCAGGCGCCCCATGACTGCCTTTTCTTAAGGGAAGAGAGCCTGAGTGAGGGCTAGGATTGGGGTTGTCTTACTTAGCACTTGGCCCTCAGTGTCCATGGTTAATCAACAAGAAAGTATACTGATTGAATGTCCAGGAAGAAACGTTATTGAAAGGGTTAACTCTTGTGAAATGAATACTTAGAAAAGAGATCCCAGGTGTAAGATTTCCCAGTCACAGGAAGAAATAAAACACAGAAACGATGATAAAATAGCAGGTAAGACAATCATTTTTTTTTTTTTTTTGGTAGTAGGGCACTTTGGAAATTCATCAACAATTCTATCTACTGCTAAAATAAATAAATACACCAAGTTTAAAGTACAGCATGGCTTCATCATCTGTCAACAACCTTTTATCCACTCCTTTATCCTCACAGTCCTCCTACACGTACTGTTATTTTGAAATAAATATAAAATTATTGGCAGTCCCTAAATACTGTAACTTGAAGCTATGGCAACTTGAAACTATTGCTTATCTACCTTCTCTGCCTTGAATAACATCCTCCAGCTCCCTTCTATCTAATTGACAAACTCAAATAATAAGTCACTGGTTATCAACTTTGGGACATTTGGATAGGCTTCAGGATATGTCAAAACCATTTAAATTATATGCTTCTTTTGTATAAGTGCGTGAATATGTGTTTTTGTAAGATAGGGTGAGAAAAAGCTTGGAAGGTGTATGCAATAATTTGGGAATCTAAAAAATGAAGTTGGGGAAGAGGTGATTTTACTCCTCATAAATTACTAAAGTGGCCATTAAGAGGGAAGTATGGGGAGCCCTTTTTTCTTTTCCTAATGCATCACTCTTAGACAACACTGCCTAGAGTGTTACCTGGGCTTGAAGTTGTCACCATCTGCCTTCTCCCATTTTCTACACTCTATTTACTGCCTCTCCTCTTTTTGCCTTTGTAATGCTAAATATTTCAAGATTTGTCTTAGCCATTCACTGCTTTAAGCTCTTCAGAGTAGTAAAAGTTCAGTATTAATCAAATAAATAAATTTCTATCTCTGAAGCTGGAAGCTGAATGACAGTTATACTGCTAACCAGAAATTTTTAGTCAGTGGTAAAATATTGAATGATTCAAGTAGAAAGACATACATCAAAACTATTATTAGAGCTATTAGATTTAAAATATAGTTATTTAATATCAAAGACTATTCAAATGCATGCATAACAGAAAAATTTACAATGATTTGACTTCTCCTGCTAAAGGAGTTGTTCAAATTTATAAGATTTTTTTAACTTGCCATATTTTGCTGAGTTAATGCCTTTAGATTATAAAGTTGAGCTAACACATATTAGTATAAAATATTGTTAATGCATGTACAGATTTAAAATGAGTTAGCTGAACTAAATATATTCTGACTATTATTCATTTCAAATACATAATCATTTAAGGTAATGGATGCCTAGAAATAGATATATATTAGGCATGGAGATAAGCCAAGGCACCCATATTATATAAACAAAGACTTTTATTTCCTGTAGCAAGAACTTCCAACACCTATCAGGTACCCATTTCCCCCTTCTTATTAAGAGAACAGCGCCTTATTGGGGTTAGAAATGTTCCTAACCAAAACACTACATTTTCTTCATCTCTCCCGCAGGTAGTGGTGATTAATGAGACATAAACAAGGAGTTTATTGGGCAGCCTTTATAGAGCACTCATTTAAAGGGAGCTGAGTCATCTGGGAGAATGCCCTCATTTTACTCCTCATTCTTTTTCCTTCTTTCTGTTTGGAACACAAATGTGTTCAGTCAGCATCTTACAACACTAAAGCAGCCTTGGGAATGGGAGACACGTGCTAATAATGGATATGCAGGAAAAAAGTGAAGGATCCCATGGTAATGGTGACATTGTGCAGAAGTCATAATGGACCCCTGGCTCTAGATGTCTCTAAGAGCAAAAAATAAACTACCTTTTTAAGCTATTATTATTCCAGATTTCCATTGCCAGCTGAAGTGATATATTCTCCAATTAGGAATACTGCTTAATTGTAAAAAAACAAGTAACATTGGTAATCAGGGTAATGGTGAATGGTGGCTGCCTAAATCTTTTTTTTTTTTTTTAATGTTTATTTATTTTTGACAGACAGGAGAGACAGAGCATGTTCAGGGAAGGGGCAGAGAGAGAGACAGAGACACAGAATCTGAAGCAGGCTTCAGGCTTCAGCACAGAGCCCGATGCAGGGCTCGAACTCACGAGCCATCAGATCATGACCTGAACTGAAGTCAGAAGCCCAACCGATGGGGCGCCTGGGTGGCTCAGTCGGTTGAGCGTCCGACTTTGGCTCGGGTCATGATCTCACAGTCTGTGGGCTCGAGCCCATGATCTCACAGTCTGTGGGTTCGAGCCCCGCATCGGGCTCTGTGCTGACAGCTCAGAGCCTGGAGCTTGCTTTGGATTCTGTGTCTCCCTCTCTCTCTGCCCCTCCCCACTCATGCTCTCTCTCTCTCTGTCAAAAATAAACATTAAAAAAAATTAAAAAAAAAAAAAAGAAGCCCAACCGACTGAACCACCCAGGCACCCCATAAATCTTAATCTTTCACTAATCTTACCCTAAGCTCTACATATTAATAAGAAAAAGTAAATTCATACTTTTCCATGACTCCATCATGATTAGAATCAGAGAATATTTTCTTTAACTATGAAAATAAAAAATCTCTAATCAAGCTTTTCTTTTTTTTTTTTAATTTTGTTTTCAACGTTTATTTATTTTTGCGACAGAGAGAGACAGAGCATGAACGGGGGAGGGGCAGAGAGAGAGGGAGACACAGAATCAGAAACAGGCTCCAGGCTCTGAGCCATCAGCCCAGAGCCTGACGCGGGGCTCGAACTCCCGGACCGCGAGATCGTGACCTGGCTGAAGTCGGACGTTTAACCGACTGCGCCACCCAGGCGCCCCTAATCAAGCTTTTCTTGAGCTCCTACTGAAGCCTTTGCACATGAGAGATTAGAGAGGATTAAGCTAAAATCATCTTCTTCAAGAAAATGTCTACCCCAAGTGTGAAGGTGCAAAAAAAAATCCTGTAGATAAAGATATTGACTATTGTGAAGGGACTTTGGATAAGACTTGAGGAAGCAGTAGAAGTAAAGCAACATTTCATGGGGACAGAATGGTAAAAAGGAAGACAGGAGTTGTATTTGGAGACTGAGTGGTAAAAGGAAAATGAAGCAAGGGGAGAAAATCAAGGATTCTGAAAAATAAAAGAAACCCAATTCTCTCTCCCAAATACCTGCCCAAGACGCTATCCATTAAAGAAACTACATTTAACCACACTCATCATAAAGAAAGAGGTCCCAAATTAGAATCTTTTTCTTTCACTCTCAGACTTTCACTGTGTTCCTGAAGTGTAGATACATAGAAACACGTATCTGTTCAAAGCTGTTGTCAGAGGAAAGCAGAAAATAAAAACTTCTCATTTTCTCAAAAATTAAATATTAAAAAAAACCCTCTATCATAATATTCCAAACTGAATCACATATTTTCAAACATATATCTAGATACCTGTAAATAAACAAATAAATAAGTAAATAAATGCAAATAAGCCAATGGAAAAATCTTTAATCAGAAATTAAAAAAATCTAAGAACAGTAATATACAAAAGAAAATGAGAGTTGATTGAATTCAGGACAGACATAAAAGACAAACATTTTCAGAAATAGACTAAATTAAAAGGAATATAGATTAAAATGAAACTTAGTAAGGGGCAGTCAAGAAAAGGGGGAAATGTCAAAGAGATGGGAATGGGGATGAGTTAAAGAACATTTAAAAAGGCAGAGAGAAAGACAGGCAAAGAATATCTTAACAACCTGAGTCTCTGAAGGAGATAAAGCAATGAAACCCAATTGATATTTAAGACTGCGAGAAAACTTTCCAGAAAAATAGAAGACCTATACTGACATATTCAAATAGGAGTATTTGGTAAAATTTAAAATTGATCAGGGACAATAACTTCTACTCTGTTCCATCAGTCTACTTATTCATTCTTCAATAACACAAAATCTTAATTACTATATCTTCATAATAAGCACTAAGATCTGGTAATATGACTATTTTGTATAGTTCATTGTCTTTGCTATCTTATGCCTTTATGCATTCCCATATAAATTTTTGAGTTGGCCTTTCAATTTCCGCAGCAAAACTTGTTCGAGTTTTATTGGGATGTCATTAAATTTATACACCAGTTTGGTGAGAATGAGCACGCAATATTGAGCCTTCCAAACCACAAATATGGTGTATTCTTTTAATTACTCTCAAAAATATTTTATGCTTTTCAGTGAATGGAGTTTTTTTTTAAATTTCTATGTTTTAAAAATAAATATATAATGAGATTTTAAGTACTTTTCTCTTTAAAATGAAATAGATTAGAAGGCTCTGAGTACATAATGATAGAGAATGTATGGAAATTAGTGAAGACAAAGTGAGTATATTCATGATCTGTTTCTTCCTTGAGTATAAAATTCAAGAATTTTAAACATCAACATCAAGAATGTAACTTTTTTCCAACCTAAATTTAAATGTATACTTCACATATTTTTTAATTTCTAATACTAAACATGATAAAATGTATAAAAATCCTATGTTGAAATTTATTAGTAAATCATTTTTCGTTATATAATTAAAATAATGTTCCATTACATTGTTTGTAAAATGCAACATATCAAAATTTGTATTCCTGTATAATAAATCTTTTAAAACTTATAAAAATTTCCTAGGGCTGCCCTAACAAAATAACATAAATCACAGGGTCTACAGAAATTCATGTTCTCACAGTTCAGGAGGATGGAAGTCTGAGATCAAGGTGTCCTTAGGGTTGGTTCCTTTTGAGAGCTGTAAAGGAGAATCTGTTCCATGCCTCTCCCCTAGCTTCTGTTAGTTTGCTGGCATGCTTACTGTTCTTTGGCTTGTAGGTGGATCACCCTAATCTCTACCTTCATGCTCACATGGCTATCCCCTTTTTTAGTAAAAAAAAAAAAAAAAAAAGTCATATTCAATGAGGGACCCACCCTATGCTAGTATGACTTCATCTTAACTAATTACATCTTCAGTGACCCTATTTCCAAATGAAAGTCACATCCTGAGGTCCTGGGGTAAGGACATCAACATACGGATTTGGGGGGACACAATTCATCTCCTAAAAGGGTTACTTCTGTATTGCGAATATTCTTTAAATGGTTATTTTAAGTATTTATTTAAACTCACACTTTATTGTATAACATGCAAAAAAAATTGAAACTAGAGTCTATAAAATCTCCAGGGAGAGATCAAGAAATTTACACTTAAGTCAAATAATGTTAGGAAATACTTGCCTGTATGAAAATAAATTACCCTTTTTTTTTCCTCTTCACTCAAAAGCTTACATTTTCCCATGATGGAATAGAAATGTACCTACTTTATAATCTATCCCATTTTACTTTATACTTCTGTTGAATATCTTTGTTTTCCTTCTTAGATGGTAAATTTTGGAAGTTGATTATGCACACTTTTAATTTCAGGTCAGTACGCTGCATATAGTAGGTATTCAATAATTATTTCATCAATCAATAAATGAATGTCTAAAAGTAATGGTATCAAAATAGAATTGAATAAACTTCCCACTGCTATCATTGCATTTTTCTCAAACACCATTTATTTCATTCGAGTAAACATTCTTTGAGTGGTGTCTTTTATTTCCAGTGATTGCACAAAGTTTGTTAAGTGGATATGTAGGAATCATTGCACCTTCAACTGTATTATACTCCAGGGTGAAATGTGGCATCTGCTCTACAGTGCACACGACATAGCCCTGGATCGATTCCGTCACCCAGGAGGAACATCAAGTCTGACTGAAAGCCTAGTGGCTCAGATTTAGGACAGTCAAAATATAATTACCCCAAGATAAATTTGACCAGGAAAGTAGAATTAAGCAATTTTGCCTAGAAACCCATTGACTTTTTTGGAATAAAAGTAAAAATCCCCTAGGCAGTTAGTAGAGTATAATCAACATGCCACATAGTGACACAGAAAATATTCCTAGAGCTTTAGATTTTATAAGACATTTGAGGTTGTATACTGTTTTAAAAGATATCTTTTAAAACCGAATTTTTTTCAGTGTTTCAATTTCAATGGAAGAGAAGTGGAAATAAGTGTATTTTTCATCCCATTTAGTATCTAGGAGTTAAGATTGTCTTATGATCTTTTTACAAATATGGTAGTTAAGTAGTATGCAATATTTCATGTTTATATTTTTAGCAATATAACTATATCAAATTATCACACTTATTTAGGGAAGAGGCCAATGAACTTATGTGACAGTAAGCTTTCCCTAATTCTAGGTCAAAAAATAAAAACACTTTGGTGTAGTGATTCTTAAAACTTCAAAACTAAATATTCCAAAAGAAAGGGATAATATAAATGCCCTAGCACAACAAAAGGAATCAGGCAAACAACTTTAAGTTCATAGCTTTTATATTATCAAATTTATGAAAATTTTATATGCCATAATAAAGTTTTGTTTTAATATCAAAATAAAATACATTTTTCTAATTTTACTAAAATTATAGGATAAGAAGCTATACTTATTTACTTTGTGAATTTGAAGACATTAGTGTGTGTTCTGTAGAATGAGTACAAGTTGAAGTACAAGTTGAAGTCATCCTGAGTTTTAAAAGTCACATCAGACATTTTCCAGAACTTTAGAGGCATAAGCTTTTTGCTTACTGAGGGTGAAGACAGGTGGATTCTCACCCCACAATTTAAATTGTTATTTTTTATTTGACATTTTTGGCAGAAAGTTATGGTTTATCTGAAAAATAGTCTATTTTTCCCACTTTGTTGTTTCTTTTAGTTGTTTTTTTTTTAAAAATACAGATATTTTAAATTATTTTATGGTCGAATCACTGACTTCATTCTTAAAGGAAAGTCCTTTCTTATTCAAATAAAATGAATAGTATTTTATATATATATATGTGATTTTTTTTCACTGAAATTATACAAAGTATTTTCTCCGACCAGATAATTTCCAAAATGTGCTATTCCATTCTGGCATCTTTTGATCATCTTATTTGAGATGTACCTGTTTTTATATATAACAAATGATTTTCAGTTGTATCCTGGTGCTTTGGGTATTATGTTATAAAATTCAGACCCTTATTTAAATTTTAAATTTTAGCAGACATTCACTCTATTTTTAAATTGATTATTAAAGTAGAGTTGACATAAAATGTTATCTTAGTTTTAGGTGTACAACATAGTAATTAGAGTGTTATATATATTACTCAAAGTTCATTCACTGTGGTAAGTGTAGCCACAGCCTGCCACCATAAAATACTGTTATAACATTATTGACTGTATTCCCTGTGCTGTACCTTTAATCTTTGTGATCTATATATTTTTTTAACTAGAAGTGTGTACCTCTTAATCCCCTTAACCTATTTCACCCATTCCCCTAACCCCCTCCCCTCTGGTAACAACCAGTTCTCTGTGTTTGAGTCTGGGTTTTTTGTTTGTTTGCCCATTTGTTCTTTAGCTTCCACATATAAGTGAAATTATATGGTATATATCTTTCTCTTACTTCATTTAGCATAATACCCTCATGGTCCATCTTTACTCTTGCAAATGGCAAGATCTCACTCTTTTTGATGGCTGAGTAATATTTAATTGTGTAAAATAAATTCAAAATGGATGAAAGACCTGAATGTGAGACAGGAAACCATCAAAATCCTAGAGGAGAACACAGGCAGCAACCTTGTCGACATTGGCTGTAGCACCTTCTTACTAGATATGTCTCCTGGGACCAGAGAAACAAAAGCAAACACCAGCTATTGGGACTTCATTAAGATAAAAAGCTTCTGCAGAGTGAAGGAAACACTTAACAAAACTAAAAAGCAACTTTCAGCATGGGAGAAGATATTTCTAAATGACATATCTGATAAAAGGTTAGTATCCAAAATATGTAAAGAACTTATCAAACTCAACATCCAATAAACAAATAATCTAGTTAAGAAATGGGCAGAAGACATGGATAGACATTTTTCCAAAGAAGACATCCAGATGGCCGACAGATGCATGAAAAGATACTCAACATCACTTATCATCAGGGAAATACAAATCAAAACTACAGTGAGATATCAGAATGGCTAAAATTAGTAACAAAGGAAACAACTGGTGTTGGAAAGGATGCAGAAGATGGGGAATTCTCTTACACTGTTGGTGGAAATGCAAACTGGTGCAGCCACTCTGGAGAGCAGCATGGAGGACCCTCAAAAAGGAACCCTGTGATCCAGCAATTGCACTATTAGATATTTACCCAAAGGATACAAAAATACTGATTCGAAAGGACACATGCACCCCAATGTTTAAAGCAGCATTATCAACAATAGCCAAATTATGGAAAGAGCCCAAATGTTGATTGACTGATGAATGGATAAAGAAAAAGTGGTGTGTGTATATGTATACATACATACAATGGAATATTACTCAACAGTCAAAAATAATGAAATGTTGTAATTTGCTATGACATGTATGGAGCTAGACTATATTATGCTAAACAAAATAAATCAGTCAGAGACAGACATATACAATATGATTTCACTCATATGTGGAATTTTAAAAATGAAACAGATGAATATGGCGGGGAGAGAAAGAAAGGCTAACCAAGAAATAGACTCTTAACTATAGAGAACACACTGAGGATTGCTGGAGGGGAGGTGGATGGGGGGATGGGTTAAATGGGTGATGGTATTAAGGAGGGCACTTGTGATAAGCACTGGGTATTGTACATAAGTGATGAATCACTAAATTCCACTCCTGAACTAATATTACACTATATGTTAACTAAGTGGAATTTAAATAAAAACTTGAAATAAACAATAAAAAAATAATAATAAAATAAATTCCACTAGGCATATATACCACATCTTCTTTATCCATTCATCTATTAATGGACACTTAGGATGCTTCCATATCTTGGCTATTGTAAATAATGCTGCAATAAACATAGGGGTGCATAGGGGTATCTTTTTAAATTGATATTTTTGTTTTCTTTGAGTAAATTCCCAGTGGTAAAATTACTGGATCATATGGTATTTCTATTTTTAAGTTTTTGAGAAAACTCCATGCTGTTTTCCACAATGGAGACACCAATTTACATTCCCACCAACAATGCATGAGGGTTCCCTTGTCTCTACATCCTTGCCAACGCTTCTTATTACTTGCATTTTTGATACTAGCTATATGATACTGGTCATATGTCTTTTTTGGAAAAATAGTCATGTCCTCTGCCTATTTTTTAATTGGATTTTTTTTGGCATTGAGTTGTATGAGTTCTTTATAAATTTTGATACTACTCTTTTATCAGATATGCCACTTGCAAATATCTTTTCTCATTTAGTAGGTTGCTTTTTCATTTGTTGATGGTTTCCTTTGCTGTACAAAAGCTTTTAAATTTGGTATGGTCTCAATAGTTTCATTTTTTAAATATTTTTTAAAAGTTTATTTTTGAGAGGCAGAGAGAGAGACAGATAATAAGCAGGGAAGGGACAGAGAGAGAGGGAGACATAGAATCTGAAGAGCTCCAGGCTCTAAGCTGTTCAGCACAGAGCCTGATGCAGGGCTTGAACCCACAAACCGTGAAATCATGACCTGAGCCAAAGTCAGTTGCTTAACCAACTGAGCCACCCAGGCACCCCTCAGTAGTTTAATTTTGCTTTTGATTGCTTTGCCTAAAGAGATGTATCCATAAATATATTGCTAAAGCCGATGTCCAAGAGATTAGTGCCTATGTTTTTTTTTTTTTTTAGGAGAGTTTTAAATATTTAAATATACCATGCCTTAAATCCTTCTGTTTTTCTAAAGATTGTCCTCATTTATAAGGTGAGAAAGTACCACCAAGAAGCACAGTGTAAATCCGAGGATTGGGGGAATAATAAAAGACCTCTGGGCTGCTAAATTACATTTTCTAGGAAAGAGAGATTGAAAAAACCTAAGCACTGAGTGTAGTCATTCATTATTCCAGGATGTTCCCTAAGATTCCAGAACAAGAGCTAAAAGGAATATACTTTTCAACATGCCAATTTCTTGGGATAATTTATGCCGAATCTTTTTGGAATTGGATTCCCAAGGAATTTAGGCCCACTGCATTAAGACCATTCCTTTGTCTCACTTAAAAGGCCCTCCAGCCCTAATATACCTCCATAGACTCCCTTACACCATCAGATATTTCTACTCAAAATAGATTACTCAATGCCCCACCTGCACATAAACTTTACATTTTACCTCTTTCATCCTTTTAGTTATATTATTCCTTTGCTTGGTATATTTTCTAATCAGCTTGGAATAACTCTTTGTCCAGCTCTTTACAACTCTACCAGTTAAAAATCCCCTATTCAAGGCAGAGTTCACAATGCTATATTTTTCACAACGTTACGTTCTTGATTCCACAAACAGGGTGTGTTATTTTCCTCCCTAAAAGCCACGTGCAAGTGTTATTATCTGTCTTCATACAAGTATTTGTTTTTTTTAAATAATAATTATATTTTTGATGTTTCCATTTCCCTTTTTAGCCTTTTAAGGTTAGAGAAAATATTTTCTTAATATTTCTGCCTCCACACAATACAATATTTTGTACATGCTTGGAATTACAGCTTAAATTTCTTGAATTGGACTCTATTTTCATAAAGTTCTAGCAAATTCTAAGTATAATGACAGAAAATAAAAAATCAGTGGTTACCTGGTATGGAAGTTGGTGGGGAAATGGGAGAGGTGGTCGAAGAGGGGTATGACAGAGGGATTACCACCGGATGGGAGGAAATTTTTAGAAATGATGGATATATTCACTATCTTAGCTTTGTACTTGGCTTCATGAGTGTATATGTAGGTAAAAACTTATCACTTAAATATGTTTGTTTATTATTGATTCTACTTCAGTAAAACTGTTTACAAAACTGATGTTTGTGCAATAAAGAAAATAGAGTATTTTGTGAAGGAATATCAGGGCAATCAGGAAAGGCTCTTCTTGGGGATAGCAATGAAGTCTAATCCTAATGAGTGAGAAAGAACTACACTCATGGAATTCTGGGAAAATATTTTTCCGAATAGAGGGATTTATCCAGATAGAGGGAACCGCTGCAGAATTGTAAAGAACTTAAGAGTATTGATGAAAATAAAAGGAACAGAGATAGGAATGGGACAGTAGCAAGAAATGAGGTTGTAATGGTGGGCAGGGGCTCCTCAAGATAGAGAGTTTGTATTTTATTTGAAATAAAAAGGGAAGTTACTAAATGCTTTCTAAAGAACTTTATGCAGGACCTTGCATTGGCATCATCTAATGTAAATGTATATATTTTAAAGATTCTCACTCTGAGATATGTGGTCAATAAATCCATGTGTCTGTGTGTACATGGGGACAGGAGTGTGAGAATTATGGTGGGAATTAAAGTAGAAGTAAAGAAGGAAGTAAAGAAGAAAGACCAACTGTCCTAGGGAGGTGGGAGACTCTGGGCTGGGCTGAGGTGATAGAAGTCCAAATGGGGAACTGTGAATCAGTTCCTGATATACTTTAAAGATAGAAGTCAAGGTGTTTGTAAGTGGTTTAATAAGTATGGAATCAGAAGAATAAAGCATTATGATTAAGTTTTTTGCTCTAAAAAACTAGATGAAAAGAGGTTACTGAGCTGGAGAAGGCTGCAGGAGGTAGTGGTTTCTTGTGGGAAAATCAGAATTCTGATTTGGAGATGTAATGTTTCAAAGACTTGTGAAGTGTTCGGGTGGAGATGTTAAAGAGTGGGAATTACAAACCAGGTTTCGATTGGAGATAAAGTGCAGTTAGATTAAATCACACATATGCGGGCACCTGGGTGGCTTAGTTGGTTAATCATCTGACTTCAGCTAAGGTCATGATCTCATGGTTCATGAATTCCAGCCCCTCGTTGGCCTCTGTGCCGACAGCTCAGAGCCTGGAGCCGCTTCGGATTCTGTGTCTCTGTCTCTGCTCCTTCCCCACTTGAGCTCTCTCTCTAAAATAAATAAATATTACAAAAATAAAACACACACATACATACATACCAATTTAATAGTTAGAATAATTCCCCCTTCAACTCACTGGGAATATACCCCAGGATAAGTGTGAGCCTACAGAGGTGAGTTCAGTGGTTCTTGAACCATCTTAGTCCCTACATACCTCTCACAGTGTAGTCATCTTGCCAGAGTTTAAGGTCTCAGTTTCTTTGATTTAACATACATCCTAAATACATCCTAGATGATTTATTTGGTTATCAAAGAAACAGTAATCTCTGCCTATTCTGGAGGATTAAAAGGTGGTAGGTTGTTGTCTAAGAAGGTGGCTTCCCAAAGGAAACATTAGGGTAATTTTGACCATCAATGATTTGAGTCTTATTCTCTGACTTTCCAAAAAACTAAAAGGCATGTAAATGGATATTCAGTATGTAGACAGTATTTAAGGCCAATGGAATGAATGGGATTATTTGGGAGAAAGAGAAAAGACATCCTCAATTTAGCCATAGCAAATTCTATCATTTAGAAATTCAGAAAATCTGGTACAGAAAGGACTAGCAACAATGACAGAGGTAGGCCAAGGAATAGGACAAAAACAGAGTGCATGGTGTTGGAAACCCAAGAGAAAAAGATTATGAGAAGTCATCAACTGTGTCAGATGTTGCTGGAAGTTGAGTAATGTGAAAGATAGACTATGTCATATTCTTTGTTATACTCTGTGCCCAGCACAGAGACTGGCACTCAGGAGGTGCTCAGAAAATATTTGTTATTTACGTGCTATAACATCCCATCATATACTCCATGAGTGAATATGACGAACCATGGTTTATTATTGTAGGAATTTTTGTGCTATCTGCCTTACTAAAATATGAAAAACTTCATGTAGTTACCTATAAAACACTGTATCTGAAACTACTATGACAAAGTACATGGGTTCGGGGGATTTAATTGCACCATGAATGACAGTCCAAATAATCTAATCATTATAATTAATGACTGCATTTTTATTAGGTTCTAACTAGTCCCTTTACTCTATGATTTAGGAAGCTATTTGCTGATACACATTAAAAAAAAAGGCAGAGCTGATGTTGAGGCATAAGGTGGGAACTAATCAGTTCCCCAATCAATTGGATGAATGCTAAGGGCTGAACTATGTGTAATCTAATTTCAGAAGAGCTGCAAGTACAAGGCAGGTATTTATGTATCCTCTAGAAATATTTCAAAAATGTTGATATTTCTGCTGGTGAGATCTATTTGTAGAAATATTCCATTTTGAATAGTCTGGTAGGATTTTAATGTATTTCAGTTGTATCAGAAAAGGGAAAACACATACTAAATATAGCTTCAGTTATTTAAACACACACACACACACACACACACACACACACACACACACACACTCACACTAAAACAAAATCCAAAATCACCTTCCTAGGCCAGAATAATTGATCTTTCTATAAGGTAATTCCGTAAGGGCATCTTCCTGAGTATTTCTCTTGATTTATGACTTCTTTTCTATTAAAGCTTTTTCAAGCAGGACCAATCTGCCTGCTGAATGATTGACAGAGTTTAAACCCCTGCTAAGACATCAGGCTCAAAAGGTTCTAAAATTGTGATAGATCACAGAAAGAAGTTGTTACAAAGGAATTTAAAAATATAAGCCAATAAGCTAGACCTGAGTAAAATGTAGGTTCTATCCATTATAATTTTCTGAGTTTGGAGCAGTGTTTCTTCTTTCTGGCTTTGGAACTATAGATACCTAGTTCTTAGATATAAACAGTTTTATTCCTTATTTGTATCAAAGGAATTTAATATCTAACGATACCTGTTTTACATAGATCTTAGATTGAGAGCTTTAAATTTTAATTTTGTTTTTATTTTTATTGAATAAATTTGATGCACAACATTGTTTAAGATGTATAACATGTTACTTTGCTACACTTATATATTGTAATATGATTGCTGATATAGCAATATTTATCACATTGCATAATTTAGTACAATATTATTTTCTATATTCATTATACTGTGTATTCCATCTCTATGGCTTATTTATGACTCTTTACAAGTTTTTACCCTTAAACGTTCTCATATCCTTCCCCCTACCCCCCACAAGTCCCCTGGTAACCACCACTTTACTTTCTGTTCTTTACAGGTTGAACTTTTTAAAATTCCACATATAAGTGATACTATACAGTATTTGTCTTTCTCAGACTTATCTTGCTTACTTAGCACAATGTGCTTGAGGTCCATGTTGTTGCAGATGAGAGGATATCTTCCCTTCTCGTGGCTGATATCCCATTGTATATACATACCACAACTTTTTAATTTATTAATCTGTTGAACATCTGGGTTGTTTCCATATGTTGGCTATTGTGTATATTGCTGTGATAAACATGGGAGTGCACATATCTTGTCAAAACCCTGCTTTCATTTTCCTTGGGCATATACCCAGGAGTGGAATTGCTGGATAATATAGTAGATCTACCTTTAATTTTTTGAGTAACCTCTATATTGTTTTTCCATAGTGGTTGAATTAATACCCATTCCCACCAACAATGTATATAAGGGTCCCCTTTTCACCACATCCTCACTAGAATCTGTTGTCTCTGCTTGAGTATAGCCATTTCAACAGATGTGAGGTGATACATTATTATGGTTTTGATTTGTATTTCCCTGATGATTAGTGACATTGAGCATCTTTTCATGTGTCTGTTGGCCTTTTTGATGTCCTCTTGGAGAAATGTCTATTTAATTCTTCCGCCCATTTTTAAATCAGATTGTTTTTTGTTTTTTGTTTTTTGTTTTATTAATGAGTTGACTGAGTTCTTTATGTATTTTGGATATTAACCCTTATCTTATATGTGATTTGAAAAAATTTTCTCCCATTCCATAATTTTTATTTTTATTTTGTTAATTGTTTCTTTTGCTGTGCAGAAGATTTTGCGTTTGAGGTGGTATCATTTGTTGATTTTTATCTTTGTTGCTTGTGCTTTTGGCATCATGCATCTAAAATTACTGCCAAGACCAATATCAATAAACTTTTTTCTTATTTTTCTTGTAGGTATTTTATGGTGTCAGGTCTTAAGCTTAAGTCTTTGATTCATTTTGAGTTAGCATTTTGTGAGTGGTGTTGAGATAGAGTCCACTTTCATTGTTCCATATGTGTTTCTCCAGTTTTCCCAGCACTATTTGTTGAAGAGACTATCCTTTCCCCATTGGGTATTCCTGGCTCCTTTGTTGAATATTAGTTAACTGTGTATGCTGTGGGTTAATTCTGGGTTCTCTATTCCATTGGTCAATGTGTTTATATGTGTGCCCGTACTATACTCTTTTTATTACTATGGCTTTGTATATAGTTTGAAATCTGGAAGTGCTTTGTTCTTTTTTCTCAAGATTGCTTTGGCTATTTGGGTCTTTTGTTCACACAAATTTCAGGGTTGTTTATTTTTTTGAATAATGCCTTTGGTATTTTGGTGGCGATTGCATTGAATCTGTAATTGCTTTAGGTAGTATGGCCATTGTATATTAATTCTTCTGATCCATGAACATGGGATGTCTTTCCATTTGTCTTCAATTTCTTTCAGCGAAGTTTTGTAGTTTTGATTGTACAGATCTTTTCTTCCCTTAGTTAAATTTATTTCTAAGTATTTTATTGTTTTCAATGTTGTTGCAAATCAGATAGTTTTATTTTTTCGGATACTTCATAGTCATTAGTGTGAAGAAATGCAAGTGATTTCTGTATGTTGATTTTGCCACTTTATTGAAACTGTTGATTAATTACAACAGTTTTTTGACTGATTCTCTGGGCTTTTCTACATATGGGATTATATCATCAGCAAATAATGATAGTTTAAGTCTTTCTTTCTGAATTGGATGATTTTATTTTTTGGTTTTTACCTATTTGCTCTGGTGAGGACTTCTAGTGCCAATTTGAATAGGAATGGTGAGATTGGGTATCCTTGCTTTTTGTTTTTGATTTTAGGGGAAACACTTTTAATTTCTCTCCATTGAGTGTAATGTTAGCTGTGGATTTGTCATATATGGCCTTTATTGTGTTGAGGTACCTTCCTTCTGTATCCAATGTTTTAAATATTTTTATCATGAAAGAATGTTATATTTTATCAAATGTTTTTTTTGCATCCATTGAGATGATCATATATGATTTTTATCTTTTATTTTATTGTTCTGGTGTACTACATTTATGGATTTGTGTATATTGAACCTCTCTTGCATCTGAAGCATCAATCTCACTTGGTCATGGTGTGTAATTCCTTTGATGTGTTCTTGAGTTAGGTTTGCTAATATTTTGTTGAGAATTTTGCATCTGTATTCATCAGGGATATTGGTCTACAGTTTTATTTTCTTGTGGTATACCTTATTTGGTATCAAAGTAATGCATCATGGAATGAGTTTAGAAATGTTCTCTTCTCCTCTATAGTTTGGAAGAGTTTGAAGAGAATTGGCATTAATTTCCTCTTTAAATGTTTGGTATAATTCTCCAGTTAAACCACTTGTTCCTGTAGTTTTCTTTACTGGGAGTTTTTTGATTACTAATTCAATCTCTTTACCCGTTACTGGTCTGTTCAGATTTTCTGTTTATTTCTGGTTCAGCTTTAGTAGGTAATGTGTTTCTAGAAATGTATCCATTTCTTCTAGGTAATTGTTCATATCATTCTTTTATTATTTATATATTTCTGTAGTATCAGTTGTAATGTCTCCGCTTTCATTTCTAATTTTATTTGAGCATTCTCTTTTTGTAGTCAGTCTGGCTAAAGATTTGTCAGTTTTGTTTATCCTTTGGAAAAACCATCTCTTAGTTTCAATGATCCTTTCTATTCTTCTAGTCTCTATTTCATTTATTTATGTTCTGATCCTTATTATTTCCTATTATTTTCTTTTGGGACTAATTTGTTCTTCTAACTCCTGAGGTGTTAAGTTAGATTGTTTATTTGAGATATTTCTAGTTTCTTAATATACGTGTTTATTGCTTTAAACTTTCTTCTCTGAAATGCCTTTGCTGCATCCCACAATATTTGGTATGTTTGTTTTCTTTTTCTTTTGTTTTGAGGTAATTGTTATTTCCTTTTCCATTTCTTCTTTTATTCAGTGATTGTTTAGAAGTGTGTTGTTTAGTTTACACAAATCTGTAGACCTTATTACTTTCCTCTTGATTTCTAGTTTCATACCATTGTCAAAGAAGATCGTTGGTGTGATTTCAGTCTTCTTAAATTTGCTAAGATTTGTTTTGTGGCCTATCATATGATTTATCCTAGAGAGTGTTTCATGTGCACTTGATAAGAATGTAATATTCTGCTGTTGGATGGAATGTTCTATATATGCATTTTAAGTACATTTATTCTAAAGTGTGTTTCAATTACAATGTTTCCTTGTTGATTTTCTGTCTGGATTATCTTTCCATTGCTGATGGTGGGATAGTGAAATTCTCTACAATCATCACATTGGTACTGTCTATTTCTCCCTTAAGATCTGTTATTAATTACTCAATATATTTTGGTGCTCCGGTGTTGGGAATGTATATATTTACAATTGTTATATCTTCTTGATGTATTGACTCCTTTATCCTTATATAATGACCTTTGTTGTCTCTTGTTACTCTTTTTGGCTTGAAGTCTTTTGACTAAGTATGGCTACACTCACCTTCTTTTCATTTCTATTTTCTTGGAATATCACCTTTCATCCTGAAGACAGTATATAGTTGGGTCTTGCTCATTCTTTTAAATTATCCAGCTGCTCTATGTTTTGGATTTTTAAATTCAGTCCATATACACTTAGGGTGATGAGTGATATGTAAGTGTTTACTACTGCCACTTTTTCTTTTGCCTTCTGGTTATTTTCTCCATTCTTTTTCTTTCTGTTTCTGTCTACCTGTGTAAGTTGGTGTTTCTCTATGGTGATTTTCTCAGTCTCCTCTTTTTTTTTTTTTATGTTTTGTGTCTGCTCTGGAATTTTGCTTTGTGGTTACCGAGAGGTTTAGGTAAAACATCATATATATAAAATAGGTGTTTTTTTCTGCTGATATTATCTTCATTTACCTATAAGTTTCCATCTTTTTAGTCTTCTTTTATATTTTTATTATCACAAATAATCTTTTTATGTTGTGATTTTGTTAAGCAAGTTGTAGTAGCTATGGTTATTTTCAAAGCTCTCCTCCTTTAGTCCTTATGCTACAGTTGAGTTAAGTATACTATTTTAAAAAGTTACAGTATTCTAATTTTGACCAAATATTGATAACCTTCATCAGAGTTTTGTGCATTTTTGTCTTTTTTTTTCAGCCTGAAAAACGTCTTTCAGCATTTCTTGTAAGTCAGGTCTAGTGGTGGTGAACTTCCTCAGCTTTTTATTTGTGGGAAAGCCTTTATATCTCCTCCATATCTGAAGGATAACTTTGCCAAATAGTGTATTCTAGGATGGCAGTTTTTAATCTTTCAATATTTTGAGTGTGTTATTCCACTCTGTTCTGGCCCACAGAGTTTCTGCTGAGAAATCTTCTGATAGCCTAATGGGGGTACTTTTGTAGGTTATTGTCCCCCCATCCCCATCCTGACTGCCTTGAAAGTTCTTTGTCTTTGACTTTTGACAGCTTTAATACAATGTGTCTTGGAGGGTTTTTGTGTGTGTGTGTGTGTGTGTGTGTGTGTGTGTGTGTTGAGATAATAAGGTGTTCTTTTAGTTTCATAGATGTGTGTATAATAAGGTGTTCTTTTAGTTTCATAGATGTGCGTATACAGTTATTTCCCCAGGTTTGGGAAGTTCTTAGTTATTATTTCTTTAAACACACTCTTTGCTCTATTCTTCCTCTCTTCTTCTGGGATACCCATTATTCTTAGGTTTAGTTTCTTAATGGAGTCAGATAGGAAGTTCTCAGAGGATTTGTTCACTTTTTAAAAGGCTTAGTCTCTCTCCTCTCCCACCTGAATTATTTCTATATTTCTATCTTTAAACTCACTAATTCTCTCTTTCATATGATCTGCTCTAATTCTAATGCATTCAAATGCATTCTTTATCTCATTTATTGAATTCTGCAGCTACAGAATTTGCTTCTTTTAAAGAACGTCAGCCTCTTTGGTAAAATACTCCCTTTTTTTGGTTAATTTTATTCCTGAGATTACTGTAGTGTCTTTCAGATTTTTTTTTTTTTTTTTTTGTAGCTCATTGAATTTTTCATGATAACTATTTTAACTTCTTTATCAGGTAGCTTTATTCCTTGTCTTTGGGTTCTGTCGCTAGAAAATTGCCATTTTCTTTCTGTGATACCTTATTACCATGATTTTTCAGTGTTTGATGTGAAGTGCCTCTGACACCAGGTTTGAATTAGCCAACACTTGCTTATTCGGGCAGGGTTTTGTTAACTTTGATTCTAATGGTCAACGGATCAGTAGTTAGGAGCCTTCCTTTTGTTTTCCAGAAGGTGGCGCTATAGCACAAGTTTTGGTTTCTCTTACTGGCGCTGACTCCCCGCTAAATTTGGGAGTACTGCATATTTAAAACACAAAAATAAACAAACAAAAGCAAAGAGTGTTGGCATTCATGGGCGGTTTTCTGTATCTCAGTGAAGACTGAAGAAGATGCTTTCCTTTAGTTTCTGTCTGGCTACTTCCCTGTCCTTTTTCTCCCCAAAGTGACTGCAGTCTCTCTTCAGAGAGAGCAACTGGTCTCCCCAGCTGCAGTGTATGGTTGGCCCACCCTCACTTACCGCCTTCACTCTCCACCTTCTCAGCCAGAAAGGTTGTGTAGGCTCATTGTCAGACTAGCCACCACCTTCTCTGCCATCAACGCCTCTGTTGCTGCCTGCTAGCTCAAGTGGCACTTCCCTCACTCCCCTGGGTTCCTCCCAGTCTTATCCACTCACTTTTTAATTTAAAGTTTATTTATATATTTGGAGAGAGACAGAGAGAACATTAGTGGGGGAGGGGCCGAGAGAAAGGGAGAAAGCATTCCAAGTAGGCTCCTTGCTGTCAGTGTAGAGCCTGTGCAAGGCTCAGTCTCACCAACTGTGGGATCATGCCCTGAGCTAAAATCAAGAGTCTTCACGCTTAACCGACTGAGCCACTCAGGTGCCCCCACTCACTTTTGTGTCCACAGATGGATGGATCTCTTCGGTGTCCTGGTCCACTGTGCTGGAGGAGGTGGTGCTTTTTTTTTTTTTTTTTCCTGTTTCTGTCGTGGATGTCTGATTAGTTGTGAATTAAAGAAGAAAAAAAGGACTCATGCTACCATCACTCCCTAGATTTTAATTTTATATATGCTTAATTATTTTTTTAGCTTTATGAAGATATTTATTACTTTGATTAAGCATTTTCTATATTATATGTAGAGAAGGTAGCTGAATAGAATTGAAGAGATTTTGAAAAGAATAAAATTAGCTAAGTGAGGCCAAGATTTTAGTCACCGAAAGTACTACATTTCCAATGACTTCAATCTGATTATTGAACTATTAATAAGCATAATAAAGGAGATAGTGTAAACAAAATTAATATTGAAGAGTATTATAATATAGTTATTATTAAACATAAATGAATTCCCCTAACGTGGAAAATTTGTTGTTTAAAAAAAAGTAGCAGTTAATGCATAGATAATGAAATTCTATGAATTGTTATTTTGTGTCAGTTTTGTGGAATATGTATTATTAATCACTCAAAAAGAGTTCACTTTTCATTATTTTTTAGAGGTGTTGAATTCCTGAGAAAATGCTAAAACTCAGAAATAGTTTTTATAGCTATACTTATGTGTTTTTCACAAGTACATGCAAGCCCCATTATCTGGACCACATGAAAATTAGTCGAATCATTTTGTCTTATTAGATAAGAGGGAGGATATCTAAAGTAAAATAGTTTAGAACATTGAATAGCTTTGGAATAAATTAGTTTTTGTTCACTATCTAGCTGTGTCGTAAGGACATTGCAATTTTCATTCAGAGAAAAAAACTTTCCATGTATAAGGCTAATATCTAGTTCTAGACCATTACAGGAATCAGTGAAATAGGGAAGAGGATATCAATGTCCGATCTAGTGTCATAATTTATGTGGGTTTGAGTATAAAGCATTTTGGATCTTTACCAATAGACTGGTGGTAGCGCCAGGAATATTTTGAGCTCAGTTTGAACCAGTTAGCTTAGTGGGAGTCCCCAAAGTTTATAGCCGAATCACAGTGTCCAAGGAGGCATAGTATACCTAGACCCATTTCAGGCTGCTGATGTAAGCAAGAGGGATACTGTATAGGCAGCAGAATACCCCAGGTAGTTGTTTTACTGTCACGCAGAGTTTGGTTTATGCAAGGAGGTTGATAGCTGGGTTGAAGTGAAGCCCCCAAGCAGTGGTTGGAGGTGCAACTGTAAGGTTTAACTTCTTAGGAGATGGGATTGGAAATGAATGGTTGGGCAGATTTTCATGGTCCCAATTATGTTAGACCAGGGTAAGGGAAATGAGGCAAGCATGCAATTACACCAAAATAGTACAAGTAGAATGAGGGGAGTAGGGTACAGGATTGTATCCACTAGGTACGTTTCCAGGGCCTTGCTAGACCCACTCAAGGTTGGGGGCAGGAAAGGAGTTTCGGATTCTGGCTGTGGATGGTTTGGGACTCCAAATGTGCTATATTGGGTTAGTATGGATTAGGCCTTGAACATCTGTTTCAGCAACTGACTAGGGCAAGAGAATTTTGAGGAGCACTTCACTATTATAATATGTTTAATAACACCCTATGTCTGGATCTCAGAGGGGCCTAAATATAGGAAGGGATGGTATGGCTCCAGTTTCAAAGGATAGAGGGAATGTAGGGAGAAGGATCCCTACACAGGCCCATACATGGGAGATTGTAGGCAGTGATGGTTCACACTCTAATTAGCAGAATTCATATTTTCCTGAAAGAGTGAGTATAGTGTGGATAGTGTGTTCAGGTGTAGAATAGGAAGGATTGAGGGAAGTCCTTAGCTCTCCCGTTGCTCTGTGGATTGGTGGTAACTAGTTACTACACAAAACTGAGAAACAGCAGTATAGTGACTCAGAATCACGTTCCCGACTCAAAAGTCAGAAACGCTGTCTATTAGGTGTAAGCCTTTCACTTTGCAAGTAGGATATAAACGCTGCTTCTCTCTGAGTCATGCAATAAGTCAGAGATGCCACAAAGGTTCTATTTCTGTCCAGTACACTTCCCATTACATAATGTTTTGTTTTAGAATTAAATTAATTACTACATAAGTATTTCTTCTACATCACGTAACCAAGATTACTTCTATTTCAGGAAATATTTAGATGATGGCTCATTCTTTTATCTTTCAAAAGATTCCCTGTTTGAAGCTTTTACTGTGGGTTCGACAATTGATAATATTTGAGTAGGTAATGGGAATTTTGAGAGGAAAATAAACTACAGGCACTGAAGAATTCCTGTTAAAATTTTTCCCTCTATACTTTGTGGTGTGTAATAATGTATGTAATCACACCTTACTGCCTACTTAAAATATTTCACTAAAGACTACTTTGCAGCAATTATACTATTGGCAAATCTTGTTGTTGAACCAAGTAATATTAAGGCATTGTAGGAGGTGATAACCCTTTTTATAGTTGATAAAGTACTTTGAGTACCCTTGCTTTCATATGCTTAAAACTTCCTAAAATAATTGGCCCTTGGATGAATATACTTCGTTTTTCTGAAACCAGAGAATCATTTTATTTTTTGAAAGTTAAAAGAAGCTATTTAAAATATTCAAATGGGAGGGAAAGTGCTTATATATGAGCACCAAATATATTTAAAGATGCTTTAATATCCAAACTTGGGATCTTTATGTAAATTCAATTTGGGGAAAAGGATAAAAATGAGATTTGAACACAAATTCAAGATTAATCTAAAAAAAGACTCATGGATATCAAATGTCAGCACTCATTATTAGAGATAGTCACCATAAAATAACTTTTCCACCAAAATTACTAGATTTTCCTTATCTCAACTCTTCCTTATAGTCACCATTTTTAATGTCACCATTTTTGAAAGAGCTTTAAGGATCAATTTTATGTCATGTTTTAATTTGAAATAAATACTTTAAATTTAAAAGAAAAATACGTACACATAAATATAAATAATGGAATAAAATGAGAATACAATGCTAAATCTTCTCCTATCCCTATAAAACTCTAAACTATTTTCCAGAGGCAAAAGTCATTTAAGAGTTCTTTGTTTAACCTTCCAGAAATTATTGCTACGTAAGAAATTAGATATAAAAACATATAAATGTACAGTTATGGGTAAGTAGATGTCATTTATATACATGCATGCATGTACATATGTATGTATGTAAACACATTTCTTCTGTTTCATTTTTTTTGATATCATTTGTAAAAGCTGTATCTATTAAGAAAATTAACCCCAAATGTGTTATAAATGCTGAAAATATTTTTTTGTAGTTTTTATTTGGCTTTTGCTTATGCTGTTTCTTCAATCAAGTAGAAATATAAAACTTTTAGGTATGCAAACTTACATACTTTTGTACTATGATTCCCCATTTTTCTTATGCTTAGAAAGTTTTTCCAGTCCAAGAAAATTCATAAAATTTTCTTCCACATTTTTACATGGTGGTGTTATTTATTTTGCTATTTAAAATTTTTTAAATGTTTATTTATTTTTGAGAGAGAGATAGAATGCGAGCAGGGAAGGGGCAGAGAGTGAGGGAGACACAGAATCTGAAGCAGGCTCCAGGCTCTGAGCTGTCAGCACAGATCCCAACACGGAGCTCGAACTCATGAACTGGGAGATTATGACCTGAGCTGAAGTCGGATGCTTAATGACTGAGCTACTCAGGTGCCTCTATTTCTACTCTTTAAATCTCAGATATATTTATTGTTGTTTAAATTTTTGATCCACCTTAAATTTATTTTGTATAATAAATTGGGATGTAAATCTATTTTTTCCTAGAATGTAACTCTATTTTTTAGTTAATCGTCCCTGCATAAATGTTTGAATTATCAGTTTTTTAGATTCCCAATATTGTTCGAATAATATGAGATTTTTCACTTAAAACAGTAATTGTAAATAAACAAAAATTTTGTTTAATTTATTTTCTTTAAATATTGCCTTTTCTGTTATAGTCCCTGGAAATCCCAAAAGATATTTAAAAAAAATTTTTTTTAATGTTTACTTATTATTGAGAGAGACACACACACAGAATTCAAAGCAGGCTCCAAGCTGTCAGCACAGAGCCCAACACAGGGCTCGAACTCACAAACCATGAGATCATGACCTGAGCCAAAGTCGGTTGCTCAACCAACTGAGCCACCCAGGCGCCCCTACCAAAAGAGATTTTAAATTAATGGTCTTGTAACAGTAAATAATCCCATAATCACCTGGATAAGACTTTTCCTATGAAAATTCCCAAGGTTTTTAGAATACTTAACTGAAATTTTTAAGGAAATTATCCTCTCATTTTTGTTAGGTTAGCTGTGTTTTACAAGTTATAAGCAATAAGTGTCTTTTGGAGGGAGCCTCCCATTTGTAACATAAAGCATTGTTTGTTTGTTTGTTTGTTTTTTTGGAATAGTTTCAGATTTAGAGAAAAAATGAAAAGATAGAGTCTCCATGTCTCCCAAACTGGTTTCCCTAATTATTAACATTTTACACTGCATGTAGTATACAGTTACATTAATACTGTATATTTGTCACAAATAAAAAAATATAGATACATTATTATGTACTAAAGTCCACACTTTATTCAGAGTTTCTCAGTTTTTACTAAGGAAAAACTAGAGGAAGAGTTCTTGCTTCAGTTCCAAGATCCCATCTAGAACACCATATTACATTTTCTCGTTGCTATGGTCTGAATGTTTGTGTCCCCCACTTCAAAACTTGAAGTCCTAGTGCCCAGTGTGATGGTTTAGGATGCGGGGGCGGGTGCTGTAGAAGGTGCTTAGGTCATGAGGATGGAACCCCCAGGAATGGGATTAGTGCTCTGATAAAAGAGATTCCAGAGAGGATACAAGAAGTCTGAGACCCGGGAGAAAACCCTCCCCCAACCATGCTGGCACCCTGATCTCAGACTTCCAGCTCCAAAGCTGTGTAAATTTCTATTCTTCCTAAGCCACCCAAAATACAGTATTTCATTATAGCTGCTGCACAGACTAAGACAGTTGTAATGTCCCCTCAGTCTCTTCTGAGCTGTAAGTTTCTCAGACTTTTCTTAGTTTTTTAGCTGGCCACACTTGGATTATTACCTGCTTGGTAAAAAAACAAACCTGCATGTGGTTTAAGCTCACAATACTCTATTATAATTGATCATAATTTACCAGTTAAGATATACATAAAAATGTGGGGAAAGAAATTGATCAGAAAGAAACAAACCTGCATATGGTTTAAGCTTGCAACACTATTAAATTTAATCACAATTTACTAGCTATTAAGAAAAGGAAATTGGGGGCGCCTGGGTGGCGCAGTCGGTTGGGCGTCCGACTTCAGCCAGGTCATGATCTCGCGGTCTGTGAGTTCGAGCCCCGCGTCAGGCTCTGGGCTGATGGCTCAGAGCCTGGAGCCTGTTTCCGATTCTGTGTCTCCCTCTCTCTCTGCCCCTCCCCCATTCATGCTCTCTCTCTCTCTGTCCCCAAAATAAATAAACGTTGAAAAAAAAATAAAAAAAAAAAAAAAGAAAAGGAAATTGAATTTATTCTCAACTGTTTATATTGGTTTAAGGGTTTAAGAAAAAGGGAAACAGAAAATGGTGCATTTCAGACTTTTTTTATTTAAGGTATATGTGATAAGTATTTTTTTCCCCTGAGAGAGTTTGTCTAAAAGATATGGGGAGCCCTTCAAAAATGTTATGGCTGAATAATGTTATTCAAAGTCCTCTCACAACAGTTTGTTTTCACTGGATCATCCCTTTATAATGGATATTAAAGCTCAAGGTTAGGGGCATGGGTAGCTCAGACAGTTAAGTTTAAGCATATGACTCTTGATTTTGGCTCAGGTCATGATCTCATGGTTCATGGGATCGAGCCCTGAGTAGGGCCCTGAGCTGACAGCATGGAACCTGCTTAAGATTCTCTCTCCTCTCTCTCTGCCCCTCCCCCACCAACATTCTCTCTCAAAATAAATAAACTCTAAAAAATAATAAAAATAAATAAAAATAAAACTCAAGGCTAAACATTCACCATGACTCTACCAAGTATAGGACTTGGGGATCAAGGCCTATGTACAACTATGAAAAGCTTTGCACTTTAATTCCATTTTTCTTTTGTTGTTGTTGTTTAACAGATAGAGAGCCAGCAGAGGGAGGGAGGGAGGGAGGGAGGGAGGGAGGGAGAGAGAGAGAGAGAGAGAGAGAGAGAGAGAATGAGAACCATAACAGGCTCCACTCTCAGTGCAGAGCCAGGCATGGGGCTCAGTCCCTTGACCCTGGGATCATGATCTTAGCTGAAATCAAGAGTTAGATGCTCAGCTGACTGAGTCACCCAGGCACCCCTAATTTCAACTTTTAAGAAAGTTCCCAACTTATTGGTTCTTACTGAATGATAATTTTTTTCTTTTTTAGTCTCTACTTATTGTAAATATCCACATTGTTTAAGATAGTCTATAGAGCTAAATTAGAAAAGCTATAATTAATCAAAAGATGCATACAAAATGATAGAATATGAATTTATTCTAGGCCTTACAGGCTGGTGAAGGATTTTGAATTATATTAGATGATACACATGATGTTTTAGGATGAGAAATTGCAGAACTAACTCATCTCAAAGTAAATGTCAGTTTGGATGAATGTTTTTCATTATAACAGTCTAAGTATTTTTCTGCATGTATTATTTGTTGCTAGTTTCCAAAAATTAGCATTTCATATTATGTGAATATTTCTATTTGCATTATTGCCGAGAAGAGATTTGTCCACAAGCTTTTGTGATTCAAGTGGATTTAACTTAAATCCAAAATTTAATTACAAATACGGTGATTGTGTTGATTCATTCTTATGCATTTCAATTAGATGAGAAACATACCAGCTGGAAACTATCCACTCATAGATTAAGAAATATTAATTTCAAGGTATTCCAATGTACTTTAAAAAGGATCTAAATCATCACAGACTTTTAATATTTTTATTTTTATAGCCCTATTTGGCATAATACATATACATGTGGTCTAATTGTCAGGATTTAATGGTGGAAATAAAAGTATCAGTATATTGACTTAGAGTGTTCCCAAGCAAGTGCATGCTAAGAACTGGTCATTTCAAAAGCTTTGTAATTCAGAGTATCTTGAATTTTACTCAATTAATTCATACAAAGATTTTTGTTCTCTTGTCCTTTGTGTGTGTTAATTGTCAGTACAAAAAAAGTTAGCTTATGTAAAAGGTCTCAGATGATTATCTTGATCCTTGGAACTTCAAGACATTATCCTTCTGCACCATTACGACAAATAGACATTCTGTGATAGATGCAAATACAAATTCCAAAGCTACATTAATTGCATAATTTGTAATAGAAGCTTGGTATGGGCACTGCCTGCAGAGTGAAAAACAATCCGGAATAATCTAATCAGCATGATCACTGAATCTTTATTAGTCTTTGGTTAGTTATCTATTAGGATGCAAAGGATCCCATCTTTGTGCTCTTATCTTTCATTAATGTACCTTTTTAAAGTTACTCCAGAGAAATTTACAGGAAAGTAGAAAATAAATGCCTCTTACTTCCTTTGAAATCTGACTCTACATATATGTCTTGAGAATTTGACTCTGCATTGAGTATTCTCAAACTTTTACCAATATATTCCTTTTGCCATGCATTTGGGTAGGCTAGCCTTAGCTTGTATTCAATATTACTTAATGTAAATTTTCTATTTACACTTATATAGTTGGAGTAAAAGGGGAGGAGCTACACTTTCTCTTCTTTCTGCTTTTTTTTATACCATCAGGAGTTAGCAGGACATCTTAGTTCTAATTATTTCACTAATAGGTAAGTGTCAAATCACCTCACTTATTTACGCTTAAATTTTCTTATCTGTAATGTGAAAGGGGTCAACTAGAAATTTTCCTAAGGTCCCTTAGTAGCTAAAATGGCATGATAATTAATATATAGGTATAAAGCCAGGGTCTTTTATTCGAAGTATTTTGGAGAGGGTTTTCTAACAATTCTTTCTTCCTTGGGAAGAAATGTATGCATCCTTTGTATACATGTTTGTAAATGACTCATCTTTCCAATGGTTTATTTCTCCAAGTCACTTCCCAGTTGTGTTGATGTTATAATAATTACCACAAATTTAGTTGCTTAAAGCAGCATAAACTAACCTTACCGTTCTGCATATCAAAATCTAAAATAGGGGGGCACCTAGGTGGCTCAGTTGGTTAAGCATCCAACTTTGACTCAGGTCATAATCTCACAGTTCGTGAGCTTGAGCCTTGCATTGGACTCTCTGCTTTCAGCACAGAGCCTGATTAGGATCCTCTGCTCCCTCTTTTTCTCTGCCCCTCCCCCATTCATGCGCACACTCTGTCTCTCTCAAAACTAAACATTTTTAAAAAAATGTAAATTGGGTCTCATAGGGCTAAGATCAAGGTACGAATGGAGCTATGTGATATTTTGACTCATGGCTCCTTCCTCCATCTTCAAAGCCAGCACCATAACATCGTTACATTTTCTCTGACACATCTACCTCCCTCTTACAAAGACTCTTGGGATGGGGCACCTGGGTGGCTCAGTATGTTAAGTGTCCAACTCTTTATTTCTGCTCAGGTCATGATCTCATGGTTTGTGAGACTGGGATCCACGTCAGGCTTTGCACTGACAGCACTGAGCCTGCTTGGGATTCTCTCTCTCTGCCCTCCTCATACTCATGCTCTCTCTCTTTCTCTCAATAAGTAAACAAACAAATGAGCAAACATTAAAAATAATAAAGACTCTTGGGATTATATTGGGCCTCCCAGGATAATCCAGGATGATTTTCTCATTTTAAGATCCTAAATGACATCTGCAAAGTCTCATATGCCATATAAAGTAATATATTCACAGTTTCCAGGAATTAGGATGGGGACATCTTTGGGAATCCAGTATTCTGCCTATCATACCAGTGGACCTCAGGTATCTTGCTTTCCTTTCCATTTTTTAACAAATGTTTATTTATTTTTGAGAGAGAGGGCACAAGCAGTGGAGGGGCAGAGAGAGAGAGGGAGACACAGAATCCAAAGCAGGCTCCAGACTCTGAGCTGTCAGCACAGAGCCCGATGTAGGGCTAGGACCCATGAACCATGAGATCATGACCTAAGCTGAAGTCAGATGTTCAACCAGTTGAGCAACCCAGGCACTCCATTGCTTTTCTTTCCTTTATGAAGCTGCTATTAACAACTCAATATTGCTCCCTTAAGATTGGCTGATTTTCTTACTTTCCCAGTTTCTTTCTCTTCCTAAGAATAAGCAGAAGTGAAATAGGTAAGAGAAAATAAAAATGACAAGCACAGGAAAGTTTTAAAATGTAGGGTTTCTATAGAGTTCAATATCTGCATTTTCCTGATTACCCAAGTTAGATGCTAGGGAGGTGGTGGGGGGGATTGAGATGCCACTGCTCAGAAGTGATCTTACAAGTATCTCTGATGGCTCAGACTCTTACTCAAGACAGATCTGGAAGAGAACTACTACATTTTCAATCCATCTATGACATCCTTACATTTGGAAGAGGTGGGAAGAAGAACATTTGTGCAGGAGCCTCTTAGTTCTTCCTTAATGAGGAACATTTTCTGATCAGGCACAGGGATCCTTTCTGTATGTAGTTCAAACACCAGAGGTAGAATCATCTTTATTGCTAGGGCTGCATTCACTCACTGGTGCTGGAACTAGTGACCGTAAGCCTGCCTCTTCAGTGTAATTGATCTACTTTACCTTTGCTCCACATTAGAAAAAAATTAAGTCTGTGAGTTGTATCTAATTCAATGATTTTTTTTGACATTTTACTCAAACAGAATCAATGATTTGATTATCCTTCAGTACCCACTGCTTGATGCTCTAGCCTGAGTTTCTTTCTCAAATAAAACTAGTATCAGTAATTGGAAATACCTTTTCTAAGTATTTGTGCATATGTACATATATAGGGACATGTAGAAATGTATGCTTCTGTTTTGTGGACTTTTTAAATTCGTGAAATCATATACAGTATATATCCTTCTAAAACTTTTTTGCACCAAATCAAATATCTGGAGATGTTTTAGTATTCTTGTATGTTGATTTGCTGCATTTTTTTTATACTGATGCATAGCATTCCTTTGTATAAATGTACTGTTACTTATATAATCATTTCTTTGTAAGATCAACATATGGTTATCAATATTAATCTGTTATAATAATTAGGGAAATTAACCTCTTTTTGTATCTCTAGGGTAGAATTTCTTGATCAAAGATGTAGCATATATAAAATTAAGACACCCTGCCATATTGAGCTTTAAAATGTTGAACCAGTTTCCAGTTCCTCTCAGTAGTGGATAAGAATATGTGTTTCCTCAAATTCCAACAACAGTTGCCCATCTCATGGATGAAAAGTGGTATCTCATTGCCTTAACATTTACAGTTAAGTGACATTTCTTCTGTATTGCCTTTGTTCTACTTTTTATCGGTAGATTTGTGTTTTTCTTTGTAATATGAAGAATTTTTTTTCACGTGTTCTACATGTAAAAGACAAGCCCAGTCTCTGACTCATTTTAACTTTTTTTTATGGCAATTTTGATATGCAAAAGCCTTTACATCTTACTATAATCAATTTTTTCGGTGTTTCATTTATGGCTTTTACATTTTGTCTTCTGTTTAAAGGCAGCTCTTTTGGCCTGTGTATATAAGTCATTTCTTTTTATTGAATTTTCATTCTATGATACTTTTGTTTGTTGGTTGTTTTTTACAACGAGCTCATTAATCATGCCATAATTAATTTTTTGTCTCTTCAGAAACAAGTGGGCTTGTCTTTATTATTCTAGACTAAAATCTGTAAACTGTATTAGAGACTATTAATTTTTCTATTGCTGCTGTAACAAATTCCAATAAACTTAGCACCTTAAAACAATACAAATTTATTATTTCACAGTTCGTAAGTCAGAAGTCCTAGTTAAAGCCTTGCTCAGTTGGGTACGATGCTTGCTTTCACAGGATGAAGTCAAGGTGTCCATAGGGCTGTATTCCTTCCTGGAGGCACTACAAACTTGCTTCCAAATTCATTCAGGTTGTTGACAGAATTCAGTTCCTTGAGGTTGTAGGGCTGACCTATTTCTTTGCTGCTTGTCAGCCATGAATCTCTCTCGGCTTCTTAAGGTTGCCTGGGCAGTTTGTCACATGCCTCTTCCATTTTCAACCCAGCAAGGACACAGCAAATGCTTCTGAGGCTTTGAATCTCCCCCATTTCCCCATTTTCCCATATCTCTTCTGCATCCAGCTAGAGAAAGTTATCTGCTTTTGAGGTCTTGTGATTAGGTTAGGCTTACCTGGATAATCCAGGATATTCTCCTTGTTTTTTGACGTTCATAAACTTAATCACATCCACATAGTCCTATCTGCTATATAACATAAAATATTCACACATTCTGGGGATCAGGGCAGGGACATTTTTGAGGGGCTCTTATTTTGCATACTATAGAGGCACAGTGACTCCTGTGTTGGGCATCATCTTTTCAGTTATTCCGACTGGTTTATGCTTTGTTTATTAATTGCTTCTAGTTCCAAATGACTTTTCTTCTGAAAAGTCTTCCACTTTCATGGGAATTTCTTCTAGGCTCTTATTTTCTTTTGAAGAATAGCTTGAGGTCACAACCCATTTATAGAACCAGAATGCTTGGTATGAATCTTTGAATGGCTTGTACATGGTCTAGTTCAGATTATCTCATTCTTATTATCTTCTCTTATTTCATTGATCATAGGAGCACTCTCTGAGAATATATAGATAATGCTTAAAATATTTATTTTTATTTTTTATTTTTTAAAGTTTATTTATTTTTGACAGAGAGAGAGAGAGAATACGAGCGTGAGCTAGGGAGGGGCAGAGAGAGAGAGGGAGACACAGAATCCAAAGCAGGCTCCAGGCTCTGAGCTGTCAGCACAGAGCCAGATGTGGGGCTCAAACTCACCAACTGTGAGATCATGACCTGGGCCGAAGTCGGACGCTCAACCGACTGAGCCACCGAGGTGCCTCTTAAAAAAAATATTTTAATTGAAATGAGAAAAAGGAGCTTTTATTTGTTGAAAATAACATATAAATGTAGTTTTAAAAAAGTTCAAACAGTATAAAACTAAAGGAATAAAATGACATATCTTACCCTAAACTCCTAAGTTAAATATTATATTAATTGCTTATGCAGATATGTCCCATGCATGTGTACATAGGTTGTTAAAAATTTTTGGTTTTTTGCATAACTGGTGAACTTCAACCCACAAATATATTTATACTTTATATTTTTCACTTAAAATATGTCCTGAGGGGCACCTGGGTTGCTCAGTTGGTTAAGTGTCTGACTTCCTCTCCGGTCATGATCTCACAGTTCATGAGTTTGAGCCCCATGTTGGGCTCTGTGCTGACAGCTCAGAGCCTGGAACCTGATTCAGATTCTATGTCTCCCTCTCTCTCTGCCCCTCCCCCACTCTCTCTCTCAAATGAATAAATATTTAAAAAAAATTAAAATACCAGTAGTTTCATCAGTACATACTCTTATGAAAAACAAAACAAAGAAATACCTATTCCTTCTCGATCCTTGTTAGAATAAAAGCAATTCTCTTTTTCTCTCCACATCTATATTCTCTATATTTTATAAGTATATAATGCCATTGAAATACTATTTATGAATGTGTATATATAGTTAAGGGGTCATGTGTGTGTGTGGTATGCATACATATGCATATATAATGGTATGCATCAAACATGTATATGTACACACATGCATGCATATGTATATACATATATAGTGTTTTGAATACATGTGCAAGTAAGTATACATTTTGTGGTGTGTGTGTGTGTGTATGATACGCATGGGATTTATATGTATATACTGTGAAGAGTCATTAGCCTACTAATTGGTATATTAAATCTTCTTCCCACAAAGGAGTCAGTCAATATGCAGTTATTAACACATTTTAATGATTGTATGACAATGAAAGGTGATTATTTTGGGTACTTGTATTTTAAATAGTATAAACAGCTATTAAAAGATTTTCAAAAGAGTAAGATAATGTCTATCATATAAATATATATACACATGTCAAAGATATTATTTAACTCATTAATTAATTAAAGAACCAATAAGATGTCACATCTAGCTTGATGAAGAATATGAAGTGTGTGTGTATATATATATGCAATCAGGAATGCTGAAAGAAATTTGAAAAATGGGTTGATATTCTATAGGGCATTAAACATTATATGGAATCATCTTTTTTATAGAGCAGTAATTGATCACATCTGTGGCTCAGAATTCATTTGCATATCTATGAACAAGAGTCATTTACATTATTAATCCTTTTCTACAACTTAGAGAACTGTAACACAGCTTAGTCAAAACAATGAAAAGTGCGCACATTTTCTTTTAAATCAGATATCTCTGAGGGGGTTACTAGAAGAAAAAAAACAGCATTCCATTGAAAGGATACTCCATAATCTTTTGCCCATTACAAATTCTTTTGCAATTTTTCTTAAATTAACACCTTTATTTATAGTTAATTTCAGATTTAAAAAAACAGAAATGTTTTAATTTCTCATATTAAAATTGTATACATTTAGAGTAGGGATTGGTAATTGAAAGGTTTTATATAATATCACTTTATTTCATTTATTGTTTTCTTCATTCTGCCAACCATATTAAAGGACCATTTTATGCCAGGTGTCAACCTAGATATAGACAGTACAGTAATAGACAATATATACATTGTCCCTGTCTGTCTCATGGAGCTCACAGTCTTGGGGAGACAGTCATTAATGAAGGTGTTTTAAGTGCTAGCAAAGTACAGCATTTAAGTTTGAGGGACCATAAGATGTCAGGGAAACTTCCCTGAGGCAATAAACTGTGAGATGTATCCTAAGGGACAAATAGAAACGGTTAAATAGGTGAGGAGGTAGTGAGTGGGAGAGGAGACAGAGCAGCTCATGAAGAAGGGATATCTTACGCCAAGTCCCTGTGGATGAAGGGAATGTGGTCATAGTAGAGAGAAAGGCAGAGTGCCTGGAGGTGAAATCAGAGCAAAAGGCAAGGATAACACCTGCAGAGCTATGGTTATGGCCATAGAAGTCATTCAAGCATGGGAATAATGTGATTAAAATTGTATTCTGAGATTACCTTGGCTATCTTATGAGGGTAGGTTGAAGGAGGGGCCAGGAATGATGGATGCTGAGAGGCCAGTTAAGATGCCTCTTAACACAATTGTGAATTTGTGAAAAACATTGGGAGGGCTAACATTAGGGCTACATGTAAACATAAAAATATAGCTCAAAGCAGAGAGTCAAGGTGTTTTGAAGATGTAAGAACCAATGATTAGCATTGCTCAATTTCCTTTAAAGTAATATTATATTTCCTGGATAATAATGGTCTGAAATTTTACCAAAAGGAAGTTTTAATAAAATGGTACACCTTACTGAATAAACTGAATCCTTTGGTTCTGGCTGAATGTACTACTCAGTAAATGCTATTCAGAGATTAAAATATGATCTATGGTACTTTTTTTTGGAAGAGCTATTTATTCAGAATTTTTAGACAACATTTTAATATGGAGTGTTTTATATTGGTATTCTGGGGAAGCTAAACATCTTTTGGCAATACATATAATTTTCTTGAATTTTAAACAACAGTTTTATTTTTTAAAAAATAAGTACACATCTTGGAACAATTGGGCAGGCTTATTGTATAAAATTGCTTCACTTTTTACTAATTCTGTCTTAATCTGGAGATAACACTTTACACAATAATTTTAAAAATTTGAAAATAATACTTTGCCAACAATTGTATATTTGTTTGCCGCATTTTTAAACATGAATTTAGTGTCACTTTTATTAGGTAACATGTTTTAGTCATCACGTGTGTCATAGTTATTAAGCAATTATTTGTTTTAAGCTGTGGTTCCAAATATTGTTCATACTATGTGTATATTTTTGGTATATTTGTACAGTAGTTGTATTTTGAGAGTAAAAGACTTAGGCATAAACAAATCTTAAAACCACCTGCTGTATACCAACCAAAATTTAAATTCCAAAAGAGAATGCTAAGAGCCAAGACACTCCAGATCATGCTTATCTAATAAGGACAGGCAATGTATAAGAAAATTGACCTCTAGGAAGCCAGCGGCATCAGTATTGTGATAAGATTCCTGCCAAATTCTTACCCATGAGAGAAATCTTGGGGAGAATGAAGGACTTTGCTAAGAATGATCATTTTTATATCTTGAATAATCACCCCCCCAAAAAAAAACCCCACTAAATCCAAGATATCCCAGATGACTAACAGCTATAGTGAATTGTGTGATGATGTAACCTACCTAATTTGCATCTGATTTGCATCTAATGAAATGTGGAGATATGTCTATTTTTTATTCATTTCTTAAAAATGTTATCCCCTATTCTCAGTAGATTCAGAGGGGCAAGTTTATATTCTCTTAGCTCCCTTCTCCCACTTTCTACCTCTTTATTAATCCATTCCTATGCAGAATACCTTTTCTCCTCTGATTCCTCTCATTTAGCTGCACTAAATGTTTCTCTCTCCTTTCATTGGCCAACCTCTTAATTATTTATTCACACTCTCTCATTTATGGAAGATGTTGCCTCTTCCCCTTCTCACACCATTCTTCCATAATTGTAAGAACTTTCAACCCATCAGTAGCTTAGCCTTAACATTCTTGGCTCTACTTAAATCCAATGACCTCTGTCTCAGCTACTGTCAATGTCTCCTTATGGATCTATCCACTTCAGAAACCTCTGCAGCGTTGACTCCAAATCATAGTCCACTCTTCTGTAACCACTTGTTTCTGGATTTCTCAGGTTCTCATTTCACGGTACATGCTGTTTAGCCTCAAAGATGATCTCATGTTAATTAAATTCAGACTCCCTCGATTTTCTCTCAGCTAACAGCCACCCTCCCTAGTCCTTCCCTATGACACTCCTCTCCTCCTCTTCTCTTTCCACCAGCCTCAATTCACAGATTCTGTTTTATACTTTCTTTTGATCACAACAATCTAATCACAGAGCCCAAATTCTGGGTCAAAAATCTGTGTTTTCTGCTCCTTTATGGAGGCACCTGAAAAATTACATATATTCATGGTCTCAATTTCACCGCCAATATCAGCACATTCTGTGAAGTCTTTCCTTTGCCCTTATCCATGTTTATCTCTTATCATCCTTAAAAGATATTCTGAAACTTCTCTATGATGCCATTTTCAAACCACATTTTTATCCATGCACATCCATTCTCAGTTGGTAATGTTGTGCCTATTTTAAGGAGAAAGCTGAGGTCAACAGATGAATTTTCTTCACTTCCCTATTAACACTGTCTTCAAGTGTAACCAGTCCCTGAGATACAGCACACTTCAGCCTGTTTGATACTAACCCTTCCATACATATATCTTCTTTCCTTTTAATCCGCCTCTTCCCTGACTTATTCCCTTCATCAGGCCTCTTCCTCCTACTTCCTAAAAATCTCCCTCCCTGTTGGCTTTTCTTGGGCCAAAAACAAGCTTATGTCTCTCACATTTAAGGAAAGTAACAATCCAAACAGTGGAGACAAAATGAAGATGCTCATTTTATATCCTCTAGTGCCACTTTATCTTGTATTTCTCATTTTTTCCCCCAGAGAGAGCCCCAAATTCACTACCTCCGCTGCTTTATGTCTCACACTTTAATAATTCACTGGTCAGGTTTCAGCTTCTTCTAATTGCAAATCCAATGGAGATTTATCAGTTCTTACGTTATCCCTAAAATCTCTATTTTGTTGTCTTCCTTCTATATCAGTTAGAGGTTTTTGCTTTCAAGTGACACATACCAGCTCTTTTTTTTTAAGTTTATTTTTTTAATGTTTATTCATTATTGAGAGAGAGAGAGAAAGAGAGAGAGAGAGAGAGAGAGAGAGAGAGAATGAATGAATGAGGATGAGCCAGGGAGGGCAGAGAGAGAGGGAAACGGAGGATTCAAAGCAAGCTGTCAGCACAGAACCCCTCATGGGGCTTGTACTCATGAACCATGAGATCACCACTTGAGCTAAAGTCAGACTCAACCAAATGAGCCACCCAGGTGCCCCAACACATACCAACTCTTAAGGGAAATATGTTATAAAATGAATTGGAGGACTTGGGAGCAAAGACAGAAGTGAACAGAGGTTGTGACTACACACCAGTTTGGCCAGGTCACTACTTTACAGAATGAATAAGGATTGATGCATTTTTTTCCTGTTTTTGAACACAGTGCTAAGAGTCAAAGACTTGGGAGAGGAAATCTAATTGGTGTATCCAGTGTCACAGATCTTATCCTTCTCCAGTCAGTGGTGGATGGCCAGGAAACAAAAATGTTCTCTACGACTTCCATAAAAGGACACTCTCTTGCTTCCCTCTCCTCTCTCTTTCATGCACTTTCACTTTAATATGCTTATTGCTTTCTTGTTTGTCCACAATTTAAATATGCACTTGTGACATTGTGGCTTTGTTCTTTTCATCCTCAGATGTCATTCTGTGTAAGATCATTGTAGTATTTATTGTCATGGCTTCATCTACATTGCCTAATTCTTTTTTTTTTATGTTTATTTTGAGAGAGAGAGCGCACACGCAAGTAGGGGAGGGGCAGAGAGAGGGAGAGAGAGAGAATCCTGAGCAGGCTCTGTGCTGACAGCCCCTATGTGGGGCTTGAACTCACAAACCATGAGATCATGACCTGAGCTGAAATCAAGAGTCAGATGCTCAACTGACAGACACTTGGGTGCCCCTAAATTGTCTAATTCTTATTAAGCTTTTTTGGTGGATAGATATGGTGCCAAATATTTATAGGTATAAGAACTATACAAAACTTCATGAGTTAGGTTATTATAATACTTATTTTACAAATGCGAAACTGGAGCTCAGGGAGACTAAGTAATGTTTCCAGTTATTACACATCTTTGCTAAGACTGGGGAATCTAGTCTCCAAAGCCAAATGCTCTTACCCATCCCTATACCAATCATGCCCCAAATATATTTTTAACCAAGCTTTGTCAACTGCCTATTTGATATCTCCTTTTATTCTTAGTTTCCCAGGGAGTTAGATAATTGAAATGAAATTGATCATCTTTATTCTTCTTATTTGGCAGTTCCCATGACATAAAATATTACAACTTAGTGTTGCTAATAGTAGTGTTAGGGAGGGACATTCAAAATCAACTTTACCTTCACAACCAATTAATAAATACCCCCTCCCATACCTATCACTATTGACTCTCTTTTTCAATCAAAGTGTTACAACAGCCTCTAAACTTGGATTCCTGCCCAGATACACATCTCACTCAAATCTGTCATCTATATAGGGTCCCAAGTGTTTAAAACACAACACTAACTATGTTATTTCTCCATTTAAAGTACTCTTTTGGCTTCATGCATTCTGTAGGATAAAGTCCAAATTCCTTAGCACTGATATATCAGGGCCTTTTTGATTGGGTCCTCATTACTTCTCAGGCCTTATCTCTTAAATCCATGTCCCCTAAATCCACGATTCTGAAAAAGTTGGCTTGTATAATGTCTTCAGCATGCCATGACACTATAAAGATATTTGGGGTTCTTTCTTTATGTATACTTCCTATTTTTTAAGGTTATTCTTGTTCTCTCTCCTTATTTCCCAGACTGGCTGACTCTTTTCCTCTGTGACTTATTATATCTTCAAGAAAATCTACTGAATTAAGTTCTCTTCCACATATGCCTCCATGATCATCAGTGACTATTACTTTCACATTTTAACATTTCCCATCCTTAGTGTTATTATTAAGAAATACAGAAATAGTATGGTTCCACAATGGAATAGGAGTATGGTGCCATAGTGTATGTTTGATTGATGAGGGTGCTGCTCCTCAAGTTCTTCATGAATAGATAAAGAAGAATGGATTTTAAAAGTAGATAGCCCCATCCATAAAAATATCCAACTACCAGTAATCAGTAATTCAGAGAACTTACAAGCACACTAGCTAATAATATTTAAGATGATATATTCTGTTAATCAGAGTTACTCGGAATATACTTCAGTAAGGAGATATGAGTTGATATGTTTGGGTAACTTCTAATTTGTTTTTACAATATAATCATGTAAGCTCAGGGTTGTAAACAACCTCAAACATTATCTAGAAATCTCTTATAAGCTAGCTCATTGTGATTATCTGAGGACATCAATTATGCTAGCAGTAGATTAAGGGGAATGGAAATGCAATGCAAATTGCTTTGTGATAGAATGTACTTCTCCTTAATTTATTTTTTCTTTACCTCAATAACTAACTTAGGGATTGGAGCATTCTGGTATCAGGGAGGGAAAAATTTCTCCCTATCCTTCTTGATTCTTTTGACTGGTATAACAATTGACACAAGACAGATTAATAGGAGAAACAAAACAAATTTAATTCCTGTGTATGGGAACCCCAAAGATATGAGGCTCAGATAAGTGATCGAAGCAGGCATCTTCTATATCTTTAGACAAAGAAACAATAAGAAGAACTGACAAGTCAAAGAAACTTAGGCTTAGGTACTAAATAGTGAATAAACTAAGCACAGTTTCTTACATAGCCTTCTCAGCCCTGAATTCCTAATATCTGGCAATATGGATGTCTCTTTGCCTCCTGGTGCAGGAAATATACTTTCCACGTGGCAGGTTTATTTTCTGCTTCCAGAGAAACAGAGAAGAGGGTGAGAGTGTCTTTCTTGCACTAGCTGTTTCTCAAGTAACTAATTCAAAATAATCAGTATGCCACTTTGGCATATTTTTGGGCAGCCTGCCTTGAGCCTCAACTCTGGAAAATTTCAAAATATACACAGCTTCTGAAGATCTTCCAGGAATTGACAGTTAAGACAAACCCAATTTAGCGATGAGACAAACTACTGAGAACAGTGGAGGAATTAGTATTAGTTTCCTATTGCCATTGTAACAAATTACTACAAACTTGGTGGCTTAAAAAAAAACACATAAATTTATTATCTTATAGTTCTGTAGGTTGAAGTTCAGAATGGGTTTTCTGGGTTCAGCAGAGGTGAGTTCTTTCTGGAGACCCTAGGGTGAATCCATTTCCTTGTCTTTCCAGCTTCTAGAAGCTGCCTACATTTCTTGGTTGTGGCCCTGAACACCAACTTCAAAGACAGCTGTGTGGCATCTTCAAATTCCCTTTTCTGACTTCTGCCTCTATAGTCATATCTTCTTTTCTGATATGAAATCTCTTGCCTCAGATTTTTTTCCTCCTCAGGCCCTTGTGATTACATTGGGTCCCCCTGGATAATCTAGGATACTCTCCCTTCCTCAAGATCCTTAATCTAATACATCTATAAAGTATTTTCCCATGGAGGGTAATATATACACAGGTTCTGCATATTAGGATAGGGACATTTTGGGGGGGCACTATTCTGCTTATCACAGACTCCCCTATAAAGTTCTGGTACTAGTTATCTCATTTCCTGTAAAAATGTGTTGCACTGAAGGCGTTGTGATAGTTTGAATTGCCAAATAAGGATAGTTCTGAAGTTTTCTGTCCAGAGATGCAAGAGGACAGTGTGGAATTTAAAAAGATGAGGGAGGGCTAGGGAAAGGGAATATCAGAGATGATTGTGGAAGGAAGATTTGTGAGAGGGAGTTAGCAAAAACAAAAATGTAGTGAGAAGAAGAATATGAAAAGATAAGATCCTGAGATAAACTTGCCTCCCAGTCAACTGGAAAATCCCATTATTAAGAGCATTGCATTTATAGGTCCCACAATTCAGCTGAGGTGTCACTGCAATTTAGCAATTTCACAAAGGCCCTGTGCTTGGAAAGCAGAATTGTAGCAATGGAGAGTGTCAGAGCTGAAAAAGACCTTCACTATTGTCTAGTGTAACTTCACTTTACACAAAATAAATTGGGGTCAACATTTTTAAGAATTTAAGAACAGTTGCACAGTTACTTGGTGCCAAAGGCAGGATTTAAACCCAAATATCCTGATTTAAAGTTCACGACTCTTGCCACATTGTCCTATAAGAGTTCTTTTCTCTCCCAGTAGGAAATAAAACTTTTCTTTCCTTAAGAAATACAAGAAATTTTTCCTGTCATAAAAGATTTTTCTGTCAATTTTTCTCTCCAAGAGTGGTATAGAAAAGTCATCTTTCTTTTTTTACATAGAAGCTAGAGCTAGATTTAGCCCAAACTGCATAATGTGATTTTTTAGGTTCCATAATATCATCTTATATTTGTCTAGCAATGTGTGGGCTTCAAGGTACTTTCACATTTTACATATTATTGTCTTTGCTTCTCAGAATCATAATGTGAGCCTTTTGGGTAGAACAGACAGTTTTGTCCCTGTTGTACATACAAAGACAAGCTCATTAGAGGCAAAGTCAGGACCAGAGCTTACGTCTCCTTTTTCTCTTTCCTCCTATACTTCTGTCCCTATGAGATTTTGTAATTTTAGTCAAGTCTTTCAGTTACCTGGTGCATTGGTATTCTCATTTGTGAATGATGGCGGTAATTTTGATCCTACCACATACAGAAATTATAGGAATAAAATGAGATATTAAATGAAAGCCCTTTAAAAAAAAGATTATATCCACCCTAGCAAATGCAATAAGCTGATTGTTTAAGCACTTCTAACATGAAGAAGACCCAACAAACATTGCTGGGTTATTCTAGATGATTGAACCAAATTTGCAACTGGATTAAGTTATTTTCGACAGAAAATTTCTCACATTCATTAAGAAAAATTTCATTAACTCTTAAATTATTCATAATAATAATAGTAAATTATAACTGTGTTTATTGAGATTTTAGTTTGCTCTAGGCTCTGTGCTATCAAGTTATTCTTGCTGTAGATCACCAAATACTAAGTGACCAAATCTGGTTGTTGAGAAACCAGGTCTTTGTGACACAAAAACAATATGTCCAATCACTTGCTCCCCTAAAGACTCAAAATATTGTGCAAGAAGAAAATGGCAGAGCAAATGATTGGATGCATGGTAAACTTTCTCCATCCCTATGGCCTACAGCCAATTGTCTTTGCTTGCTGTCTGTTAAACCTGTTTGAAAGATAAACCATAAAGACAAGTCGTTTGAGGATTGTTGGCAACAAAAATATGTTGTTGACTAAAGCAGTAGCTCCTATTTCAACATTTGGGTTTAATTTCCTAGACTGACCTTTGAAAATCCTGATTTTTTCAGAGTCTTCAGAGATGAATGTCCATTTGGACACTTGTATGTTCTGGACTCTGTGCTGAAGATTTTATTTTATTTTTCTTATTTCTCCCATAGATTTCTTTCTATATATATATATATATATATATATATATATATATATATATATATAATTTATTGTCACATTGGTTTACATACAACACCGGTGCTCATCCCAACAGGTGCCCTCCTCAATGCCCATCACCCACTTTCCCCTCTCCCCCACCCCCGCATCAACCCTCAGTTTGTTCTCAGTATTTAAGAGTCTCTTATGATTGGTCTTCTTCCATCTCTATAACTTACCCCCCCATTCCTCTCCACCTTAGTCTTCTGTTAAGTTTCTCAGGATCTACATATGAGTGAAAACATATGGTATCTGTCTTTCTCTGCCTGACTTATTTCACTTAGCATAACACTCTCCAATTCCATCCACGTTGCTACCAATGGCCAGATATCATTCTTTCTCATTGCCAAGTAGTATTCCATTGTATATATAAACCACATCTTCTATATCCATTCATCAGCTGATGGGCATTTAGGCTCTTTCCATAATTTGGCTATTGTTGAAAGTGCTGCTATACACATTGGGGTACAAGTGCCCCTATGCATCAGCACTCCTGTATCCCTTGGGTAAATTCCTAGCAGTGCAATTGCTGGGTCATAGGGTAGAACTATTTTTAATTTTTTGTGGAACTTCCACACTGTTTTCCAGAGCAGCTGCACCAGTTTGCATTTCCACCAACAGTGCAAGAAGGTTCCCATTTCTCCACATCGTCTCCAGCATCTATAGTTTCCTGATTTGTTCATTTTGGCCACTCTGACTGGCGTGAGGTGATATCTGAGTGTGGTTTTGATTTGTATTTCCCTGATGAGGAGTGACGTTGAACATCTTTTCGTGTGCCTGTTGGCCATCCGGATGTCTTCTTTAGAGAAATGTCTATTCATGTCAGAATTCTGCCATTTCTTCACTGGATTATTTGTTTTTTGGGTGTGGAGTTTGGTGAGTTCTTTATAGATTCTATGCTGAAGATTTCAAAATAGTACCTTTTAAAATCTCCACAATCCTTCTCTGATGTAGATACTATTATTATCCACGTTTACCAGGTGTGGGTAACAATGTGTAGAGGGATTTAGGATCTTGTTGAAGTCCACACAACCAGCAGGAGCTGAGGGCCAGCAGTCTAATTTCACAGGTGTACATTATTAGCCACTGAGTGACACTTGTTCTTGAGATGTATTAGGGGTTACAAATACCACCTAAACCACAAATGCTTATTTCACACACAGCCATCTCTGATATCTAAACCCCAAAAGTTATTTTCTCTCTTGGATTTCTAAACTATTTCTTTGAATGTTACATATAGTGGATTTCAACTTACATAAGTCCACAAAGTAAATTATTAATTATTATTATTATTTCATAAATTCCAAAGGGGATTTAAATTAAAAAACAAGTTTTACACTTGATTCATGGACCAATATAAAAACCACACAATTATAATTATAAACCACACACATATAAAAAAATATGATAGAAATAATGCATTTCAAATTATTTCTGTCTCTGGCCATTCTGTTTTTCGTAAATACTACACATTACTGTCATCACTCTGAACATTTGATTTTTAATCAGGGATTTATATAACATAATATATTGATTATTCAGTTGCTTCTTGGACACCTATAAACACAAATTAGTTCTTCCACATTTGAGTTAAAACTTTCACAGAAATGAGAGATATCGGAAGTTAAGACAAACATTCTGTAAGATGTACACAAAACAGGAAATTTTTAAAATTATAGGGCTGTTAAATATAACTATCAATCCCAATACATGAACATTACTAAAAAGCACATCCATTATCTTTCATATACAGGCTAAAATGTAGAATCAGGTGATTAAATATCTTTTTTTCATAATCAAAAGCATTTCCTGTTACTTTAGGAGTTTGGACCTTTTATTTGTCAGGATCAACTAAATGACAAATACAAACAAAGTAATAATAAAAGTGATGTAAAATTTCAATTAAAGAAGCATAACATGACAATGAGAAATTTTATCCTTGAAATGTTAAACCTGAAATTGGGCAATTTATACCTCTATGTGTTGCTAGACATTGGTAAACTCAAGTTAGCTCAAGGTCAGGGCCTTAGGATCATAGCTGTGCAAAAACAAACTTTAAACCCAGGTATCAAATAATTCCTTATGGTGAGGTGTTAGGGAACATGAACTCATGATCCAAAATCACTTTCCACATAAAGAAAAAGATGATATGAAGAAGAATCATGAAATAACATCTCAGCAACATCTACAGATTCTGGAAGGTTAGTCATAGAATATAGAATAAATATGTTTATGATATTTAAAGAAAAAAGGAGTATATTAATAACTAGAAACCAATAGGCAATAAAAATGGAAAAGTCAGATTTAAAACAGAGAAATTTGAGAATTTATTACAAATTTAATAAACTGGATAAATGGTAACTAAACATGGCTAGAAAAAGAATTAGTAAACCGGCAGACAAAAATGGTGTACAGAACTGAAATCATAGTGAAAATAGTAGAAATTATGAAAGATGAAATGAGAATATTCAATACACATATAATCAGAGTTTTAGAAAGAGAAAACCATGTAAGAATTAAGAATATATATATGGGATATACACATATATGTAGACACAAAAAATAAGGTTTATCACAGACATACAAACTTATTTACCATTAGAAAACCCTGGAGTTACTTCACTATACTAACAGATTACAATAGAAAAAAGAAAAAAGACACGTGATTGTCATAGCATATGCAGATAATTCACTCTAATAACATTGAAAATATTTTGTTTTTTGAAATACATTTGGCTTATAAGTAATGCTAAATGTTATTTAGCTGTGGCTGAAAAAAAAATGGGTCTATTGTTGTCATATAAAAAAGTCTGGGGGCACCTGGGTGGCTCAGTCGGTTAAGCGTCCAACTTTGGCTCAGGTCATGATCTTGCAGTCTGTGAGTTCAAGCCCTGCGTCAGGCTCTGTGCTGAGGGCTCAGAACCTGGGCCTGTTTTGGATTCTGTGTCTCCCACTCTCTCTCTCTGCCCCTCCCCCGCCAGTGCTCTGTCTCTCTTGGTCTCAAAAGTAAATAAAACATTAAAAAAAAAAAAAAGAAACAAAGTCTGGAAGTTGCTGGCTTTGGCCCCAGTTCACAAATGTTGGGATGAGCAACTCAAAATTCTTCTGTATTTCTTCCCCTTGTGTTTGAGAGATAACTTCCATAATGTTAGGGAGTTGAGAGAAGGGGAGTCAAAATGCCAAGAAACTGCCATGTCCTTCTTTGTAGCTAACTACAGATTTCTTTCCTATACTGAGGAAGCCTGAGAGAAGAGAAGCCTAAACTTACAACAGATTTTGACTTTGATAATCATACATGACTGGATCTTTTAAACAGTGAATTGGTACTGTTTTGTGACCTAAAGCTCTCATAGTATCCATTTAATCCTGGATCTGTCTGAATTTTTCATTTTCTATCTTGGCAGGTAGTAGAACCACACCGTTGATTTACAGTGACATGAAGATAAAAAGGAAGTAGCTTTATGTTTACTTCCACTAGTCATGCATGTTGAACATAATGGTTATGCCATAGAGCAGTGAAAGTCAGTGAATTAGAATAACATGTGTCAACATAAATGAACTCATGAACATTGTAATGTCAAGTGAAAACATAGGAAGAATGAAAAATTTGTACTGTGTTAAAAATCCAGAAACAGTAAAATTTAAAACCAGAATAGTAAGGGACGCCTGGGTGGCTCAGTCAGTTAAGTGTCTGACTCTTGATTCCTTTGGCTTAGGTCATGATCCAATGGTTTGAGAGTTTGAGCCCCAAGTCAGGCTTTGCATTGAGCCTGCACTTGAGCTCTGCACTTGAGCCTCCTTGGGATTCTCTCTCTCCCTCTCTCTCTGCCTGTCCCTCCTCCTCTGCCCTTGCACATGTACTCTCTCTCTCTGTCTCTCTCTAAAATTAAAATAAATAGTAAAAAAAATAAAAATAAAACCAGATAGGTAAAATAGTGTTTAGTAAAAATTTTTTGTACATAAAAGTTCACAAACTGGGAGCTTTCAAGTCCAAAATTGATATGAAACTTGGAGGCATGACTTTACAGGATGGCATATAAAGTGAAAACGAGGAAGTTGCTTAACCTTTGTATTGGTTGGTTATTACAGTGTCTAGATGTCAGGGATTAGTTAAAAGAGATTATTTTAAACAATTTTAGGAAAATGACTTAAGTTTCTTTTATGAACATTATAGAAATTTACAAGAAATAACCTGTTAACTTTTGCTTATATTCATGAAATAAGCTAGATTTAGTTTTGCTTACAATTTAAATGGTCTTGTCTGGTCAGGGAATTTTCAAGTTCAGTCTCTAATTTGTATTTTCTTTTAACAACAGTATGGTAGTACTACTTTTTTAATTTTTCTTTTGTTTTTTGTAATTTCAAATTTTTATTTAAATTCCAATTAGTTGACATATATTGTATTATTAGTTTCAGGAGTAGAATTTAGTGATTTATCATTTATGTACAATACCCCAGTGCTCATCACAAGTGCCCTCCTTAATACCCATCACCCATTTAGCCCATCCCCCCACTCACCTCCCTCCATCAACCATCAGTGTGTTCTCTTTACTTAAGAGTCTGTTTTTTGTGGTTTATATATACAGGGGAATACTACTTGGCAATGAGAAAGAATGAACTGTGGCCTTTTATAGCAACGTGGATGGAACTGGAGAGTGTTTGCTAAGTGAAATAAGTCATACATAGAAAGACAGATACCATATGTTTTCACTCTTATGTGGATCCTGAGAAACTTAACAGAAGACCATGGGGGAGGGGAAGGGGAAAAGAAAGTTAGGGAGGGAGGGAGGCAAACCATAAGAGACTCTTAAAAACTGAGAATAAGCTGAGGGTTGATGGGGGGTGGGAGGGAGGGGAAAGTGGGTGATGGGCATTGAGGAAGGCACATGTTGGGATGAGCATTGGGTGTTGTATGGAAACCAATTTGACAATAAATTTCATATTAAAAAAAAAAGTCTGTTTCAGGGCACCTGGGTGCCTCAGTCAGTTGAGCATCTGACTTCTGCTCAGGTCATGATCTCACAGCTTGTGGGTTGGAGCCCCGCATTGGGCTCTGTGCTGACAGCCCACAGTCTGGAGCCTGCTTCGGGCTCTGTGTCTCCCTGTTTCTCTGCCCTTCACTGCTCATGCTGTGTCTGTCTCTCCTTCAAAAATAAATAAACATTAAAAAAATTTTTTTTAAAAGAGTCTGTTTCTTGGTTTGCTTCTCTCTTTTTACCTCCTAGTTCATCTGTTTCATTTATTAAATTCCACATATAAGTGAAATCATATGGTATTCGTCTTTTTCCAACTGACTTACTTCACTTAGCATAATACTCTGTAGCTCCATTCATGTCTTTGCAAATGGCAAGATTTCATTCTTTTTTGTGGCACGCATGCTCTCTCTCTTCTATGTATATATAATGTATATATACATTATATATATACACACATTATATATATACTTATATATACATTATATATATACATATATACACATAATGTATATATATACACATTATTTTTTATGGCTACTACTTCTTTATCCATTCATCAGTTGATTGACATTTGGGCTCTTTCCATAATTTGGCTATTGTTGATAATGTTGCTGTAAACATCAGGGTGCATGTGTCCCTTCAAATAAGTATTTTTGTGTCCTTTGGGTAACTACCTAGTACTGTTCAATTGCTGTATCATAGGATAGTTCTATTTTTAACTTTCTGAGGAACCTCCACACTATTTTTCAGAGTGGCTACACTAGTTTGCATTCCTACCAACAGTGTAAGAAGGTCCCCCTTTCTCCATATCCTTGTCAACACCTGTTGTTTCTTGTGTTGTTGATTTTAGCCATTCTGACAGATGTGAGGTGATGTCTCATTGTAGTTTTGACTTGCATTTTCCTGATTATGAATGATGTTAAGCATCTTTTCATGTGGCTGTAAGCCATCTAGATGTCTTCTTTGGAAAAATGTCTGTTCATGTCTTTTGCCCATTTCTTCACTGGATTATTTGCTTTTTGGCGTGCTGTGTTTGCCAATTTATTTATAGATTTTGGATACTAACCCTTTATCAGATATGTCATTTGCAAATATATTTTCCCATTTCTTAGATTGCTTTTTAGTTTTATTGATTGTTTCCTTCCCTGTGCAGAGAATTTTTATCTTGATTAGGTCCCAATAGTTCATGTTTGCTTTTGTTTCCCTTGCCTCCAGAGAAGTATCTAGTAAGAAGTTGCTATGGCTGATGTTAAGGAGGTTGTTGCCTGTGTCCTCCTCTAGGATTATGATAGTTTCCTATCTCACATTTCCTATCTCACATTAGGTCTTTCATCCGTTTTGAATTTATCTTCATGTCTGATGTAAGAAAGTGGTCCAGTATGGTAACATTTCTAAAATATTTAATAATATCCTGAGCTATAATACATTTTGCTTTGGTATGTATATATTCATGGAAGAAGTATAGAACAATAAATAGGAATAATGAACATTAAATTTGGGACAGTTTACATGAGTGAGTGGGGATATATCAGGGGAAGGTACATGAAGACTTTCATATTTCATATGATCCTTTATTCCTTAAACTGAATAGTGAGTGCATGAATACTTACCTAATTATTCTTTTTACTTTCTTTATATCTTGTTTTCTACAAGGGCAGGAAATAAGTTTCTAAATTGAAAAACCAGAGATTACTTGGATTTTTAAAAAATTAATAGAAGATTTACAGTTAAGGGGGAAAATTCATGATAAACAAACACACACACACAAAATCAGACAGTGGAGATCCTGAAGCAATTATGAGCCCCAGAGGGAAGAAAACATCCTACACGATAGCACATATAATTCTAGAAGATTTCATGGCTCATCTCTGAGTAATATTGAAATAGTAATAATAATATACACACTGAATATTGGTTTGTCTAAAATATGACATAACTATGGTTGCAAGATGGGTGGAGAATTGAATGAGAGCAGAGTGAATTGAATGAGAAGAGCTATATCCTTGTCTTTCATAATATGAGGCCAATAGGAAATAGATAAGCATGCTACTTAAGAAATGTGTGGCTAATCTTTGAATATGTACAAAAGTAGGTAAGAGAGAGAAAAATGTTTACTGGTATGCAGTAGGGTGAGGAGTAGAGGAACAGGGGCTGTTGGTTTTTAACAAAACTTTATAGGTTCATTTGACATTTTGAATCAAAATGTGTGTAAAAGCTTGAAAAATTCAATAGATTGAATCATACATTTTGCTTAAACATAAAGTACCGTATTTTCAACTCTTCTCCATTGTGTAAATATTATAGGGTCCATTTAAATAATGTCTTAGACATGCTTTATATGCCTTCTATATATCTGCCTTGTGAGTTATTAACGACACTGTTCCCTAGATCATGACTTAGAGTAACTTTATAGAATATACCCAGGCTGGGACCAGTAGAATGTTTGATTCCATCATCACTGATTCTACATTGTATCATGCTGCCTCAATTCAAGCAGATTACTAAAGCCACAGTGGCAATTCCCAGGAAAACGTATCCACTTAGTACATTTAATGCTAGCTTTGCTGAAGACTGATTAAAATGACTGCAGAGTCTTTCTGTTAGTGATGGCTTCTGATTGCAGGGACTTGCCACTAGCTGTACCCACAAGCATAAGACCCAGTGGCTAGCTCAGCAGGAGCACTGAACCAACTGATGAGCGCTCTACTATAATCTCAGCACCTCCTTCCTCGTCCTGCCTCAGCATCTAGAAGTTGGCAGAATGTGGATGTCATATCCAACTGTTAATATGCACTACAGTGAAGCATTTACTGAAAATTATTTGGTATCTTAGGGCTGTAATTTCACATCCCAGTTGTAAAAAAAAATCTTTTGTATTTTAACAGTTGTGTGTCACAGTTTTATAACATTTTTGTCTTAGTTGAGTAACATCAGATGTCTAAACACTAGAAAGGAAATGTGGGAAATTAAACACGGTTAACAACATAGTTATCTTTAAGAATTGACCGATTTTCCAAAGTGAGTGAAGAGTCCCAATATGCAGGCAACTGTTCAGAGTTTCTGAGGATGGTCTTTGACCTTCCAATCCTTCTCCCAAAGTAGGAAAAGGAAATGTAGGCTACCCAAGGGCCACTGGGGGTGGTAAAGAGGGGAGGGCAGGGGAGGTACATAGGTAAAGAGAGGGAGAGAGACTCCAGAGAATTAACTGCTAGGGGGGACCAGGTAATAGCTTAATTTGAGCAATCAAATAAGATAATGAATCTTTGCATTTGTATATATTGGTGTCATGTCTTTGTATTGCATATTCATGAAGTGGAACATACCAAACTAGTCTGTTAAAATAGAAGCTAAACTGTACAAGTAGGCAGCAGCCTGCTTCCCTTCCACTTTTTTTGAAAATCAAATTACTGATGAATTAGTGCAATGAAATTTGGCATATCTCAGTTCTGTGCATCATAGGTCTAAATTCCATGGTATTTCTTAGGGTAAATGGATACTGAATGTTGAAGCACAGAGAAAACAAACTGAGATTCAGTCAACTCCTAAGAATGATCATTTCAACTCTACACTATTTTGTTCACTGTAATTTTTAGGCCCTTTTGGTAGGCATTAAGTTAGAGGTAAAACATCACTTCTTTGGTTAATTATCTGTCTAAATCTCTCTTACAATGAATTTGGCTTTAAGCTAATATTTAACATGATTTTCAAATTTAAGAACATTATTTCACTTCATAATGTTGAAAAATAAATGTATACACACTTTGCTTATCCATATCCAGACTTATCCATACTTTCTGACAAACTGTAATTTCCAAAGATTTGTGTTTATTTTCACTAAAATTCAGTTTGCTACATTGAACAGAAACCCATGACATTATCCAAGGGAGAAGGTTAGCTATATTAACAGAATAACTTATTTCAATTAATACCCTGGTGATATTTTCCAATTTGAATCTTCAGCATAGCAAATCGTGCCACAGTCTAAGTGCCAGGCAGCTGTCCAAATCTCTGCTCAGGTCTTGTATCCTCAGACTGGAACATTTTTTACACTAAGAATGTAACATGCAATTTAGATTATTTTTGTAGATTGCCATTGTGTGGATATGAAATGGTCTAAGTCCATAAGAATATCCCCATTGTTTAAATTCCAAGGAAGTAGGAATAATGATCATTTAATGAACTGTTTTATTTATACAGGAGTGTTAATATAATAACCTAACTTATAGCAGAGCATAGTTGTAAGATCCTGTATGAAACCTTTAGGTGAATACAATTCTCATAATAGTTGAGGCTAGGTTCTGTCAACACAATTAAAAACTACCCATCTGTTTCTTCTGAGCTACACAGACACATGCAAGCACACCCATGGAAACCTCCCTATTACAATACTTAAACATTTGTCAGCTCTCTTCTACCTTACACTCTGGGGAAGAAATCCAGGCGTTCATTCTTTCATTCAGAAACTATTTACTGAACACTAACATTGTGAGTTTCTGTATACAAAGATAAAACATAGATTCTGCTCCAAGGAAGTACAGTATCTAATAGGAAGAGGCATTTTAACATGTTGAGTCTAATTGGGATCCTAGATTTCTCATGAGAAGGATTCACTTTCTTTTTCTAGATATCCCAGAGGAAGTGAGGAAGAAAGAAAAGCTGGCCTCCATAGCTGGTGTACTCCAAGTGCACCATATGTTTGGATGGCTGCAGTGTTGCTTTCAGAATTCATGTTTTGGAGCCATGCTGGTGGTGCTTACAACTGAGCTCTGTTGTAGGGGGAAGATGAGGCTATTGCTGCCACCTGGCAGCCAATACATTCAAACTCCATGATAATGATATTGAACGATTTTATACTGTTTACAAATCATTTGCATTTGCACTTTTGGTGAATTTATGTAAAGTTCTTCATCTGGGGTACTTGAGGCTACAGCAGTCTCCCTACAGCATTATGTATTTTTATTTCATTTCTCCACCACTAAATGATAGACCAGAAGCCATATTTTGTTCATATGTATATTTCTCAGGTACATGGTTATTTGTTATCTTCATATTGCCCTATGTATTGTGTCCTTTTTGCCATGTAATTTTTACTCATGCCTGGTAGGACTTTACATAATGATAGGGTCATTCAAAGCCTCATCCCAGGTACCCATGTCAGAGTTCGATACTGACTTCTATCAGAATCCTATCCAAGTCCTGTACTGAAACTTCCTTTTGCCCAGTGGAAGCAGGGGTAATAAAGGCACCATATTCCCATTAGGCAACTGCCACAGTCCTTCCTTGGGGCATTGTGGGCTTGCAAGTGCTACAGCAGTGCTCTCTTTCATTGATTGTAGACTTTAATGTCTGCTTTGCCTGAAATAGGGCTAGATTGGCCAAGCTGGATCTCTAGAGTCAGGTAAGTTCCTCACTTGGCGGTGTGCCTTAAGCCCAGGAGAACACACCAAATGATGTCTAGAAAGGTCATCAGCAAAGCTGTATCACTAAAATGGACTCTGGAAGGAGGGTCAGACATGTACACTGAGTAAGATAGTTTTCTTTTCATTTAAAAGCAGTTTAATGATAACTGAGCTGCAGAAAATGTTCATTTATAGTTGATCAGCTTTTGGGAATTGTATCAAAATGTAGATATGAATACATAGGATAAAAATTGTTTTGTGATAGGGAAATACGAGATGCTTAATTTAAAAAAGGAGGTGCTAGGTAAATATGAGACAACAGTACTATGCAACAGTTGCCATTCACATTAGATTATGAGTACAATGAAAAAAATATGAAAAATTATTTATATAGTACTAAGTGGATAAAGCCATTCACACAGAAAGCCATTTAATAGAACTATAACTCCCCACATGGTACTTCTTAGTGTTTCCTCACTTAGGGGATTGTTGTTTACCTGATGGTGTAGACACTCCTGAACACAACATTTGGCATTTTTCAGGGGGTTGATGGCTTTTTTGAGGGGCTTCTGGGCGCAGAGGCTGTAAATTTCACTTTAAGAGCACATTCTTTAAGACATGAGGAGCTTCATTTTATCTACTTCTCAGGGGAATTTGCATTTTTAGAAATGGATGGGTAGACTGTAATTACTGTAAGTGACTAAATCATGAGCAAAGTCTTCAGATATTAGAATTGGAACAGAAGATGATCTGATTCTCCTTCAGACAATAAAGATAGAGCTAATCCCTGGAGAAACACAGAGAGAACCCCCTGGATAACTCATGAAGAACTTAGTAGAATGGCTTCTACTTAATCTAGTGAATTCTGATCACACCTGTAGGTTGTGCACGTCTCCTTGAAGGATGAATTGAGCTCAATTTTGGAGAAAATTATTACTTTTTAAATTTTACATAATATTTGTTTAACACATGGCAGCATTTCTCAGGAGGGTCTCACTAAAATGTAAGTGATTAATGAACCTCGAGCCTAACAGGAATCACATGGGGGTAAGCTTTCAATCTGGCAGCACTAATTAGTATCAAAACAGTCTTTATCTCTCTTGGTACTGGAGCTCTATTTCTTACTAACACATCACATTTGATTTGCAATATATAGATGCCAAAATGCAAATAATCAGATTTTTCTCAAATACGAATTTTAATAAATTTAATTTTGAAGGTGTAATGATTTCTCAAGTTGGGTGTGACAAAACATGGCATCCTTTATTCTACTGATACGTGCTGACTGCGGTTGCAAAGGGACATTTACTTCCTGGTCCTCCAAGCATCCTAGAGCCCCTGAGATAGGATAGAATTATCTAATTAGATCCTTGCCTCCAGAAAATTAATTTATTACATTTCAGACAAAGTATCTGTCTTGCTGTGAGGATGGACAGGTAACTCAATATTAATCTACTTAAGGACCTCTGATAATTTTTTTCCATTTGTTCTCTATTTTAAGGCAACTTATAATCTCATAATGCATTTTTACCACTTAGAAAGTTTTATAATATGTAGTAGCATACATCATCATGCATAGTTGCCCTTTTAAAATAAAAATAAAGGCCTCAAAATGTAGTTCAGTGGAGAAGGATAGTATTCCTTTTTTTTACATTTTTTAATGTTTATTTTTGATACAGAGAGACAGAGCCACAGACACAGATAAAGCATGAGTGGGGGAAGGGAAGAGAGAGAGTGAGACAAATCTGAAGCAGACTCCAGACTCTGAGCTGTCAGCACAGACTCACAAGCGTTGAGATCATGACCTGAGATGAATTCGGATGCTTAACCAACTGAGCCACCCAGGCGCCCCCCACGTTTTTTAAAAATATTTGTTTATGTTTGAGAGAGAGAGTGAGAAAAGATAGTATTTTTAACACATGCTAGGACAATTGGATATGCAAAACAATGAACATCAAACAGTACCTTCTACCATATACAATGATTTGCTCAAAACAGATCATAGACTTAAATATATCACCCAAAAGTATAAAATTTCTGGCAGACACAGTATAAAAGTCTTTGTCTCCTAGAGTCTGGCAAAGATTTTTTTAGAAACATGATACACAAATGAATATATTGTGCACGAAAATATTGAAATTTGTTCTTAGCAAAATTACGAACCTTTGTTTTTCAGTTCACTCTTAAGAGAATGTAAATATAGGCCACATTTGCAAATCACATAAAAGACTTGCACATAAAATTTATAAAGAACAAACAACTCAAATATTGGTAAAAGATTTTACAAATACTTAAAAAGAAGATGTGAAGATGTGAGATAAACATGATAAAGCTAGCCAACATAATTAGTTATTGGGGAAATGTAAATTATATTCATGATGAAATATCCTACATACATACTAGAAAGTTAAAAATTTTTAAAAGACTATACCAATTGTTGGCAAAGATGTAAACTGACTAGATTTCTTGTATACTTATGTTTGGAATATACGTAGAACAAACATGTAGGGAAATAGTTTGGCAGTTTTTTTAAAGGTTAAACACGCACCCGGCCATTAGCATTAGCCATTCTAATCCTAAGTATTAAGAGAAATGAAAGCATGTGTTCATTCAAAGACTTTTATAGGTATGTTCCTATCAGCTTTACTCATAATAGACAAAAACTAGAAACAACCCAAATGCTCCTTCATAGGTGAATAGACAAATTGTGGTATATCTATACAATGGAATACACAAGTAAATTTTTAGTGTATCCATCAATATGGATGAATCTCAAGATTATTATCCTTTTAGTTGATTTTAATGTTTATTTATTTTTGAGAGAGAGAGCAGACCATGTTGGGGGAGGGGCAGAGAGAGACGGAGACACAGAATCAGAAGCAGGCTCCAGCTCTGAGCTGTCAGCACAGAGCCCAACATGGGGCTCAAACTCAGGAACTGCGAGATCCTGACCTGAGCCCAAGTCGGATGCTTAACTGACTGAGCCACCCAGGAACCCCTCAACATTATTTTTCTTAAGGATGAAGACAAAAATTAGTACGTATTGCATGATCATAAATTTCTGGAAAATACAAATATTCTGTAGTGGCACAAAGCAGTTCACTAGTTTCCTAGAGACCGAGGGTAGAGAGGATTGTAAGGAAGTTCAGAAATAGGAATTTAAAAGAGGAGAGGAAATTTTTGGGTGATGGGTATTTTCCTCATCTTAATTGTGGGTGATGGTTTCATGGTGTCGACATTTGTCAAAACTTATCAAATTGTGCATTTTAATCATGTTCTATTTATTCTATGTTGTTTACCTCAGTGAAGGTCTTTAGAAAGTCATGTAAGTTTGCATATCTCACAAGCAGCTAAGCCCCTTCTGTGGCCTTTTGCCCTGACAACCATCCTTTGGCTTACTTAAAACAGTTTGAGAAGTATTAATAACTCTTTGAAAATTAAGTATCTTGAACAGACAGTGAAGCTAGGGTAATTGCTGATACACCAATGATTTTAGCCATGGCTAATATCAGGGCTGAAACCCCTAACAGTGAAAGAGCAAAATGTTTACATTTTTAAAACAAATTATTCATACAGAAAGTGTTATTTAATCCCATGATTTTAGCCATGAAATATAGATATCCCAATTCAGCACTTTCTCTTTAATTCCTGACACTCATAGTTAGCTAACTACTAAACTTCTCCACCTGAATGTTACATATAAATTCAGCACTCATAACCACCATCCCTCCCCTAAAATCTGCCCTTCCTCTTGTTTTCCTTAGCTCAGTAAATAGTAGTAGCACAATCCACCCTGTTGTCCATCTCTGTGAACACTTCTCTTAAATGCTTTCCTAAACTCACTGTTTACATTCTATCAGCCATTTTGACCCATTGATTCTGTCGCCTTATTTCTTGAATCCCTCTGTAAATGATCTTTCTTATTTTTTTTGATATCCTTCAGACTGGTGGTTTTCCAGCCTGGATTACAGAAATGGCTTCTTATATTTTCCTTTTTCTCTGTTCAACAAACACATCATCATTCCAGAAAGAGAGGAAGGATAAACGGGAAATTATGGAATACAATTTATCCCTCATAATTACACCACCCAATTTAAAATATTTACCTCTACCCCTTTTGTTGAAGTGGGGGACGAATGAACAATGTAATACTATATAAAATAATAGGTGAAAGTTATAAATAATAGATAGAAAGACCTTTCTTTCCTGTTCCTCTCTTCCCTCACTATCTCCTTCTATCCTCCCCTCTTTCTCAGTTCTCTCTCTCCAGCCCTTCTCTCTCAAAATCCAAGCACACATATATGAATTTGTGTGGATTCATATATATTAAGGCATATATATATATATATATATTGCTCTAAAATATAGTTGCTTCTTCATGTTTAAAGTTTTAATTCATTTAAAAAATGTTGGATAGCATTTTTTACATAATTCCATACATTATTAATAAATTTTCTCCTGATGGATATTAATTTTTTTCCCATAAGGCTGTTATGAATACTTTTGTACATATATCCTTCTAAGTTCCTTTGTGTGTACTTTAGTAGAATTATTGGAAGTGAAATTCCAGTGAACTGCAAACTGTCTTAAACTAAAGTGGCTTTTACCTTTATTTTTATTTATTAAAATTTTTTTTAATGTTTGTTTATTTTTGAGAGAGACAGAGGGTGAGAAGGGGTGGCTCAGAGAGAGGGAGACACAGAGTCCAAAGCAGGCTCCAGGCTCTGAGCTGTCAGCACAGAGGCTGATGGGGGGCTTAAACCCACAAACTGCGAGATCATGACCTGAGCAGAAGTATGATGCTCAATCAACTGAGCCACCGAGGTGCCCCACCAAAGTGGCTTTACAGCTATTGGACACTTCTTGCCAGAAGACAATGGCCACGTTCTTCACATCCACTCATGGAATATTTACAAAAATTGACCATGGGCCACAAAGTCTCAATAAATTTCAAAGATCTAGTTTACACTTGATCTTAGCCAAAAGGCCGAGAAGCGATCAAAGATCTAGTTTAATATAGTTGTAATGTTCATGTTAATAAAGTTAGAAACCAATTTTAAAAGATTATTTTTTTAAGTTTATTTTTTCATTTTGAGAGAGAGCACAACTGAGGGAGGAGGAGCACAAAGAGAAGGAGAAACAGAATCCCAAGCAGGCTCCACGCCATCAGCACAGAGCCGGATGCAGGGCTTGAACCCACGAACTGTGAGATCATGACCTCAGCCAGGGTCTGAGAGTTGGACACTTAACTGACTGAGCCACCCAGGCACCTCTTAAAAGACAACTTTAAACAAACATTTTCTAAATAGCATCTCCATCAAATAAATTATAATGCAAAAGAGAACATATTTGGAACTGAATGACAATAAAGAATTAGATCTCAAAACTTTGGGGATCCAACTAAAGTAATAAATAGAGACAAATGTATTGCTTTTTAAAAGTTTTATAAGGAAAGAACAAAGGCTGAAAATTAATGACCCACACATTCTACACATGAAGTTAGAAAAGGAGACAGAATGAGCCAAAATAAAATGAGAACAAATAACTCTGTGTATATATAAGTTAGAAAGAAATTCATAAGAATGGTAAACACCAAATTAATAGTCATGGTTGCCTGTATAGAAGAGAAGAAAATGTGTTTTGGCAAGATATACAGGGAGTTGTAACTGTACTGCTTATGTTTTCTTTCTTAAGGTGGGTAGTGGATACGTGTGTACTTGTAGTACTTTATGGTTTCTACATGATTTTTATAATAATATTTTAAAATAAATAAAATTTAGTAATAAAAATAATAAACATTTACAACATTTACTTATTAATCTCCCTGATTAGTAACTTACTCATTACTAGTTTATCTTCAGTAAAATTTTTTTGAATTTCAAAAATGTTGTTTACCCAACTTAGTACTCTACATATTTTCTTCTTTGTCACTATGTTTTTCAAAGGACATCAGTTTTGTTCTTTAGCACCAAATCTAGAAAACACGAGAGGAAATGTTATCATTTTAAGACATTTATATCTTTAAGGTCTTAAAGCTATCTTTACCTATTCTTTTGCTATTTTTTTAATCTGTTTGTTTTTTCTCTATTATCTCTGCTCTAGGTCACTTCTGTTAACTGTAAAAAAATAATAAAATGTAGCTATTAAAGGGACTGATTTGTAATAACTCTGAAGACAAAGCACAATTAAGTGTATATAATTGACATTAAAGGATTATAATCAATGGTTATGTAAGATTCATTTTATCATACATATTATATAATGTGACATAAGCTATTCTTTTGTTTCGTTTCCTCCTTTTTGGACCGTAATTTTCAGTTAGTCACTGGCTTACATCTTATCTCCTGCCATAATGGCAGAAATTAATGGGATAAAAGTACTCTATTCAAAGACAAATTATCATTTCACTGATCTACTTCAGTAAGTGCAAATTCCCTCTGCACCCATTAAAAGGTTTAGAACGGTAGAAAAGTGCTAGTTAACTAAAATTGTGTTTCCTTTCTTAGAACCATAAAACTTTCATTTACTTCTTCTGTTAAACCTTTTTGTAAATACAGTAATTGTGAAGCCCTTTCAGTATTGTGTGATACATGTTTTGGCATTGTAGCTATTCTGGATTTCCTCCATGGTACTTTAATTTTGTGGTTCAGTAAACAAAACTTGGAGTTCTCCGGGAGGACTTGTACTTGAATCAGTCAGGGGTGTACTGCCTGATGAGACATTCAATCTTTTCCCCTGATGAGGGTGTCCAGTCAGAAAAGCCCTGTTGTTTTTGACTCAGGAAAGGTTTTAAAGAAAATTATCACCCAGACTGTAAAAAGCAACTAAGGTTTTCTCAATGCCATACAGTGTCAAAATCCAATACATGTTTAGTAAATGTTTTCAGAGGCTGTTGCTTTTGATGATGAAATAGACATCTTTTTTTTTTTTTTCTTCATTTAACCTCTCTAACTCAAACCAAATAGTATTAGGAAATTCCATGTCAGAGAGTAAGTTAGCGACATATTTCTTATCATTAAATCCTCAAAACAACTGGATGAAGCAGGCAGGTCTTAGTAAATTTTGTCAATGAAGGAGAAAACCAGAGGCTTATCAGGAAAGTTAGCTAATATCCCAAGAGCCAAACAGATGGTAAGTGGTGCATCTGGAATTCAAACTCATGTATTTCTGATCCCAAAGCCCCAAATAAACCAAATATTCTAATAAAAATATAATATTTATAATTAAGTTAATAAAAAATATTTATTAAATGATTCATATTTGGAAAGTAGCATCCCTGGCACTGAAGTAGATAAATAAATAATAATCTGATTGTAATGGTGAGTTTCACCACTGGTCCTGGTGAATCTACCTGCCAACTTTATTACAGTTCCTTAGTTCCACTCTTTTCTTAAACTAGTTGCAGATATATTGTTAGCTACTCCTGGTCTACCTTTCCCCACAAGACTTATTATGAACCACATTAGAGAAATACTTTCTTTAGAAATAAAGATTGAAATTATATTAACTAGTAAATTTATATTATGAAAACATATAATAAAGACTGAACACCTATAGCACACCATACAATATACTAAAATTAATATTTTATAATAATTCATTTTTACATTTGACTATGACTTAAGATTTCAAATATTTACACACATTATTAAATTGGTTATTTTATATCTTTTATACATGATTAAGGATTTGAGTGGCACTATCCTATATATTAATCATTTTCACATTATCTTCTATGATATTAAGTATTTCTTACAGTTATGTAACCCAGGGAACGGAGAGAGTGAGTGTGATTTCTGTTGGACTCGCCTATTCCAAACTGGAATCAGCGGCCCATTTTTTTGGATCAGTCTCTGGCTAGCCAGCTAAAGGGTAATATTTTGTGTCCCAGGGCCTCTGACAAATAGATCTTGAAAAATGCTGCTGATTCCATTTCCAATGTTCTGTTTTATATTGTCATCTATCCTGCACAGTTTCTGGTCAACAACTTTACTAGTTCCTCTGAACTCCAAGTTCTTCTAACACAAAGTTTTCTGAATTTCCTTGAATACCTGGAGCCAGTTTTCTGTGAAGCAGGGAACATCACCCTACCACCTAGCTCTGGTGCACTTGAGTTCTGACTTGCTCTCCCCTGGTTCCTATTGTTGTTTTTCTTCAATTACTGGATTTCTCCAACCCTTTACCTCATCTTGGAAGATCTTCCCTTTCTAAATATCTGGGAAACCTTCATGTTGGAGACTGCTGCTACCTAGAAGACAGGACTCTGTGCTACTCCAAACATACTGTCCTATATTCAGCCCACAAAAGTCCTAGCCTCATTCCACGTCATTCTTTTCCCTTAGATGAGACCAAATCCATTACGGTTATATCTAGGGAATTACATATTTGTTATCATTTAAAAACTTAATATGTAGATTAAGGAATCATTTCAAGAAAAACTAAAATATTTCTGAATTAGCTTCCTGATAAGGGAACAGAGGATTTTCTGATTTGTCCCATTTACTTAATTATCTCCAAAGTTTCCTGATTGGCCATTAGAAAGGCAGGAAGGAAGTCAGTAGGAAAAATGTTTGTTCAGTAATAGCTGAAAAGAGGAAACTGTTTTCTGTTCATGTGCCAGATTAAAGAAGAACATTTTAATTTGAGAAATACGAACTAATTACCTAATTAATAGGTCCTATCATATAAAGATTTTAGGCACAGAATAAATAGAAATGCTTAATTGAGCAGAAATATAGAGAAGCAGACTTTATTACTTCTGGGTATCTGTTTCTTCATCTATAAAATAAATGGGTTGGTTAAAAATCATCTGTAAAATATCTTTCCACTTAAATAACATAACCTAAACCCTGATCAGGAGAATCTCTGACAGCTGGTCTTTCAGATGCAGATCATTATATGGCCTTACATTTAAGAGAATATGTTTTTATAGATTAATATTAGTTGACTGGTAAATTTACATCTATATTTATGTCCATATATCTATATCTACATTTATATTTCTATCTTTACTACCATTGAGCAGTAGATTTTATGTTTATTTTCAAAATTTATTCATTGGAAAATATTTACTGTCTACTCCAAAGGATACTAACTAGATGGAACTAATTCCTCCTCTAATCCTGTTATGGGTGTGTGTATTAGAGGGGGTGGTATTTAATGTTTAATCCAGTGATATTGTCTGAGAAGGTAAGCCACCAAAGAGATAAAACACAGTATCAGTGTGTTCAGAAAAGAACAAGACCATTTCTAGATGCAGAGGAGATGATGTTAAAATCAGAATGTAGTTGAGTTTCTGTAGTTGGATGGATGAGAAAAAATTCCAGAGGAAGTTAAGGGTTGGAGCAAAGTCACAGAAGCTAAAAGGCAACGGATGCATTCAAAGGAAGATCAATTTGGCTAGAGTAAAACATTAATAGCAGATCATATTGCCTGAATGCCAGATCATATGAAGATCATATTGAAGGAATGATACATTTTAGTTTCTTTTGGTTGCCACTGGAATGTTATTGAAGGATTTTGAAGGAGAGATTTATGTAGTTTACAAAAAAATGACTAGAAACAGACATGGATGGAAAAAGGGGCTGATTAGAAGAGCATGGGCAAAAACTTTTAGAGACTATTGTTACAGCATAGGCAATAGCCAAATCAGGTCTGAGAGGAAAAGAGGAATCACTTAGACACAGGTTAATTGCATAATGGAAGATAGGGAAAAGAAGACACAATTCTGAAATGGCTGTAAGAACAGTGGACTTCTGGGGCACCTGGGTGGCTCAGTGGGTTAAGCATCCGACTTTGGCTCAGGTCATGATCTCACAGTTTGTGAGTTCGAGCCCTGCATCAGGCTCTGTGCTGACAGCTCAGAGCCTGGAGCCTGATTCAGATTCTGTGTCTCCCTCTCTCTCTGCCCCTCCCCTTCTCATGCTCTCTCTCTTTCAATAATAAATAAATGTTAAAAAAATTAAAAAAAAAACAGTGGACTTCTGCATGAAATGGGGTCAGGATTCTGCAGCCTTTGTCAAGCAGGTTGTTGAGCATGCAAGACTAGATTCAAGAGATTTTGCCTAGAAATATTTGAGAATTATTTTAAAGTGATATATATTGAATAGGGTATTCCTTCCTTTTTTTTTTTTTTAAGTTTTTAATGTTTATTATATTTGAGAGAGAAAGAGAATGACAGAGTGTGAGCGGGGGAAGGGCAGAGAGAGAGAGAGACACAGAATCCGAAGCAAGCTCCAGGCTCCGAGCTGTCAGCACAGAGCCCAATGCTTGAACCCACAAACCATAAGATCATGACCTGAGCTGAAGTCGGACGTTTAACCGACTGAGCCACCCAGGCGCCCCTTCCTTCCTTCTTTAGTTTACAAGGTTAAATGAGGTAAGAATAATTTTGTCTTTAATTGAGAAAACTGAAAGTCAGGTAGATTAGTTACAAGGCCTGCTCAAAGTCACATGATCAGTTAGCACCTGCAATGATATTCATATCCTGTTTGAAGAAACAGGTATATCATTGACTTCTTTTCTGAGACTTTTGATGATAAAGAAGAAACTGAGTGAATAATATCTTAACTATTTTGTTAGTTTGCCTATTTGCTGTCCTAAAATTTAACTACTAATACCCTCCTGTTGACCAGAAGCCTTACCGATAACATAAACAGTCAATTAATACAAATTTTATATGTTATATGTATTATATATGGTGTTATTACAATAAAGCAGGCTAGAGAAATGAAAATATCATCAAGAAAATCATAGAGAAAATACATATACAGTCCTATGCTGTATTTGTTAATACCATAAATTTATGTCATCTATTACAAATTGAATTATGTCAGTACCCACATCAATATTATATGATATAAAACATTATAGATATTATACATATTACTAACACTAGATATCAAAAATGAAAAGATAATGGGAGAAAAGAAATTTATACTTATTTACAGGTGTAATGATTCATGCATTGATAATGAAGAAGCGACAATGTGATTACTTTATGATAGCCTGGGATAATTGATATGATTCCTTCATGGTAGCCTAGCCTATACATTAATGAATGGATCATTATAGAATTTTTATAGCATATAGTATTATACTCATATTCATAATACAGTATTGGAAACATTAACTTCAACATGTCTAGGCTACATGGTTCATCTGTGAGCTTTTTCAAATTGTCACAGATCTACAAATTTTTTTCCAATATATTTATTGAAAAAAGAATCTGCATGTAAGTGGACCCACACAGTTCAAATCCATGTTGTTCAACAGTCAACTATAGTCAGCTTCTGTGACTTTTTAAAACAATGATTAAAGTCTAAGAGGCCATATTTACTCAATGAATATTGCGTAATTAAATAGTGTTATGTTAACTATAAATTAAAACTGATACATTAAGGTCAAAATTACTTTTACTTTGCAAAGAGTAACACATTATTTTCAGAGGGTTAGTTAAGACTATCATTTCTGCCTGTAACTTATGTCAGCTCTTTACTTACAGCCTGACAGCTCTAAAGCTTATCAGTTGGAAGTGCTGACCTTCCTAAATGAGCCATGCACATCTTTACTTCTCTTAGTTAGCAATATAAGAAAATAAAGTGGAAAAATAATGACCAATATAAATATTTATAATAAGCTATACTTTTCACAAAATGTGGGCTTTATTCATTGTTAAATGGTAATTATGTAAACAAAATAGAACAAGAACAAAGTTTGGGTGTACAACTTACTGAATTCTAAATCATACAAAGGATAAATCACATTAAGTTTTGGTGGTCAGGAAAAGGAGGATGTGAGATGAATCAACCTTTGAGTTATCTTTTGTATTTAGAAACATGAAGCATATGGAATAAGGAATTATGAGCAAAGTAGAAATGGGAGCTCTTTCTGGAACAATGAATAAATTGATGGAAAAGATTTATATAAGTAGAATGGATATTGCTGGAAAAATAGTTTGGCATTAGATGTAGAATATTCATTTATACAATGAAGAAAATAAATTTTAAGCAGTGTTTGATGTATTCCAAGTAGTTATTTCAAAGATTACTTTGGAATGGGAAAAAAAATAGGGAAAAAGAGAACAGATGGAAGATGTGATGATCCAGATATATATTTAGTGCCACTGACCTGACCAGGCCAATGGCAGAGAGAATTGAAACAAATGAATAAAAGTCATGTAAAGGAGATTTAAAAGAGGAAAGGATATTCTATTCACAAAGAATATAATAAATAAAGGCATGGGAGAATCAAAGTTATTGCTGTATTCAGATAAGAATTCTAATTGAGTATAGGGAAGTGTGTGGAATGAAATTGGAAAAGGTAGCCAGAGCCAAGATGCAAAGGCCATGTTAAACAACGTGAAATTTATCTTGCATAAAATGAGGACTCCACAAAGTTGTTTCAAGTACAAGAATAGGCAGAGATAAAATTTAAGGAAAGTTTCATTTGTTTGATTGCTAGAGTCATACAGAGCTGATAGGTAAAACTTTAATTTGGATGATGAAGAAGCAGTGGTCAATAGTGCAGAAAACAAAAGGCACAAAGCTCAGTCAATATTTGGGAGAGTATTCTAGAGGATGAAATCAAGAATGCAGGAGGACAAAGGGATTGTAGGATAAAAGGATGTGATAAAAGAATGAAATATAAATGTTAAATTACCTAGAAGTAGAAATCAAGATCCAGATTTGTGGCCATCTGAATAGTTACAGAAATGAGTAGAATTGAAAGCACTTACTGCAGAAGGAATTATGCAATCCACAGTGCTGAATAACTCATTTTGATAACTATTTTTTGTTACCCAGTGTTATTGCACGAATGACTGGGTACCAGTAGATTGTGAACAAAATCGTTGAAAAACAGTGACGTAGATACTGGATTTCACAGACCAGAAGAAGATGAATCATTGAAGGAGATTTACAAAAGAATGGGCTGGAAATTGGCAACAGGGATCCAGGAAAATGCTGGACTTGATACATGAAGTAGAGGAAAATGAGGATCTTCCTTGTTAGGCTGTGAAGAAGGTGATACTATCAGAAATACATTAGGAAGTGGACAGAGACTTACCAGGTAACTAAACATATAGAAGGACTTCTTGACAACACAAAATGAGAAAACAGTGAATCCTTTACCCATTTACCCCCAAAATGCACGTTCAAAAAACAATTTCAGCGGGTTCATCGGTCCTCTGACTGCCATCCACAAATGTCAGTGGACAATACCAGCCACTATAGAAAGCAGACCAAGAGTTGTAAGAACACAGACAAATTAAAAAGAAGAGGCTTAATTCTCCCTGTTGAAAATAAGGGAAGAGATTTCCCATACTTCTTTTTCTCAGAGCATTTCCTTTAGAAAATGTTTTAGAACACTTGTAAGTATAGTCTCTTCTCTTTGAAATGTATAAAAATCCATTTGAATGGTAATCAGGCCTCTTTTTGAAAATGTCTGGAATGTCTTTTCATTAAGAATGTCTTTCTCTAGGGCCTGGGAACATCTCTTTGAAATGTAAACACCCTTATCTCCCAGTTCCTATAGGAGGGTGTGTGCCTTGCTGACCTTTTGCAAAACTATCTCCTGTCATAACAATAGTTTGTTTTTCCTCTAGGTAAAGCTAGTTAGCTAACACAGAAGGTCCCCTCAAATATCAGGTAGGGTTAGGATAAACTATGTATGACAAATGATGTTTTCAAGTCATCTTGAGGATAGTTATTGTCTATCTTGAAAAAACTTCTATGTAATTTATTTGTGGGGAAGTAGAAAAAATTCTCCTCTACCCTTCTAGGTTCCTGGCTCAGACAGACCTCTTCACACCCCCTCACCTCCCTGCACCCCACCTGTAATAAAAGATCATAAGAAAAACAAACAAATTTAATAACATGTATACCCCCTGCATTCATTGGGCATACCCCCAAAAACCGAGTAGCTCCCCCAAATGGCTCAAGCCACCACCTTAAATACTATCTCTACTAAAGACAAAGGATGTTGGGGGAAAGAGAGGGCAATTATAGGAGATTACCTCAGCAAGTATAGTAATCAAGGGTGTGGTTGTTATAAAAAGATTTAAGTTTCTGCCTTCTCCATCCATAGTTTCTAAAGGTTTAGACATTCTTCAGTTTCTGGTACAAAGAGTTAGACACCCTTACAAATGCAGATTTCCCTTATAAATGTAACTATCTCTTATAAAGGAGTAACTTCTCTGTTTTTAGAGCTTTTCCTACATCACTGTGTCTCAAAAATAATTAGCCTAAAATAATCCTTATGCCAAAGAGACATATTTTGGGGGCAAATTCTGCTTCCCTTCAGGTTGTGTCTGCTTGGCTATATAAAAGGTTGGGATTTTTCTCTGTCTTTGTAATCTCTTAGAAATCTCTTTGTCATCTCTTTGTAAATCTTCTCATCTAAGTGTCTTTTCAGCAGTCCATGATTGTGATGTCTGGAGTTTAAACATAGGTAGCTGAACAAGGTCATTCCAAAATTCCTTTTAGCCCAGAGGTCTATGATTTTCTTATACTTATTTTCTTTATGGACTAAGGAAACTTGATTCAATTAATTTCTCTCATTTCAGTCATTAACACATTATATAAAAATGCATTATTTTGTGTCAATATGTATTACCTTGGTGTACTAATAATTTTAGTCCCTTATTTATATTGTTGCGGAGGAAAACTTTTCCTTTTCCCTTCAAAGGTTCTTCTGGCTGGTTTAAGAATTAAATTGATAAGAAACAGATGAATAAGGAAAAATCAAATTTAACCTCATATATATAAGAACCCCACATACATTAAAGTTTCAAAGACAGAAAGGAAAAATGAGGTATGTATGCCATCCTGAGCTAAGAAATGGGATAGGACCCTGGAACTTCAAAGGGGAGGAGGACAATTTACAGGGCAATAAGAACAGATATTTGGCAATTATATGTTTGCCTTGCCATACAGTTGGGTCACTCAGATAACATTTCTTTCTAGTAATAACTCTTCTTCTGAAAAAGACACCCAATTTAGATTTTTCTAGGTAGTTGGATGGGGGCTGGGGGTAGGAGAGTTTCTCATGAGCCCAGAGGGTCTCATTGTCTTCAGCTTAATATAGTCCACATATGAAAGTGGCACACTATGGGGGGAGACTCTTTCATTATGCAGGTGATGTTTCTCTGTATGTGTACCAGACATCAAAAAGTATGAGGAACTGTTTTGAATTTTGAAATTTGGTTACTGATTAAATCCTCTCTCAAATATTCCTCGTTACCTGTTTATCTTCCCTTATAGCATTTGTTATTATACCCCACAATTTGTTACCTACCAAAAGACTGCTTGAATATCTCTTATAGGTACAGTTCCTTGGAAATTCATACTGGTGTCTTGACTTCCTTCTGAGTCAGTTTTCAGTTTATTTCTAACCACTATAGCCTCTTGGGCTTAATTCACTTTTCCTAGGAGTCTCTCAATATGCTTGCCAAACTAATAGCAAATCCTGTCTCAACCCTAATTAGCATACTTAAAATTTATTAGCTCTTCTTTTGTCTGGCAGCATAGTTTTTATTAACAAGGGTTTCCCAAGTTCTGGTATCCTCAGCAGCAATCTTCAATAAACTGGGCTCTGTGGAAAGCCTGTGTGTTAAATAAAGAGTTCCAAGTTTTTCCACCATCCTGTCCAGATCAGCCACTATTTAATCTTTATTCGTTATGGGCCTGACAGCACTAAACAAAGAGCCTCTGCTTCATATAAAAGCTTTAAAAAATGGTATTAATTGACTCCCTTTGTTACTTGCACTGTAGCTACATCCCCTAGACAAAATACTAGAGACAAAATGATTACAAAGAGAGTAGGATAGTTAATGTTTGCCACCAGAACAGGGAACATAACGAATGAGATATGGGAGGGTCCCTGAAAGGCTTTTAGGTTAGCTCTTTTCCCTCTCAAAAAGATTTCTTGTTCATTTTCAACCTCTAGCTTAAGAAGGCAAAGAAACGATGGCCTCTTAGTAGTGTTTGGGAGATGACCTTTTCTGTCTTCACTATCTGAATAGAAAACTATAACTCCCTAGAGCTAGAATCAAAGAAATCTTGTGGAAAAAAGCAGCAAAGCCCCTAGGCAGATCAGGACTTGGACCATTATTTCCAGAAAGAATATATATATAAACACAAGTTCCAGAAATAACATGAAGTCAGACTTCATGAACTATTCATCATATCTGAGTTAATGGGATCATTATAACTGGCATTTGGCTTGTGTTAATAGCATCTAACACAATACTTTTTTTTTCTTTTTTGACTATTGAATGAATAATGATCCATGATTTAGGTTTTTCTAATGCCTTCTTAATATCAACTCTTTGGGGAAGAAAAACTGATAAAATGTATGACATTTATTTTATATTAGCATGGAAAATGTGCATGTTTGTAATCAAGGTAGATTTTTACATTGCAGCTCTAATGATTTCTCATGAAAACTGGATGGTAATAAGGAGTGCATCTCCTTAGTGAATATCAAATGGAAGCATATTACCCAGGAATGGGAGAGGAAAAAAATACAGGTACTAAGACACTATTGTTGACCTATAAAGCAAGCAGAATCTTGAACTTTTCAAAGAATTCATCACTTAATGAAAGCTTTCATAAACTACAAATTTATAGGCTAGAATTTTCCTTCCATATGTTAGAAATTATTTTCTGCAAAAAGGGAAGACATTCTTTTGTCTAATTCTCACCTATGACTCTCCCTACAGGTACATTCTCTGTTATTTTCTGGTGCAGTAGGAAGGGTAGGAAAAGGGCATTATTTCCTTTGGCATCTAGCTTGAGGAAATTTCTAGATGAGCGATAATGTTGTGTCCCATCTAACATTTTTCTTAGCCTCCTAATGTTGGACCATATTAATTAGAAGACTAGATTTGCTGCTGATGTCAAAGGAACTTTATGTGCAGGAAAGCTCAGAGTGTGATGACCCATTATGAACCCAGTCCAAGAAAAGGGTTGGCACTTTTGATGACATAGCATATGGCATTGATATAGGTTGGAGTTAGTATGACATTGTAGAATACGGGTCTATGTAATTGGAAAAAGAGCTCATCTAAACATCGTGTTCTGTTTCCTGCTCAGATTATAAAATATGGTAGCACCAGTTTCTTAATGTTTCAGTTAAATGCCATGGATCCCCATATTGCCTCTGATAAGAATATTTCCTCTCCTCTTTCCTCATATGATAATCTTGATTCCTTCAGGGTGTTCACAACTGTTATTTGGATTTATTATACAAATTTGCATACTCTTGCTCACCAATACTCCTGACTCCATGTTTCAGTAGGTTCTTATAGAGAAAAAAAGTACTGTATTAGCATTTCCATATTGGAAAGAATCAATTCCCTTCCTCCATGTCCCTTTCCTCTCAAAATCCTCCACATGATTCCTGTTGGTTCCTTTTTCTTAGCTCTTATTTTCACCAGAAGCAACCAGAAGACATACGTGCTTTTCAAGATGAAACTCTTTTCTCAGCCCCATAGTAAAACTCATCCTGTCATTAGCAAACCCTAACCTCCTGCCCAGCTGCAATGACCATGCTAACATGGAAGAAGGGGGCTGGGATTCTGTTTAGCATTGCAGTTATAATCATTAACTTTATTTGTAATCTCTCTTTCTTTCTACTGTTTCTGAAAAAAAGTATATTAATGATCATTTCCCTGAGTACTTCATAGGTGAGCAAAATGAGGGAAGAGATGTTGGAATTTGCTCACTGATGATCAAAATTAAGTGAGCATTACACTCACCTGTGGAGCTTTTTAAAAAGTACTGTGGGGTGCTTCTGTGGATCCATCCCTCCAACAGGCCTGCATCCCTCCCGGTGCTGCAGGGCCCCTCCCACAGGGGACCACTGATGGCAAAGTAAGCTACGTCTGCCCCTCCCACCCCTGTGCACCTTGTGGATCCACCCCGGCTAATACAACCTTGGCCAGAACCCATCAAAGTAGCACCACAAGTCTGACAGTGTGCATGTAGCCCAGCCAGGGGCCACACCAATCCACAGTGAGTCCTGACCCTGGGAGAGGGGAAGATAAGTTACACACCAGTCTGACTGTGGCCCCAGCGGTTGCCTGGGGGCAGACATCTGGTCTGACTGCAGCCCCGCCCACCAACACAACACAAGTTACTCCAGACAGCACAGGGGAAATGACCTGCAGTTTGGAGCTACCACAGGGACTACCCAAAATGATGAAATGGAAGAATTTGCCTCAAAAGAAACTCTAGGAGTAGTAACATCTAATGAATTGATCAAAATCGATTTAAGCAATATAATGGAACAATAATTTAGAATAATAGTCATAATATTAATCACTGGGCTTGAAAAAAGCATAGAGGACAGCAGAGAATCTATTGGTACAGAGATCAAGGGACTAAGAAATAGTCATGAGGAACTCAAAAATGCTATGAATGAGGTACAAAATAAAATGGAGGTGGCCATAGCAGGGATTGAAGAGGCAGAGGAGAAACTAGGTGAATTAAAAAATGAAATTATGGAAAAAGAAGAAGCTGAGGAAAAGAGAGATAAAAACATCCAGGAGTATGAGGGGAGAATTAGAGAACTAAGTGATGCAATCAAATGGAACATATCCGTATCATAGGAATTCCAGAAGAAGTAGAGAAAGAGAAAGGGGCTGAAGGTGTACTTGAACAAATCATAGCTGAGAACTTCCCTGATCTGGGGAAGGAAAAAGACATTGAAATCCAGGAGGCACAGAGAACTCTCTTCAGACGTAACTTGAATCAGTCACCTACATGACATATCAAACTTGCAAAATACAAGGATAAAGAGAAAATTCTGAAAGCAGCTAGGGATAAACAGGCTCTAACTTACAAAGGTAGACACATAAGAGTAGTAGCAGACTTATGTGCTGAAACTTGGCAGGCCAGAAAGGAATGACAGGAAATATTCAAGGTGATGAACAGAAAAAATATGCAGCTGAGAATCCTTTATCCAGCAAGTCTGTCATTCAGAATAGAAGGAGAGATAAAGGTTTTCCCAAACAAACAAACTGAAGGAATTCATCACCACTAACCCAGCTCTCCAAGAGATCCTAAGGGTGATTCTTTGAGTGAAATGTTGCAAGGACCACAAAGTACCAGAGACATCACTACAAGCATGAAACCTACAGACATCACAATGACTCTAAACCCATATCTTTCCATAACAACATTGAATGTAAATGGACTAAATGCTCTAACCAAAAGACATAGGGTATCAGAATGGATGAAAAAAACATGACCCATCTA